>NC_083314.1:111058174-111398174 GCF_963455315.2 Globicephala melas
CTCCCCAAAACAGACAAAACAAAAAGCTCCCCTGAGCACCCCTCATGGTCCCCACCCTGCTGCTTGCATGCTGTCCTGCTGAGATAGATTTCAGGAGGGCAAACCACTTAAGTACCCTTGGACTGGCCCATTGTTCTGATTTTGCAGGCGTGTCATTTTTTACCCAAGCACAGTTGCCAAGCGCCAGCGAGATGCCCTGGTACCAAACCCACACCGCTCAGTCTGCAGCCGCCCTGCGGGTCCCCTCCGTCCCAGCCATTCCATCATCTCGCGTGGAACTGCCTGGAGCTGTTTGTTGAACTGCTTCATGTTACTCCTTGACTGGGAGAGAGACAAATGTTCCATATTATCTTTAATTTCCATAAAATTGTTTTAATCTTTGCTTTATAATAAATGTATAACGGTGCCCTCGGGGAATCTCTGTTTTGTATTATAGGTGTCTCCATTGGAGTTATATGCAAGATAGAGCTGCCTAGTGTTTGCCTTTCACCCAAAGGACTCAAAGATACTTTGAAACAAAAGATTCCTCTGGGAATCATCCATAAGCATAAAATGGAAAATTTCCTTTCCCCTAATATGCCTCCATTCAACCTCCCCATCCTGGAGACATGATTATTAGCCAAATCAGATCAGTAACATAAGCAGTGGGAGCTGAAGGATATTTTCCCTCTTTCTGACTGTCCCAGCTTTTGGTGTAATGTTTATATGTGTGTGTGTGTGTGTGTGTGTGTGTATAATATATATATATATACACATACATCACTATAAATATAGAATATATAAACATAGTCATAAAATATAATTAATTAGCTAAACTGAAAGCCTTTGCCAGTGTGTCCATTTTAAACTTTTTAGCTCTAGTGGTTCTTTAATATACCAGCTTGATGAAAAAGGAGAAGGGGAGGGGGCGGGAATGGGGAAGGTCCCATGAATACATTTTTGACATTTTGTTTATTATCATTTTATCTAGGCTAGGGGTAAATGGATGGACTTGTCAGCAGAAATCTCTTGGTGAAGTAAATAAAGAATCTTAATAGGCAAGGAGAATAGAACTAACGGCAAATTGCTCACAAAGAGATCTAATTTATTGGTTTCTTTTTCACGGAGAGTCTGTTCTGGATTCTGGCTCTGCCAGAAGAAACAGCTGACATGAATCCATACGCAGAGGAAGCGCTCTATCTGAGAGAAAAGGGGAAAATGCAGAAAGAGTCTCTGCGTAGTTTCACCCCAGCTTCTTCTGAAAGTTAGCTGCCTTATTACTGTTGTGGTGTCTCTGTGTAAAGCTAATGCCTGGAAGGTCCCCTCTATTTTTATTTTCTGGTCTCTGTTAATAAGCCCATGCTGCATTCATGAAAGAAAAATATTGAACGTGGCCACACCAGTTATAATATTATGGCTATTTGGGTTTAAGCATATTAAAGATACCAACAAGGGCTCCTCAGTTATTAATATTTTTTCAGGTTAAAAGGCAGCAATAAATCATAAAGAACATTTCCAAGCAGTAGCACTTTTATAGAAAATTGCTTGCTATTTAAACAAAATATTTGCTCTTCATCTCAGGAAAATATGTGGATGTTCTGAACAAGGAGCTGTTTTACCTACTCTCTGCCTCCTATAATTAGCCCCACCTTACTTGAAAAAAACTTTATTTGCTTGTGTGAATCACAGCAAAATATGGGACTCAAGTTTGCTTTGTCCAAATGGGCAGTCCCTTCAGTAGCCTATGTTTTTCCACAGAGTGTAGGGCCCTGAATTTAAATATCTGTCCTTCTGTATCCATTCTTCTGAGAGGACTGAAGATCTCTGGGTGGCTCTTTTCAGGGCATGGATGAAACAGGATAAAGAGAGAGGGAGTTTTGATCCAATAGACATGGGTAGGAAATTCTTCCCACTACTTGTCAATATAGAATCACCTTCACTTCTGAACTTAGGAAAATTCCTCTCCCATGAACACTGAGCCCAGAGGTCTGCTCAGGAAGGGGCCATTTATCTCCAAAACTTGGCTTATTTACATCTTTGGGCAGGAGTTGGGAAGAGAAGGTCACACAGATATTAAGCTATCTTTCTTTCCTCCTGGATTAGACTTGCAGGTTAGCAGGAAGAAATGGATATTCTAGACTTGCATTGTACTCATTTGACCTTCTCCATTTCATTACAGTCTCTTAAAGAGGCCAACAGATTTGACTAACTACATCTCAGTAATCACATAGCTCACAATGGTTTCTTGTTATTCATTTACACTGGAAAGAAAACATAATCATGAATATCTGTTTAAATATTCCCTTTGGCCAAAAAAACACTGTGTCAATGGCAGATGTGATCAGGGCCATAGGTGAAAAACAAACTAACCCACCTTCTTCTAGGCAGATTGCAGTGCCAATTTCATATTCTGAGTTAAACATGTTTTTTTATCTCTTGAAAATAAGTTCCTAAAAAGAGTTCCTGGCATTCCAAGTAATGATTGTAAATCTACCAAGTTAATTTATGAACCAATAAAGTCCTGTCAAGTCTCCTTCTCATCTTCTAGAAAACAGGTCTGCAGAAAGGGGGAAAAAAAGACCAACTAGTTGCTAAGGAAATATATGCTTGCTTCTCATATATTCCTCTTAAGCCTTGCTTTGGAGTCAGCTTCTGTGCACTGTGGAATATGGAAATCCCTACAAACACAGAAGGCATTTGGAGTGATAATGGTCTACACTGTTTGATAGTAAGGCAGTAAGGAAATTAACAATAAATGCATCATTATTATATCCAAACTGCCATCAGATTAAATTCAAAATTCTAAATGAAAAGCTGAGGCACATAACATAAAATCAAGGCTGTTACAAGGAGACAGTATTTAAGATGCCCCCCCCCTTTTCTCCTCAGTAAACACCTTATAAATTTGTCTGAAATTTTCAAATTTTGCAGTAATTGAGGCTCCTTGCCTGTTCATTTGAGTTTTGGTGTGAAAATATATCAAATCGTAACACACAAAAAGCTGCTCTCTCAAGCCACATTTCATAACATGATTTCATCAGATGGTCTTAATTTTCTGCATGACATTATCTCTCAAGCTGACATAAGACTGGGCTGTGATATTTGCATACTCAAGACAGAACCATGTAGCTTAACTCTGTTTCTGCTTGTGTGGGAATTTGGAGCATTTTTACTTTGAGGAATCAAACAAATAAACCTTCCAAAAATAAAAAGATTTCCTCTACTCTTTGAACGACTTCTTGCCTTTTAACGAAAGAAACACTCTGGTTTTTTTTTTAAACAATGCTGTAGTATCTGAATCAGTTGTCTCAGTGTATGTGAGGTGTATATATCTCTTGCAGGTCTTTGAAGTCCAGACCAATTAGTCAAGGAGACTTGACTATTTCACTTGGCTAGTATCCATATAATTGTAAATGTGCAAAAAGAAGGTGTTTTTATATACAGAAAGACTTAATACTTTAAATCTTGCAATGCAGACAAAATTCATCATTAACCTTGGAGTCAGAACACCTAGCCCTTGACTCCCCTATTTGCCAGCTCTGACTGGGCAAGTCACCTAGCCCTGCGTCAACATCTCCTAACATGTACATTCACTTGTCATTAAACACATATTTCCTGAGTGCTCACAACATACTCAGTGCCATTTGGGATACTATAAATTTGAAAATATCCATTAGTTAGTCTAGAAATATAGAAGGTTAAAATTGGAAGGGAATCTAAATCCAGTCTACTATAGAGATGAAGGAAGTGAGACCAGCTTGGGTCAATGACCCATTCAGAATACAATGCAGTAGAAGTGGTGGGGGAGAATGGGAACTCAGTTCTCCTGCCCTGAATTCCATCCTCTTCCTAACACTTATCTCCCATGCTGCTCTTACAATGTTCATAACCAGATAAGAAGACTGCAAAAATATTACTTGGAGAAAAGGGTAATCATCCCCTCCCTTACTTATCAAAGTTCAACCAATAAAAACTGTTCTTTTGTTTCTTTGTTTGATTGGTTGGTTGGTTGGATGGTTGGTTGGTTGGTTGGTTGGTTCTTTGTTTTAATGAAAAGACAGGTGGTGTACTGGATTGTTTCTGATAAGCATAGATCCTATCAGAGTCATGGCATAGTAGGTATATAATAAGAATCGTGGTAACAGCACATTGAATTGAATATGCTGTTTTCAAGGTCACCAGTGACCTCCATATTTCCAAAACCACTGATACATTTTCCTTCATCTCTCATTAACACATGACATAGCTGATTACCTTCTCCTTGAAAGATATTCTTCAAGTGACTGCTAAGAAAATACCATGTGGATCAGCTTCTCTCTCAATGGCCATGCCTTTCCACCTCCTTTTGGGAAACTCCTCTCTTCCTTACCTCTGATCCAAGAGTGCTACAGGCTCGTCCCTCACAGCTGTTCCCCTCCTTCTCAATACTCACTCCTACTGTGAGCTTATCCAGTCAGTACCACAGCTTTGAATACCACCTACATGCCAACAGTGACCTGGTATGTATCTTCAGACCTAACACTCTTCTCTGATCTTCAGATGATAAGTTGACCTGCCTACTCATTATCTCCAGTTAGATGTGTAATAATATTCGTGTCAGTTAAGAATGCTTTCGTATTAATTACAGGAAAAGACCTGTAAAAAATACAAACACATGGAGGCTAAACAATACACTACTTAATAACCAAGTGATCACTGGAGAAATCAAAGAGGAAATCAAAAAATACCTAGAAACAAATGACAATGGAGACACGACGACCAAAAACCTATGGGATGCAGCAAAAGCAGTTCTAAGAGGGAAGTTTGCAGCAATACAATCTTACCTTAAGAAACAGGAAACATCTCAAATAAACAACCTAACCTTGCACCTAAGGAAACGATAGCAAAGATCAATAAAACTAAAACCTGGTTCTTTGAGAAGATAAACAAAATTAATAAACCATTAGCCAGACTCATCAAGAAAAGGGAGAAGACTCAAATCAATAGAATTAGAAATGAAAAAGGAGAAGTAACAACTGACACTGGAGAAACAGAAAAGATAATGAGAGATTACTACAAGCAACTCTATGCCCATAAAATGAACAACCTGGAAGACAAATTATTAGAAATGCACAACCTGCTGAGACTGAACCAGGAATAAATAGAAAATATGAACAGACCAATCACAAGCACTGAAATTGAAACTGTGACTAAAAATCTTCCAACTAACAAAAGCCCAGGACCAGAGGGCTTCACAGGCAAATTCTATCAAACATTTAGAGAAGAGCTAACACCTATCCTACTCAAACTCTTCCAAAATATAGCAGAGGGAGGAACACTCCCAAACTCATTCTACAAGGCCACCATCACCCTGATACCAAAACCAGATAAAGATCTCACAAAGAAAGAAAACTACAGGCCAATATCACTGATGAACATAGATGCAAAAATCCTCAACAAAATACTAGCAAACAGAATCCAACAGCACATTAAAAGGATCATACACCATGGTCAAGTGGGATTTGTTCCAGGAATGCAAGGATTCTTCAATATATGCAAATCAATCAGTGTGATACACCATATTAACAAATTGAAGGATAAAAACTATATGATCATCTCAATCGATGCAGAGAAAGCTTTTGACAAAATTCAACACCCATTTATGATAAAAAGCCTGCAGAAAGTAGGCATAGAGGGAACTTTCCTCAACATAATAAAGGCCATAAATGACAAACCCACAGCCAACATCATCTTCAATGGTGAAAAACTGAAACCATTTACACTAAGATCAGGAGCAAGACAAGGTTGCCCAGTCTCACCACTATTATTCAACATAGTTTTGGAAGTTTTAGCCACAGCAATCAGAGAAGAAAAAGAAATAAAAGTAATCCAAATTGGAAAAGAAGTAAAGCTGTCACTGTTTGCAGATGACATGATACTATACATAGAGAATCCTAAAGATGCTACCAGAAAACTACTAGAGCTAATCAATGAATTTGGTAAAGTAGCAGGATACAAAATTCATGCACAGAAATCTCTGGCATTCCTATACACTAATGATGAAAAATCTGAAAGTGAAATTAAGAAAACACTCCCATTTACCATTGCAACAAAAAGAATAAAATATCTAGGAATAAACCTACCTAAGGAGACAAAAGACCTGTATGCAGAAAATTATAAGACACTGATGAAAGAAATTAAAGATGGTACAAATAGATGGAGAGATATACCATGTTCTTGGATTGGAAGAATCAACATTGTGAAAATGACTCTACTACCAAAGCAATCTACAGATTCAATGCAATCCCTATCAAACTACCACTGGCATTTTTCACAGAACTAGAACAAAAAATCTCACAATTTGTATGGAAACACAAAAGACCCCGAATAGCCAAAGCAATCTTGAGAATGAAAAATGGAGCTGGAGGAATCAGGTTCCCTGATTTCAGAATACACTACAAAGCTACAGTAATCAAGATAGTATGGTACTGGTACAAAAACAGAAATATAGATCAATAGAATAAGATAGAAAGCCCAGAGATAAATCCACGCACATATGGTCACCTTATCTTTGATAAAGGAGGCAAGAATATACAGTGTAGAAAAGACAGCCTCTTCAATAAGTGGGAAAACTGGACAGCTACATGTAAAAGTATGAAATTAGAACACTCCCTAACACTATACACAAAAATAAACTCAAAATGTATTAAAGACCTAAATGTAAGGCCAGAAACTATCAAACTCTTAGAGGACAACATAGGCAGAACACTCTATGACATAAATCACAGCAAGATCCTTTTTGACCCACCTCCTAGGGAAATGGAAATAGAAACAAAAATAAACAAATGGGACCTAATGAAACTTAAAAGCTTTTGCACAGCAAAGGAAACCATAAACAAGACCAAAAGACAACCCTCAGAATGGGAGAAAATATTTGCAAATGAAGCAACTGACAAAGAGTTAATCTCCAAAATTTACAAGCAGCTCATGCAGCTCAATATCAAAAAAACAAACAACCCAATCCGAAAATGGGCAGAAGACCTAAATAGACATTTCTCCAAAGAATATATACAGATTGCCAACAATCACATGAAAGAATGTTCAACATCATTAATCATTAGAATAATGCAAATCAAAAGTACAATGAGATATCATCTCACACTGGTCAGAATGGCCATCATCAAAAAATCTAGAAACAATAAATGCTGGAGAGGGTGTGGAGAAAAGGGAACACTCTTGCACTGTTGGTGGGAATGTAAATTGATACAGCCACTATGGAGAACAGTATGGAGGTTCCTTAAAAAACTAAAAATCGGGGGCTTCCCTGGTGGCGCAGTGGTTGAGAGTCCGCCTGCCGATGCAGGGGACGCTGGTTCGTGCCCCAGTCCGGGAAGATCCCACGTGCCGTGGAGCAGCTAGGCCTGTGAGCCATGGCCACTGAGCCTGCACGTCCAGAGCCTGTGCTCCGCAGTGGGAGAGGCCGTAACAGTGAGACGCCCGTGAACCCAAAAAGAAAAAAACTAAAAATAGAACTACTGTATAACCCAGCAATCATACTACTGGGCATATACCCTGAGAAAACCGTAATTCAAAAAGAGTCATGTACCAAAATGTTCATTGCAGCTCTATTTACAATAGCCAGGACATGGAAGCAACCTAAGTGTCCATCGACAGATGAATGGATAAAGAAGATGTGGCACATATATACAATGGAATATTACTCAGCCATAAAAAAATGAAACTGAGTCATTTGTAATGAGGTGGATGGACCTAGAGTCTGTGATACAGAGTGAAGTAAGTCAGAAAGAGAAAAACCTATACCGTATGCTAACACATATATATGGAATCTAAGAAAAGAAAAAAAAAAGTCATGAAGAACCTAGGGGCAAGACAGGAATAAAGACACAGACCTACTAGAGAATGGACTTGAGCATATGGGGAGGTGGACGGGTAAGCTGTGACAAAGTGAGAGAGTGGCATGGACATATATACACTACCAAACGTAAAATAGATAGCTAGTGGGAAGCAGCCGCATAGCAAAGGGAGATCAGCTTGGTGCTTTGTGACCACCTAGAGGGGTGGGATAGGGAGGGTGGAAGGGAGGGAGACGCAAGAGATATGGGAACATATGTATACATATAACTGATTCACTTTGTTGTAAAGCAGAAACTAACACACCATTGTAAAGCAATTATACTCCAATAAAGATGTTAAAAAAAAAAAAAGAATGTTTTCGTCTATGAGTAACAGAAAGCTCAGTTGACATAGGCTTAAACAGACAGGTGTATTTATGTCACACGGTCCAGGGCAGGTATTGGTGCTCTGTGGTGATATCAAGAACTCACTCTGTTCTGTCTTGCAGCTCTACCATTTTATGGTGCATATTTGGCTCTATCGGCTGCTGCAAGTCAAGTATCCTCTCTGCGTTGCAGGAATAAGAGGGAAAGGCCAAAAATACAAAGGAATAAAAGCCTTCTCCTCAAGAGGCTAGACCTTGTTTTATCTTCTTTTTATCCAGGGAGTTTAGCCAGGCACACCTACCTACATCTTACTAGCCAGAACTCTTATCACATAGAGCCTGGGAATTGGAGGGTTTTGTTTTTCAGTTTCTATTCCAAAGGAAAGAATGAAGAAGGGATTGAAAGGGTGTTGACTGAGGCAAAGTGCATCATCTGTAACAGCACTTCACGCTCAAAATGTACTCTGCATACGAGTAGGCAGCCCTGTATTTTTCAAACTCAGACTAAAAACTTTGTCTCATTGGCTTCTCTCTTCCTCCCCTAACACACGTCAAACTCAACAGCAAATCCTTGTAGCTCTACCTGCAAAATACATACAGACTCTGACCATCTTGCACCACCCCTTCCCTTCCCCCCTTAGCCCACAGCTCCATCTCCTCCTGTTTAAATTATTACAAAACCCTCCTAACTGGTCTCCCTGTAGCCTTGATTTGTTCCTGCAGTTTATTCTCTACTAAGAGACCAAGGGATCTTTTTTTTTTTTTTTTTTTTTTTTTTTTGCGGTACGCGGGCCTCTCACTGTTGTGGCCTCTCCCACTGCGGAGCACAGGCTCCGGACGCGCAGGCTTAGCGGCCATGGCTCACAGGCCCAGCCGCTCCGCGGCATGTGGGATCTTCCCGCACCGGGGCACAAACCAGTGTCCCCTGCATCGGCAGGCGGACTCTCAACCACTGCGCCACCAGGGAAGCCCAAAAGTGATCCTTTTAAAACCTGTGGGTTCATGTCACTTTTTGCTCAGAAACCTCCTGTGACTTCTGCCTCCTTCAATATCAAATTCCAGCTCCTCACAAACAACCTACAAGGACCGCCTTGCTCTTGACACAGCTCCTTTTGGATCTCCCTCTGCTCCACCCGCACGGGTCTTCCTGTGGTTCTTCCAGCATTTCCCTGCATTCTCCTGCCTTGGGGCCTTTGCAGGGCTCCCTCTGCATGACTTCTACATGTCTGCAGTTCTCACTCCTCCACTTCCTTTGGGTCCCTAACATTAGGTTAAATGTCATGTTACCACAGATTTTCCCGAACTCCTTCTATAAATAGCAACCTCATTCAAGGCCATCTCTTTTTGTCTCTTTATATTGCTTTAATTTTCTTTGGGACCACGAGATACATATTTGTGTGTGTGTGTCAATTTCTTGTTCCCTCAGCTAGAACATGCCTCCAAGATACTGGGGACTTTATTTCACTAATTGCCTACACATAGTAGTCCCTCAGTATGCACAAGCAAATTAATCCTTACCAGGTGTCAAAACAATGCTATGTAGACCGTATGCATTACCTGATTTAATCTTCACATCCCTGTGAGGTAGGTACCATAGTAACCTCATTTTAAAATAGTTCAACTGGAGGTTCAGAGAATCTTGCAAATTACCCAAGATCTCACAGTGAACAAGTGGCAGAACCAGGACTTGACTGTATGTATATCTGACTCCAAAGCCCAATCTTTTAACCCCACCCTTCATTGCCTTTCAATAAATATTGAAAGAATGATTGATATATTTACAGAAAAACGAAAGCTTAACTGAATTTTCCTTGTTCCCTGGAGCTTTACACAGTTTAATTCCATTTGCATTGGATACTCAATTGTAGTCTTTTGTTTTCATTGTTTTCTAATTTTTAGAAGGAGCATTTCGCAAGCCTCCGAAATCCTCTAAAAGGAGCCTCTGGAATGGCCCTACCCATCACCTCCCATGGAGGACTGGTGTTATTAAAAGAGAATAAAATAGTATTAGCACTATCTAAACAAACAGGCTAGGGTAGAGGGAATGGAGACATATTTGTAAGATTGCCTGTTTATTTCAAATTCTCATTTTGTAATTTAGCTGGTTGCCTGGATTTCTTGTGAGAAACTTGAAGGGAATTCTAAGCAATGTTGAAGAATCTACTTCTCAGGAAATGTTAATAATAGAATTGATAAATTTTGCAAATTGGCATGGGATCTAGACTTCAGAGAAATTAGGCTACATTTATTTAACAAATGTTTTTATTAAAATAGAAAGTCAGTTCTATTGGACTTAGATACATATTTTCCAGGACAGTAGCTGATAGAGGAAATTTGTGAAGAAATTTGGCATGCACGAGTTAAATCTGTCTGCAGCATGGGCTAGGAAAGTTAATAATCCAAACTGCTGTGTTGGTTTGTGTGTATAAATGCATGCATGTCTACCATGTATTTGAAGCAGTAGTTTATCTGGGTCAGCCAAACAGGGCTGTTCTTGGTCAGACCTTCGATACTTTGACTTTTTTATCTGGTCCAACAAATATAAGCTGCTCCCTATCAGAAAACCAGACTAATGAATGTGATTGGGTTCACCCCATTCTGGCATCTTAACAATATCTGAATTTTTTTTTTCTTTTTTTTTTTTTTTTTTTGCTATACGCGAGCCTCTCACTGCTGTGGCCTCTCCCGTTGTGGAGCACAGGCTCTGGATGCACAGGCTCAGCAGCCATGGCTCACGGACCCAGCCGCTCCGCGGCATGCGGGATCCTCCCGGACCAGGGCACGAACCCTTGTTCCCTGCATCGGCAGGCGGACTCTCAACCACTGCTCCACCAGGGAAGCCCTGAAGTAATTTTTAACTCAATGCTTTAAAGAAGAAATGAAGAGTTGAGAGTTAGAAAGACCATGAATAAACTATAAATTTACGAACCCTTCAACTTAAATAGATAAATACATAGAGCAAATTCCCATAGAAGAGAAAGTATATAGCTCCTAGGTGCCTCTGACATTATCTAACCAGCCCCCAGGCTGTCATTTTATTGGTTGGTCATTTGATGCAGACAGTTTACCTACACAACTCTCACTGCCCAGCTTCTAGTCCCTGATAGTGACTTGCTGACTCCTTGCTCTATCACAATGGAAAGGCTGAGAAGTTACTATAAGCCAAAGTAGTTTATATAAATATTAGCTAAACTTAGACCCTCTGAGATAGTGGTTATTATTATCTTCTGGCACATAGTAGGCACTCATAAAATATTGAGGAAATTGAAGCACAGAGAGGTTAGGTAGCCACACAAGATCACTCAGCTAGGAAGTGGAAAGCCTCACTAATACCCAGGTAGTCTGGCTCCGGAGCTTGGGTTCATCACCGCTGTGCAATTCTATGCCTGCAAATTTCAGAGAAATCTGGCAATTACCCAGTAGCCAGTGCTGCTAGGTCACTAAAGTGTACAAATCTGCTTCAGCTACACAGAGTTCATCCCCTGCATGATTGCTGGACTACCATTTAGAAGGAGGTTCTAGACTGGAGCCCAGAGACCTGGTTTCAAGTAACAACTTTGCCATAGACTAGATTCATGACACAGGACAAGTTATCACCCTCGACTCTAGTTTCCTCAGCTATAAAATGAGGGAGAGAGACACTAGATGATTTTATGGTCCCCTTCAGCTATAACATTTTATAAGTCTGCTTCCTCTATTATCTATTGCTTTTTAAAAGTGATAGCAATTGGCTTCTGAACCAATCTGTGCACCACAAAAGCGATGGATGATACTTTGCAGGGATATTGAAGTGACTGCCTGTGTCACTGTCCATGACCATTTCCAGGGACTCAATGTCTAGAGTGGAAGCAAATATAAACAAATGATGCTCTAGTGCATAAGTGGACCAGAACAGTCTTCCTACCCAAGGAAGATTTGTGCAAGAGGAAGCCACTTAAAGGGGATCCACTGTAAATGGGAACCAGATTTTCATAGGAACATTCTATTGAAACTTCATATTGAAAAAGAATCTAAAATGTATGAAAATAAGTGTAGTATTTTATCTTATAATAACACAGTTTCATGCCACTGCCAACACGAGACCAAAACGTGTGACTTACCAATGTGCCACCTAATAACATTAAAGACTGATGTTAAACACTAAAAAAAAAAACCCTCACAGTTTAAATTATATTTCCAACTAGTTTTAATTCTTTAAATAAGCAAGGAATGAATCAAATGTTAACTGTTGAGGTGATATTTTTCCAAAAATTTTATGATAGCCTGACTGGACAACTTTTATTTCAAATTTGACCCTCTAAGTGATCATAAAAAACAACATTTTATGCAATATTCAGGAAGCTTCAGTTTTCCTGGACACCTTTATTAATCCTTAAATACTAGTATCATTCCCATTTGAGGTTCCATTTACTGTTCTCTTCAATTTCTCTTCTTTAATTGCTAACTGATTTATTTTTACAAGATTTTCATCTGTCACTGGTTTTGCTGGTCATTCAGAGAGTTATTCAACATTGTTTTCAGCCACTTTATTTTTTCAAGATTTTCTGTTTCACTGCATAGTGTGTTTGTTGTGTTCGCCTCCTGTGTAACAACATTTGACAGTCTGTGAAATGCTGACCAACAGAAGCTTTGGTTTGTCTAGAAGGGAGAGATCCTGGTCTAAGCTTGGTAAGGGTATTTGTGTGAGAATTAAATACAAGTGTTCAGTGTTCAGTACGTTAGAGAGTATTTTCATATTATGTCAAATTTTGCTTCCCTATGCAACCTCATAACTGCAAGTACTCTGGCATGAATACTTAGATATCAAAGATATTCATTATAATGCAATAATTACAGCAACCCTATTTAATTAGATTTACAGACACACACATCTCATTGATTTGCTTTTACTTGAACACTTAACTATACTCTTACACATATTCACAGGGCTGGGTTTTCTTTAATCAAGTAAGTGATTATTTAGTTTCATGGCTAAAAGTCTTGTATGTGCACCTTTTTTGGAATGACAAGAAGGTAAGTCTTAGATGTCCCATGTTGCAAAGTAAACTTCAGAAAGCCTCTTTGTCGTGCACCACCGACCTAAAACTAAAAGTGCCTACATATTTTTATTACATATTTAAGTAAAGAGTATTTATTTAAAATATAATTAAGGTTAATGACACATTTTTTTTTCTTTCAAGCGACAGATATTCATTCCTTTATCCTCTTAGCAATGTGAGTGCCAGATGTTTGCCTACTGCTCATTCACCACCCTTCTCCTGCTCTGATCTGTCCCACAGGGAACTACATTTCTCAGGGTCCCTTGCCAACGAATTATGAGGTAGTTTCAGCCAATGGGAGGGACTGGAAGAAACCTGGAGTGTGGGAAGAAGAGATGAGGGGAGAAGTTGGGGTATTTCTCCCTCTGATGCCTTCTAAGGTGGCATCTCTGGCTGTGGCTCTATCTCCTCCTTTGCTCCAGCTTCTACCTGACATACCTCACCCCTGATTCCAGCTCCTGCTCAGGCAGCCCCTCCGTGGTTCTAGCCTCAACCTGTCGTCAGCAGCTTTAGGTCTAAGGCCATCAGCTTTCTTGTCTCCTTCAGCCCTTAGGGTGATCACGGCTTCCTGCTGTTGATAACTTCTGGGTTGACTCACTAATCCCCTTTTCTGGCTTCTCAGCTCTTCTGTCATTTGAATAACCAATTCCTCGTATTAAATTCTCTCAAAACACCTACAGTGGTTTTGATTTTCTTGACTTGATTCCTGAGTAATATGATACATACACAATTAGATACTAGTGAACTAACATATAATATAGGCTAACTCCTGGCTCAAAAATACTTCATGAAAATTTCCCATCCAAGATTTTTGTGCTTTAAATAGTTTGTATAGTTGCTCAAACATGCAAGGGTTATTTACAAATTTTCAATGAAATGGGAATTATCTCTGGCATGCATTGTACAAGATGAAAATGTACTTATTAAGGGCAAAAGTCACTTCCTGATTTTCCCAGGAAATACGTTGTCACTTCTCTCATTATATCATCTTTCCAATCCTCTATTTCAGCTCCGATTTCATTGTACTAGAGCAGCAGTTCTCAACCTTGGCACTACTGACATTTTGGGTTGAATAATTGCTTGTTGAGATGGGAGAAGGGACACTGTCCTGTGCATTTTAGGATGTTTAGCAGCACCTCTGACCTCTACCTGCTGGATTCCAGTAGCAATCCCCCATCCCACCTAGCTGTAATAGCCAGAAATATCTCCAGACGTTATTAAATGTCCCCTGGTGGGAGGGGAAAAGGCAAAGCCATCCCTAGTTGAGGACCAATGTACTATAGTTATTAGTTTACAAATAGATTCCCTGTCTAGATTATAAGTTCCTTTATGAAGAAATAATAAGTTGAAAATATTCTTCATTTGAATAGAGCAATTCAAAACTTTACTTAAAACTTAGTTTAACTACACACTCAAAACTTTGATCAATGTATGCATGAATTAATAATTTAAAGTATTAATAGTCATATGGATTGATTAGATCATCTTAGCTTTCCTGACAGAAATTATAAGAGAGATAAAATATACACAGTTATGTATATACTTAAGGTAAAAATTAGGAACCTTAAGGGCACTTTTTATTAATGTTAAAACTAAATCAGTTCCAGGAGGAATGGTATAATAACGAACACATTGTTTTATACTATATTCAAGATGGTCACAAAAATTATTCTGACATGAGCCTTACAACAATCTCTGTGGTACGTAAAAGAAATATCACTATTTTAAAAATGAGGAAACCAGGGCTCAGAGGGTGAAGTGACCTTCCCAAGCTCTCTTATGTGAGAGTGTGACAGCTATGACTTAGGGGAGTCTCCTACCTTTACCCGCATCCCCTTCAGCGCTCTTCTCAAAATGCAGAGCTGCCTGGGTTTGTGTCCTCTTGACTTTCTCTCCTTCCTGGGCTTGAAGGACACACTGTCCTCTAGCTCTCCATCATCCTCTACCTTTTCAGGCCCCATCCTTTGCTGCCGTCTCTGCTTGGGTCTGCACACTGCCTGCTTTTCTTCTGACTACATGTGCTTCTTCTAGGTCATCTTCTTATGTCGACCACTACATTCACAACTCCTGAGCATGGAAACTCTGTAGCCAAATGCCTGGCTTCAAAGGCTGGCTCTCCCACCACTTAGTTTGCTGCCTTGGGAATTCTGTAACTTCTTTATACATCAGTTTCCTCACCTGTAAAAGGATGATTGAAAATAAGACCTACCTCATAGGGGAGCTGTAAGGACTACAGTAGCATAATTCACATATAAGGCTTAGAAAAGTGCCTGGAATGTTATAAGAGCTCGATACATATTAATACATACTGACAAATTAAATAAAACAAAGCATATATGCCTCATATCCCTTGGTTGTCTCTCTCTTCGGTTCTGAACCCAGAGAAGGAGAGGAGGTGGAGAATGGAAGCAGCCCATGGGCCAGTGAAATACAGACATCAGGAAACACATAATAAATGATGAAGAAAGAACTCCAGAAACTTCCTCACTGACTCACCCAGAAGCAGTGTCTCTCTCCCTCTGCTTCTCTCTCTAACATGCTGCTATTGCTGTACTTAACACCCTGCATTGTAACTCATGTTTAGACTGCCTTGCCCTTCTAGCCTGTAAGACCCTTAATTCAGTTCATAGGTCATAGTCATCCCTCTATCCTTGGCACCTAGCAAAGTGCCTGACATGTCGTTAGTACTTAATAAACCTTTGTTGAATGAAAGAATAAACAACCTGGTGAATGAGTATGGATAGCTCTTAGAAATGCATCTCCTAGGGAAAGGAAACAGTGGATCATAGGGCCAAGCTTGGATCAGTGCCTGTGACTGTCAGAATTCTGTAGTCGTGACTGAGAAGACCACTCAACAACCAGTTTTTTCCCCCTTGGAAACACTCATACACTAGCTACTGCTTTAGAACTTTAGCAAAACTGTGGCTTGGGTCACAGCCTTTTGATCTCCAACTTTTTCAGAAACCTTTATTATTAATTATTATTATTATTATTATTTTAGTACTTCTGTTACACACCAGTTTTCCTTCTCTGCTCCAGATGTTTCCTAGTATTTCACAACCATAATGTAATGTCTTGCCTCTGTGTGGCATAAAAGACTTTGTAATTGCATCAGCTAAGTGCAGTGATGCCCAGAGGCAGAAGGTCGACCCAGATGCCCTCAGAGAATTCCTTTTAGCATTAAAAGCCCCTGAGGTGGATCCCGACATCAGTACTTCTGCATTTGCTACATTTCTGTTGACCAGAGTCCTAGTGGTTAAGATCATTGCTAAACAAGGACTGCAGAGAGAAAAAGTGGTGGGGGTGGGCAGGTAACATATTGGTGGATGTCATACAAAGTGACAAGGAACTGGAGGAAAAAAAAAAAAAAAAGTCTGTGTCCTGGCTGGATGAGGAACAAGGAGAGAAGAGGAGGGAAGAGACCCAGCAAAGATATTTCAATCAATTTTCTCCACAAATAAACAATTTCATTGTTAATAAAAAAAGGTTTCTTTTGATGATGGCCAGCTAAAGTGCACATTCTCTGCAGTAAAGTAGCTTTTAAAGCAAATTTAAGGGTTTAGAAGGGTCTAAGAGAGTTTATAACTAACTGCCTTCTGCTTTTATGCCTTGTTAGTATTACCATCCTCAAAATCCTCCCCTCTCCCCAACACAAGGGAAGAGCAAATTTTCATTGGTCTGGATTAGTGTTGAGTGATGACTTTTTTGGCGTCCAAACCAGAGCTCAGTCTACCAGTTCAATTTCAGGTTCACAGATCTGGGAGTGATGTTTTGGCTACTGACTTTAAATGTGTCAATTTTTTAACACTCACCAGGTCACCTTTTGAAGTTAGCGCCCTTTTAGGGGAAGTAAGGGAAATACACACCTCTTCAAAAGCAACTGTTTTCAGAAGATTTACAAGAGTGTAGTGTATATAGATCCATATTGAAGCTCATCACTTGGAAAAAGCATTAAAAGTTTGCTCTGGAAAATTGTTTTATGAAGATCACATATATAAAGAATGAGTTTATTTATTTGTTAAAAATATTTATGAAAGACACAGCATAAGATGTTCCTGTGCTGAAAATTGTAGGAATACAAAAGTTACTTCTCTTCTCAAGGAACCTGAGGTCTCAGTAGAGTCATTGTACTTTTATACACACTGTCTGTCTTCTCCACCAGATTCCTGCAGGCAGACTCCTCTTAAATTCCTCTATTTTATCTATTTTTTAAAATCTCTAGCCCTAGCCCAGAGGATCTCAAGAATACACTTAATAACTGTTGTTGATTGCCACTCCAAAGTCCTGAGTAATTTGGGAAATTTGTTTTCTATCCTTGTGTTCATACTTGTTCTGGTCAATAAGTCAAAAGTTACCATGCAGTCCAGCAAGCACATGAAAAGATGCCCAGCATCACTAATTATCAGGGAAATGCAAGTCAAAACCGCAATGAGATAACACCTCATAACCATTAGGATATCTATTATCAAAAAAGAAAAAGAAAACAGAAAATTGTTAGTATTGGCAAGGACATAAAGAAATTGGAACCCTTGTGCACTGTTGGTAGAAATTTAAAATAGTGCCACTTCCATGGAAAACGGTATGACAGTCCCTCAGAAAAATTAAAACTAGAATTACCATATAATCCAGCTATTTCATGTCTGTGTATATACCCAACAGAAGTGAAAGCAGAGACTCAAACAGATATTTATATACCCATGTTCATAGCAGCATTATTCTCAATAGCCAAAGGTGAAAGCAACTCAACTGTCCATCAGTAGATGAATGGATAAGTAAAATATGGTATATACATACAAAGGAATATTATTCAGCCTTAAAAAGAAGGGAAATTCTGATACATATTACAACATGGATGAACTCTGAGGACATTAACGCTGAGTGAAATAAGCCAGTCACAAAAAAGACAATGTATAATTCCACTTATATGTGGTACCTAGAGTAGTCAAATTCATAGAGACAGGAAGTAGAATGGTGGTTGTCAGAGCCTGGGGGAAAGAGGGAGATAGTTAATGGGTACAAATTTTCAGTTTTTCAAGATGAAAAGGGTTCTAGGGATTGGTTCCACAAAAATATGAATACTTAACACTATTGAACTGTATACTTAAAAATGGTTAGGATGGCAAATTTCACATTATGTTTATCTTACCACAATTAAAAAAAAAAGATATCATCCAAAATAATGAATGAAGCAGTTACATTGGTGAAACGCAGAAGGGTGTCCTAATTCCCTCTGGAGTCTTCTATGTGAATGAAGTAGGTCACAAATATAATATCGCTCTGATTTTTATGAGCTGCGATATTGGAATTGTATCAATTTCAGAGTCCATTGACTTTTGATAACCAGGGTGGTTAGTGACATACAGTAGACTCTTTGTGTAGATAGCGTGCAGGTGTATGAGCTCCACCCCACCATGTATACATTAAATATGGTAATGCTTCAAGGAAGACAAGGCACATATTAAATACTAAGAGGGTAATAACGTTTGTTCTTTTGGAGTGAAGAGCCGGGAACTGATGTGATTTAAATGCATCATAGCAAACATGGCAAATATTTAGTAATAAAATGTGCATTTTATCAGTAACACTTTAGAGATCTAAAGCGAGGCCTTGAGAAAATGCAGCTCTGTGTTTCTCTGTTGCTGTCTTCATTGTACGTTTCTCAGTTTGTTTTCAATTAGTCACATCAGTGCGATGTTGTAACCCTGACATAGGAAACATCATTGTAAATAATATAGCTGGGGTTTGGAGAGTATATGCTATTAGAGAAGAGAAGAACTTTTTTCCTTTGCCTTTCCTTTTTTTTTTTTTTTTTTGTAGGAAAAATAAATTCCTAAGCACTGTGATGAAATGTTTTATGTCCGTACTGTCTGCAGTATGAAGATGTGGAATTAAGGAGAGCTATAAAATATAAAGACTCTAGACCTGCATATGATTATCCATATTAAATTGAAGTAAACTTACTTTATATTGCTCACTGTGCATTCTTCACTTGCAGAACAAGAAATTTTCCCCCTTGGTCTTTTCAGTTTTCACGAATCCAAATGCCTAGGAAGATTTGGGAACTAAAAGGGAGTTTGGGTTGCTTTTATACATTCAAAATGTTAAATTAGACTTTATTATAAAGGTAATTAACTCAAAATAATCAAACTGGATTGGATTTTATAGTCTTAGTCTGTCAGCTGAAGGAAAAAGCAGAAATTCAAAATATCTGGATATTTTGGGTAAACCCCTTCTTGGCCAAAAAGTTGCAAAGAGGACTTCCCTGGTGGCGCAGTGGTTGAGAGTCCACCTGCCGATGCAGGGGACACGGGTTCGTGCCCTGGTCTGGGAAGATCCCACATGCCGCGGAGCGGCTGGGCCCGTGAGCCATGGCCACTAAGCTTGCGCGTCCAGAGCCTGTGCTCCGCAGTGGGAGAGGCCACAACAGTGAGAGGCCCGCGTACGGCAACAACAAAAAAAAAGGTGCAAAGAACAAGTTTTCGTGAAATACTTTCTGGTTTGGTTCTTGAATAAAGAAGAAAAAGTAAATATGTATATAATATATATATATATACATACACACACATACTTATACACATATAGGTATATGTATACACATGTCATGTACATTATATATATGTAAGTGTGTGTATATATAAATATATATATATATATATATAATTTTGCTTCCCATCTATAGAAACCAAGATGAGACATTGATAGCTCATACCCCATGAGTTGCAGATGTTTTTAGGAACTTGTTATTAGTGCCTCAGTATCTTTCTTTTTCTTCAACCCTTATCTAACCAATTGCCAAGTAGTCACCATCCCATTTGACCATTCTGTGTCTATTACTATCCTAGTTTAGGATCTAATTATTTCTCCATTCAGATCAGTGCAGTCATATTTCTGACTCTAGGATTTCTTCAACCAATATATAAATTTTATTGGTGCAAAATTAAACTTTATTTAATCACCTGGTTTTCACCATGCCCTTTTCTGGCTCATAAAACTCCAATGGTCTACATATCCCACTACATTTCATCCAGCTCCTTAGTTTTTGAAGTTCTCCTCAATCTGGACCTAGCCAGTCTCCCCAGCTTCATCTCCCACTATCCTCCGAGAACTCTCACTTCCAGCCACACTTGGCTTTCTGCAGTTCTGAAAATATTTTCTCCTGTTCTTCTGCTATCTCTTCCACCTGGAACCGAAGCACCATTGCCTATTGATACTTTCTTCAGAACCCAAACCAAATACCACTTTTTCCTGAAGCCTTTCCTTATCATGTTGAATGAAAATGATGCCTCTTTCCTCTGAATTCCTGAATCAAGCTTCTCCTCCCACATGTTACTGATACTTAAGATGCTTTTTACCTTAACTTTTCACATATGACTTCTTAGCTCCCACATTTTTCCCAGGAGCTGTGCGTCATCCATTTTGACATTCTTACAGGACCTGGTGCTTGGTGTTTTACATAGTA
The DNA here is from genome assembly GCF_963455315.2 of Globicephala melas. Classification (NCBI taxonomy): domain Eukaryota; kingdom Metazoa; phylum Chordata; class Mammalia; order Artiodactyla; family Delphinidae; genus Globicephala; species Globicephala melas. Next base: position 111,078,870 of record NC_083314.1, read on the forward strand.
AATAGTTACTGATGAAATATGTTATGTTTACTCAATTTCCATGGTTTACTGAATAAATTTGAGTTAATCAAATTTTCAGTAGAAAAGAAATATCTTGGATTATTTAACCAGCACAACAAATTCAGGAAGCATTTATTGGAATGCTTGCTTTGTTCAAGCGGACCCTAGGTGTTGGGTGATGAAGAGGCTCTGACAAAGGAACTCAGGGCCATCTGAGAAATTGAGACTGGAAGCCGAGGCCTAGGGAATGGTCTTCCAGTATGCAACCTTGACGCCAGCTGAGATGGGGCCCCTGCTCTCACAGAGCCACACTGAAGACAGTAAAATGTAGCTTTTGTGACTCCTTTGAACCTGGCAATATCCATTAGATACAGAACACAAATATTCTTTGTGGTCTCCTGTTTTCCTGACCATTTTTTATCTCTCTGGTGAAGTCTGACATCAAATGCTTCTTCCTTTCTACTGATCTGGTCTTTCTCTCTGGCTGCCTTTGGGATTTACTTTTTGTCTCTGATTCTCTTAAACATTATGATAATATGTCCAGATGTAGGGATTTTCTCCCAGTAAATATATTCTTGCTTCTCAATCTATGCATCTTTTCAATCAGACATGTTTCATCTCTATTTCTTATAAATTCTTTTCATCAACTATTTCCTCTTCCACTTACTTTTACCTCTCCTTCTGGGTCTTCTGTTATCCATATCTTGATATTTCTTCTTCTATCTTCCATAAATTTTAACTTTTCTTTTATGCTTTCTTTTATGCCTCCTTTTTGTCTTCTGAGAGAAACTCTTGACCTGACCTTTCAACTCATTAATTTATTTTTGAGACGCATCTGCCATTTTATATATTTATGGAGCTCTTCTTTTGTCTGCTACATTTTCCCCAGATTTTGAGTTGATTCCTCTTTATAATTTGTGACTGTTTCGTATTATCAACATCCCAACTTGCCTATCTGATGATGTTCACTGTGCATACTTTAATTTCTGTTATCTTTGGTCCACTGATTCTACTTCATATGTAAAACATAGAGTTTCAGTTTTTGGTCTTTCATAGCGCTTGTGCACTTCAAATAATTCATTATTGTTCAGAAGGAGAATAATGGTTATATCTGTGGCCTTCCACTCTCCAATCCAGGCAGACCTCTGCCCCATCCTGAGGTCACTCTAACATTTCAGCTGGCACTGGGCTGGAACAACACTAATGCACTCATGGTGGAATGGGTAATACGTACATCTAAGGCTCTCACCCTGAACCCTTTACCTTTACACAAAATTTTGTTCACTCTGGTCTTCTGATCTTTCCCTTCCTTACACACAGACCCCATGATCCAAGCACTTTTGCCTCCCCAGGGATTTGTCACAGTTTGTTTGTTTGTTTTTCCTCAGATCCATGAACTTTTATCTTCCTTCTGTGGTATCTCTAGGGCAGGTAGGATTGTGGGATATCAAGCCATAAGGTGTGTTCATTGGCCTCTCTCAGCTATTTATACATAATTTCCCTGTTTAAAAATCTTACCCATTTTTTATGTCCATTTGCCAAATGAGTTATTTTAAGAAGTGTTTTTTTGTTTTTGGCATGATAATCAAGCTTTGGTTTTGGCTGATGTGTTCTTGGCTGACAATATAAAGAGCAGATCCAACTTAAAAGGGACATGCCTGAAGCTTAGGCTACTAAAAAGCCTTAGTCAGGATTCAATCAGAGAAGCAGAACCACTAGAACCTATAGATAGGTAGACAGTCATATCTATCTATCTGTCTATCTATCTATATAAAATGGGTGTACATATTACAATATGTAACAATGAGATAAAGAAATCTATTACAAGGATTTTTCTTTTTCTTACACAATTATGGGAGTAAGCTAAACAGTCTCTGCAAGGCTAGTTACATCTCATGCTAGCGTTTGAAGTCCTAGGGTCAGGGAGTTGAGAAGAGAAAATGGATGTAACGTGTAGGAGAGCCAGAACAAGCTGGAAGCCACCAACACACGTTGAAAGCCATGTGTCAGTTCTCTGCATGAGATCACATGTTAGTTTTCAATGCTTACAAACTTGAGGATCATCACATCCTGCACAAGAAGTTAATTCCCTTCATCCTTGAGCTTAACACCTGGCCTGGGAATTGGAGAAGCTGAAGGAGAGTCCAGAGGAAGACAGAGCAGTTGCAAGCCCAGCTGCTAGCCCACACCAATGCAGTAAGTCAACACATAAGGGACAACATGCATTTGCTGCAACGTTCCCTGGTGACTTTGCCCTGACCCTTTGAGAATGTAAAACAACATGACTGCTGCTTTACTCCCATCCTCCTACTGTCGTGCCAAAAAGTGTCTCTTGTGGCCCCACTTTAGACCATAACACAGGGGGAAAGGGATTCTGGGAAATGTAGTTCAGCCTAGCCAAATCTCTATGGCTCCTCCTTCTCTCACACTATTCCACCATTTGCCCCATTAAATTAAATGTTACAATGTTTTTCCCAGGCCAAGGAAAATGTCTAGACTGTAATTTCTAGCTTGTATTGACTTCTCAAGATTTCAAAAATCAATTTCAACCAGTTGACAAAAAAACATATAGTGTATCAACCACAGGCCTGGCGGAAAACAGACTGCACCCTCAGATTAGGTATATTTGAAGATAATTTACAAAGGAACTATTTAAAAAGCAGTGGATAGGGCATAAGGAAGCCACAGGATAGTGCAGTGCTCTGGCCCCAGTAGCAGTGGTGCTCTTGCCCAAAAGAATGGGAGAGTTCAGTTACCAAGACCCTGATGGACAGTCCCATAGAGGGAGCTGCCTTGAGAAAACCATGGACCTTTCACAGTCAGTCTGAGTCATCCTGTAAATTCATGAGCCAGAAGAACAAGTATTTTGACCTCTCTCCGCCTTCTCTCTGATCTACCACAGGGACTTCCCATTGACCAGACACAGCAAAAGCCAGAGGGCAGAAGAACCTGTCTTCACTCTCCCAGGGCAGAGAGTGGGGTGGCAAAGAGTGGAAAGTATATGAGAAGGAGCAAGTGGACGAGATTCAGCAAAACCATCACCATGATCGTACACACAGAAAGCAGACAGACCTGAACATGGCTTGGGCCATCACTGTTATTTTAGAGGTGAAGAAGGCAATGTGTTGAGTAGTTGTGATTTATCAGGACTTAAGATCCCTTAAGATCAGAAATATCTTTGCCATATCATATCACTAATACCTAGCACAATGTCTGGCTCATCGTAGTGGCTCAATAAGTGTTAAATTAACTGATCTGATTGAATCAAATTGGATTATATAAGACAGAGCCACAATTTAAACACTTTTGTCCTGAGTGTCAATTGTGTGTCATCACCTCCAGATATCATTTTAATTTTCAAATATCAGAGATGCTAGAAATTGAACAATTTAACTTCCTTTTTTTTTTTTTTTTTTTTTTTTTTTTTGCTGTATACGGGCCTCTCACTGTTGTGGCCTCTCCCGTTGCGGAGCACAGGCTCCGGACGTGCAGGGTCAGCGGCCATGGCTCACGGACCCAGCCGCTCCGCAGCATGTGGGATCTTCCCACACCGGGGCACGAACCCATGTCCCCTGCATTAGCAGGCAGACTCTCAACCACTGCGCCACCAGGGAAGCCCTTAACTTCCTTTTTATTCTCCCATCCCTACCATAAATAATAAAAGTCAAAAAGGAGGAAAGAAGAAAGTGAAAGGACCTGCGTGATTTACCAAATGGGTAATCAGCCTCGAATTAGATCCCAATAGGCTGCAGCATTCTTAGTCCTGTTGGATATTTTAGTACTGAGCACGTTGAGTGCCTTCTTATACCTTCACAATTGCACAATAGCCAGACAAGTGCTAAAGCCTTCTTATATTTGGAAAATGACTCCATATTTCTAATACTAGTTTTTCTTCGAAACTATTTGTAAATGATTTATTGTAGTAGCAAATCAGATCATGATAAGATAAAGCTTTTTAGAGGTCATTAAAGAGTTTGGGGGAAGTTCCTACAAAGATGCTAGCCTTACATTTCTGAGTGATAAGGCAAGTTAACAATTTATGTCAAAGTTGGCAAAATGTGTTTGTCTGATAAACAGTTTGCTCTGCGGGCATCAATCATACTTGCTCTCCATGTGTGTTGTATTTTTCATGAAGTGAACTTTGGTGACTTTGCCCATCTACAGGTTTTTGAGATAGTGGCATGCTAAAGAGAGCTTACCATCTCCCCCCTGCACAGTTGCATTTCACATCTCATAAGGCAGCTGCTATAATGCAGGTTGCCAACATGGGCAACCACCACAGGGTTGGTAAGGAAGGAAGCTGGTGTCATTGGGAAGGGACAATTTAAACTGCCCGTGGATCAGGACATATAGATACACTAGGACAAAAAAGATAAAGTGTGCATGTAAATGCACACTTTTTCAAGCACAACATTTCTAGGTGGTATAAGGATCAAATGGACACAATATCATTCTGTAAGACTACAAAGATTCACAAATTCGAGGCGCTATATTGGGAGGCGTTCTCGAGATACGAGGTAGTGAGCTGATGTCCAGTTTCAGCTCTGGTCCTTGCTATGCGTCCTCTCTGGAAAATGAGGATAATAATACCTGCACCATCCACCTCCTAAGGTCAGACGCGGGGAAGCATATGAGCAGACTTTGCAAACTAAATCACTATGCAAATATAAGCCATCACAATAAATGTTGGCTCAAGAGAGAGGATATATTTATTGTTCTTCCATAATTTAAAAAATAAAATAAAATAAAACACTCAAGACCTCAGGACAACTTGGTGAACATACATTTGGCTTTCTCAAATCTTACCATTTTAGAAGCATTTGCAACTGCTTATAAATCACTTCTCAAAATTGCCCTGAGCTGCAATGATACTTCTGAGAGGGTGTTAAAAGCCTGTAAGTGCTTCTGTTCTTGAACAAAGTGAAATCAGGTTACGTTAATAGAAGTATTAATTAATTTGCTCTAATTTTATTCAGCAGAATTAGCATTATTGAAAAGTCTTTCCCATTCTTGACTACCCTAAAGTGCAGGAGGCCTTAGAGATGGGGGCTCGGGCTGCAGCCCCTACCAGTGAGTGTGAGAGTGCAGAAGATTATTCTCTAATTTGGAAACCTGAGACGTTACTGGGAAGTGCTGTGGGGTGTGTTATAATGAAAATACCAATCCACATTAGCCATGGTTGCCATAAGCAAAAATCTTAATATCTTGGCCAAACCTACTTAAGGTTCATGCAATAAACCCGCATTCCTAATTTTATTAGTGATGTGCTAAGTTAAGCACTTTGCTGGCCTTTGGACAGATTTATAACTTGACTGTGCTGAATTAGTGGTGACTGACAAGAGGACATTGTTTTATAGGATGCTATTTAGATAAAAACCTGCAGGGTGTTTCTGTAATGTTGTCACTTCAAGTCCAAACAGGAAAAAAGAAATGTGTATTAAGGAGGCCTCTTCATTAGCTTTTATGAGTTTAATCTAGTGCAGTCAAACGCTTCCTTATAAGGCAAGACATGTTAATGCACAGAGACAACCTTATCTCTGTTCCAGGTTTCGGAATAAAACAATCTCTTAGGCTTAGTACTGCATGAAAAAAGAAAGTTCAGTGAGTTAGTATTTGTTACGTACTTAGAACAGTGCCTGGCACATAGCAAGCACATTCTGTGTTTGTTAAATAAGTTAAATAAATTGAAATCTGTTTTTTCTCATCCCGTGGTTCTATCTATATGTTTACCCCCCCAAATCACATTTAGCCACCCTTTCCCCTCCTTACCAGCATTTTCTTGCCAGTGGAAGTTTCCAAATTGTTAGTCATTATTTCTCCCCATGGTTTTTAAAATTCACATACTTCTTGTTACAAGGAGGAAGATCAGAACCTTCTATTTATTCACAGACGTTAGCGCTAACATTCCTGCTGGGTTTTCAACCGGAAAGTGATATGCCTGTAAGTTATAGGAGATCGTATTGGCTTCTGATGGTTTTGGTGAAGATGTGAAGTCTGGGGCCTCACTATTAACAGCTGAATGATTTTGTGAACACAGACCCTGGCAGCCCTCTTGGTTTTGTTACTGGGGGAATAAGTCTTCTTTAGAAACTAAAGCCAAGGTCTATAAATGTGTTTTCCTCATGACCTAAACAGGTCATTGGCCTAAATGTCAAATTCATTAAACCAAATCCTGACCCCTCTTTCTTTTCTCATTAAAAAAAGATTCCCTGAGCTCACTCGTCCCATCGGGGACCAAAGATAAAGATAACTCTATCCAAAGGTGACTTTATACAGTCTCACCACAAGTCTTCACTTGAAACTCAAACCTCCAAATGAGAGATCTTAAAGGGTATCTTAGAATCTGTGCTAAATTCTATAAAAACAGGCCAAACAAAGGAAGTCAATCATTGTGATATTGTCCCCTCATTTAGCAAAAATATGTTCCTATTGCCTACAGACGATTAGCAGAGGTAAATAACAAGCAGCTTCCAGCACACTGGGAGGGAAATTCTGAAATGTGTCTCGGGTTTCACCTGAACATCCCTATGGACACTTTGAGTCTAGGTGGAAATTTACTAGGAGTGCTGCAATATCTTTCACCAGCATTTTTGTAGTTTACCTAAGGAACTCAAAATATCCAAAAAGCATTCATTATTTCTCCCAACTCTTTTCTAGCTGCTCATTATTATCTTAACTTACACAGGCATAAACCCAGAAGTTAAATAACTTGAACGAGGTCCTGGTGATCCCAACCTCTTCCTTTTATGGGACTCATTTCCACAAAATATGGTCCCTTCCTGTGGGCTCTCAGCCACTTTGATAATACAGGTACAAGGAATACAAATTAGGCTTCATCTGTTCTGACTCTTGTTCCTAATGTTCCTAATGCTTTGGGTCAAACGTCTGGATATAAAGTGCAGACTGCCTGGATTTGGACCCTGCCCCCTCCACAAACTAGCGGTATGATCACCTGAGGCTCACTTTTTTCTTTTCTCTTTTTTTTTTTTAAAGAAGATGTTGGGGGTAGGAGTTTATTAATTAATTTATTTATTTTTGCTGTGTTGGATCTTCGTTTCTGTGCGAGGGCTTTCTCTAGTTGTGGCAAGCGGGGGCCACTCTTCATCGCGGTGCGCGGGCCTCTCACTGTCGCAGCCTCTCTTGTTGCGGAGCACAGGCTCCAGACGTGCAGGCTCAGTAGTTGTGGCTCACGGGGCCTAGTTGCTCCGCAGCATGTGGGATCCTCCCAGACCAGGGCTTGAACCCGTGTCCCCTGCATTAGCAGGCAGATTCTCAATCACTGCGCCACCAGGGAAGCCCGAGGCTCATTTTTTTCATCTGTAAAGTAAGGTTAATAATAGTATCTCCTTCATTGAGTTATTTTGAGGATTGCATAGGAAAATAAAAGTAAAGTTCTGAAAACAGTGTTTGGCACGTACAGAGGGTCTAATATGTGCCAGCTTAAGCACACTCATTATTATTACTGTTATTATTAACCTCTTGCTCCGAAATGAAGAAAAATTCAAGTTAGACCAGGTCGGTCTGACTCCTGCTCTATTTTCTCTGCACGATTGCCTTCTAAGCATGAACAAGGGTGAGTTTAGCATGTGCAAACCACAGGTAGGGGGATAAAGTCCTAAAAGCTGTCACTGTATCTGATATCCCAGGTTGGTCTAGATCCCTGCCTCCATCTGAATGTCTACTCTAGCACACAGATCTAAACATGTTCGTGTGTGTGTGTGTGCACGTATGTATGTGTCTGTGTGTACCCATGTATGCATAAATACATGCATGTGCATATTTCCTATGGTAAAGTTATGCGATGAAAATGGTTGTGCATGGTAACCCAGCACTAAAATTTTGTTTCATAGGTACTATATTATAACCCCTATAAGACTAATTTTATCTCACATTTTTTTTTGTTTTGCGCAGGTTCATATACTTTGACTCCTAGGTAGAGAGTTATCTATTCGAATTCTGGTTGAAAGGGCAGTTGCCGTCACTACACATTCTCTTGTCTTCTCATCTCTTCTCTTCTCAAGTCTTGGAAGACGAGCCTTCCGTTCCCCTCATCTGCCCCATTAACTGTGCTACTTGCTTTCTGGGGACTGAATAAAGTCACATGGCTGAGATGCCATCTCTAATCCCATTTTCCATTTGTATACTGGATTTTGTTAACCACTTTTTAAATAACAATACAGGATGATTCTAATGTACTAAGGAGTTCCACAGATAACCATATAATTTCAAAACGATACTGATTTTGTTTATATGCAGCATAATCTTTTACAGTCCTTAGTCTTTATTTGAAGCATTGCAAAGTGGATTTTTATGAAAGGTATTATAAAGGACTCCTTGTTTCTTCATAACAGATCTGAACGTTAACTGATCAGAGTTCAGATAAATAGTCTTTACTCTCCATTAAAATATTAAAAAGCCTTTGGTAAGAAACTGGCATAAAGATCCTTCATTCTTGTTTAATGAACACTTGTTGGCAAGTATAACACTTTAATAGCTTTGCAGAATGAATTTTGTGTGCGCATCCTCCATTTCCCTGTCAGACACTTGTCCAGGTGCTGGAAATTTATTGGGGGAAGCATGTTTTTACTCATTAGTTTTGTATTTGATTACAGAACAGTAAAATATGAACCACCAAGTCCCCGAGGCATAGCTGTGTACATTGAGATTAGTAATTGCATGTCATCGTGTTTTCCATTGGAATTTATATGGACAGATAGGATAGGTGCTTCTTAAGTAGGTTTAAAAGCAAAGCAAATTTGTATTTAATCTTTTTTGCAGCTATAGTTTCCCTAATGGAGAAAAGGTTAGACTATATCATATATTTTAAACATAGTTTTAATTTATTTTTTCTCTTTTCTATTTTTTTCCTTCACAGTTGAAGCATATCAGATTTTCATGTTAACCACTTACTAAAAAAAAAAATCAGCGCTTATAAGGATTATATGACATAAAACCTGTCAACAGAGACCAGTTTTGCCCACATCCCAGCAAGTACAAGGAGGAAGGATGATTATAGGTGCAGACAAGCTTTGCCATTCAAACAAGGAGCTTAAATACAAAACAGAAATTACACGTTGATCTTCAATATACTTATTTTTTTAATCTACGAAGTTGTATCTTTTATATATATATGTGAATATTGTAGTTTTCCTCTTAAGCAAGACATGTGTTTGCAGTCAGAGGTTGTAGTTTTTTTCAGTTATGCTTGCAAAGAGAAATTATCATTTTGTTGTTTTGCAGTATAACAATAATAAAAGAGGTGCATTAAATAAGTGATTTTGCTTTAGATTGTGTTATGGTTAAGCAGTGCCAATCATGTTGTGCTCTTCTCTATAAAGACACTCATAAATGCAATTTCCAAAACAGAATCTAATGAGGTACTCAATGGTCACAAAACTGGCATATTTGATAATTAATGTTCCTTACTAATGTTTTGCTGATGCGGCATAGTGATAAACAGGGCCACCAGTTAACTAAACATATTCTTGAGCCACTAGTTAAAACGAGAGCACAAAAAGAACTTTAGTAACGTTATTTACTATAGAGCAAAAGAACACTTCATAACATCCTTCTAGGATCAGCTAGAAAACTCAAGGCAAAGATTGTCTACTCTGAGAAGCAGAAACCCCTTTTCACATGAAGGAATATGAGAGAGTTTCTGTGACTTCTCTGCTTATAGTATATCTCACTGACACAAACTACGATACTTCGCTTGCAAGATTCTCAGCTACCAAAAAATATATACAATTTTTTGAGCACTTACTATGTGCCAGGCATTTAATTATACACTTCCTCATTGCCTCCCAGTAACAATTCTATTTACAAATTATATTATACAAATAATTGTTCTCATTTAAAGATTAGGTTACTGAAGCTTAGCAAAGTTAAGGCTTTAAAATAGCATATTAGTAAGAGAGGCCATTTATAAGAAAGGCAGTGACATATAAGGAAAAGACTGCAATCTTACTGAGCAATGAAACCTGAGTTTGAATTCATGAGCTACTGTTTATTTTGCAGCTATGTGAGACACTTAGCTTCTTTCAGCCTCAGTTTTCTTATCTATAAAATCAGAATAACAATACTTTATAGTGTTTAAGGATTAGAAATCATATCTGTAATGCAGAAGACATTAAATGATCATGAAATGGTAGTTCTTTCCCCGGAAAATACACACACAGGCACAGACACACACATGCACACACACACTGAGTGAAATTGGAAGATAGGTACCCCTGCCTCCAAAGCTCAGGGCCTTCCCAATACAACACTCTACCTTCTGTAAACATGTGCTAAAGGTAAATTCTTTTGTCTCACAACACACAAAGCAAGTTTAATTGCAATTGATAGATACCTGAGTCTTCAAACGTGACTTTACAAGTATCTTTAATAAAAGCACATTAAAGGACTGGTCAACCTCATGATTCTAAACCTAGCTTTGTGTGACCTTTTAAAACCATTTGTAATAATATTGGGTGAAATTCTGCTGCTCAAAAAACATGCAGAAATTGATTCTCTCTACCCCCAGTTGCTAGTTGTGGAATCTGATTTGGGGTGTATGGGCATGTGTGCAATTATTGACATTATATTGAGTGGTTGACTTGAGACCCCTTTTTAATGGAGAACAGTCTAAATCAAAAATAAAATGTAGAAATGGTTGGGAAAAAATATGTCCTAAAATCTTTACTACACATTAGTCTTTCAAAAGAAGGAAAGATTAGAGGCTGTAGTTAAAAAACTACCACTTCTAGGTTTTTTTTTCTTAAATTGCATCAATGTTTTATGGCAGATGGATGGTGTTTATTTTTTATTGTTGTTGTTTGTAAATTCCCATTGACTTCAAAAGGGGCATGCCTACTAAGAATAGTGTGCATTTCACAGCTGAGATTTAAGGGATTTGAGGGACTCAGAAAAGCTGAGAGATAATTGAAGACTCACAAGGGAGGCATAGAAGGGATCAGAGCAGCCAAGGGAGGCTCAAGGAGGATTGTAGGGGCTCCAAAGGAGCTATGAGTGGATCAGTGAGTGTAACAAGCAGAAGTCAAAGGAGCTCCTAATGGTAGAGGAATGATGAGAGAGAATTAGAATGTCATGAGGGACATCAGGAAAAAGGATATAAGTATGGTAACTATCCCCAGAATGCTCCATTCATCCTGGGCAATCTCACCTATCTCCAGGGACTAGAGCCAGCCTACATGCTAATAACTCACTCCCAGTGCCAGACCACAAATCCACCGTCTGCTGAACATCTCCACTGGGTTGGCCAATAGACACTTCACACTCAGCATGCCCAGATTGAAGTCATCATTTCTCATCCCTGGCCCACATCTTAGGTGTCCAAATAGCTCAGAGAACCTCTCTGACTTGTACCCTCCGTTTAGAACCTTCTGGTTCTGAGCTGGTATTCTTTTTTTTTTTTTTTTTTGAGGTACGCGGGCCTCTCACTGTTGTGGCCTCTCCCTTTGCGGAACACAGGCTCTGGACACGCAGGCTCAGCGGCCATGGCTCACGGGCCCAGCCGCTCTGTGTCATGCGGGATCCTCCCGGACCAGGGCACGAACTTGCGTCCCCTGCATCGGCAAGTGGACTCTCAACCACTGCGCCACCAGGGAAGCCCTAGCCCTGAGCTGGTATTCTTGAACTTGGCTTTTCTCTCTGCTTAGCTACTTTAGATTGATGCTTTGGTTTCAGTGCCTGCCTTGATTTCAGTTTCACCTTTGTTCTATGCTCTGCAGTCCCTCAGGTCATCCCTGGGACTTACCAAGCCCCTATCCCTAAAGAGATCCAGTATTCACCTTTCTATATGTTTAAGAGAGGAATTTATCTTTTATCTAATCTAGAAATTGGAACTTGTTCTACATTCCTCCCTCCTTCTTATCTCCTCTGTTTAATAAGCCACCAGGTCTTAGCAATTCTACCTCAGAAAGATTTTCTCCCAATCCTTGATGCCACTCTTATCTTTTCCCTCCACTGTCATTTCCTTGAATTCATTATTTCATCAGCCTTCTGGAGCAAAGCAATAGTCTCCTACAGGTTTCCCTGTCTGTGCTATCAATCTCTACCACACTATATTTACCTAAATCACTGTTCTGAAATATAAATATATCAAATTAATTAATCCAATTAAAATTTTCCAGTATCTCCCCACTGCCTTCAAGACAAAGTCCAACCACTTTCACATGGCTTATAAATTTATTCTACATTCATTCCCCCTTACATTTTCAACATCACTTTCTGCCATTCTTCATCTCATGTCACCCTCCAGCCACACACGAACTACTTAGAGCTTAATGCCGTGTCATGCTTCCACACCTTTGCTATTCCCTAGATTTGGAATCCTTCCCCTCAGCCTCTTCCCCCTCTCACGGTCAACCCGGTGAGCACCTCATTCTTTACAACCCAGCTCCAGTGTCACCCAGTTGAGAAGGCCTCCATTCAATCTCTATAGTCATGGTTAGACATATGCAAACTGTACTATCACGGAAGGGAAGGGGCCAGGAATGTCCAGTGCTTTCAAGTAGATCCATGCCATAGAATGGGAACAGTTTGGGAATGGGGCCATACCTAGCTGAAGATGCTGGGAGGAAGTCTGGCCCAGTATATTCAGCACGGAATCTTTGGGATAAGTCAGTATGCTACAGATGAGAGTTCAGCTCTGGAGAAAGTCAGATGAAAGTCATGGGTTAGGGTTTCCTCATAGGGAGGTGAAGTTTGATGAAGGGAATCCAATAGCAGTCAATTAACTTGAGTAGGCAGATGGTTACTTGACATGTGGGAATTTTGTTAGGGAGAGCAGAACTGCAGTCCCTATGCTTAGGGGTAGCTGGATAGCTTAATAAAATGGAGTTTCAGGCACAGGAAACAAGACAGATAACCAGTAACCAGGACAAGGCTAAAAAGAAGAAACCAGGTCTAGAAATAGGTAAAAAGTCAGTTGTAAGAAATGGAGGCATGCATTAAAGAGTCTATGAAGCAGAAGGTGACTTGATATGGCTTGGAAGTACCTCTGCACGGGGCCTCGGACCTCAGCTTAGGGACTGAGTGGGGCTGGACCCCAATGGGGAAAATGTGGCCACAGCCTTGCTACAAGGAGGGCTGTGCAGCCAGAGCATGGCAGGACCTACCACCCTCCACATACTAGTTGATATCAATTCTGGAAGGGGAACAACTTTTCTTGACATTTGGCCTATTTTTTCCCCTTAATTTAATTCAATGCAATTCGAAGAGCAATTATTATACCGTTATGCCTTACTTTTGTTACACTTTTTCTTACCCTTCTCTAGAAAATCTCTCTCCCTGATATTTGCAGACTGCCAGTGTTTGTAAATCATCAACACATCCCTGTTAATTGTTGCTTAGTCAGCCCTCTGTCTCGTTTACATCCTTAACCTTTCTCTGTATTCTAGGCCGTTTGTTACATAAGCATTTCCCTAGCTCAGGCTTGCCCTCATCTTTCTGGCATGGAAATACCCCATTCAAACGGGGAACTCAGAGGCAGCTGCCTCAGTGTTGTATATACCGCTGTTGACCAGGCAAATTGGTATAGAAACGTAGTTCCTCATCCTCCCTGCAGGAGGCCCAGTTTTGCCTGTTCCTCTGGGAAAAACTACAGTTTCTTTTCTCAAATTATAACAATCTCCTTGTCTGAGCTGGTAGTAAGCAATCAAATAACATCCTTACACCTGAAGGATTTAGTTTGATGTTATGGCTTAGTAGTTACCTGCAGCAGCTTTAAAGACAGTCCAGATCTGTGATCTGTTTTTGCTGTACAAAACTAGGGCAAGTTCCTTAACTTCTATGGGCCTCAGTTTTCCTATCTGTAAAATGAACGTGATCTATAACTCAAAAAGCTTTTGTAAGGAGAAAATATACGTGATCACCTCATACAATGTCACTTAGTAATTGCTCAAAAAATGGGTTGGTCATTGTTATACATGTGGAAAACCCTGGGATCCAGATTCTTCATTAGGGCATCTTTTATTTTTCCAGAGTTATCAAAGCTGACATCCTCTGAGACTGTAACAGTTGACAGAACATGTTTCCAAGCTTTGGGATTTTATTATCCCCCAATTCTTTGTGTTCTCCTCTCTCCATACCAGCAAGTGTAGATGTCTCTACTATTTCACCCACTCTTTAGAAAATTGCCGGATGGGAAATTCTAGGACGTTCCTGTCACCTTTCAGTGAAAACCCTTGTTAATTTACATCATCTCTGGCTGGAGATTCATGATTAAATATATTTGATAAGTGTTATGCCTTCTCCTCCCTAACTCATATCAAAAAGTGTTGAAACCATGTTACAGATGAAAATATAGAGGAGAATTCTGAGTGCCCAGAAGTGCTTTAATCACTGACGGCATGCATGATTCATACACATCCACCATCTTCTTCTTTTTCATCTTCACGCCAAACCTATAAGGTGCGTATAACTATCCCTATATTACGTAAGAGGGAACTGAGGTTCATTGTTTTTAAGTGCATTAGAACTAATTACCTGGAAAATCTGGATCTCTTTATCCCATGTCTCGGGCTTAGTCCAGTCTCCCAGGAAATGGGCTCTAAAGGAAGTGGATTTTCAGGACCTCCTTGGCCACCATATTGCTCTTAGCAGCTTTAACTTGAAGCCAACATTTCTAGTTTTGAATCCTGGCTTTACTTCTTACGCACTGTGTGATCCTGAGCAAGAGTTTGGTATTAGAAGCCTGATTTCCACCTGTAAAATGGGCAGGATAATCCTTTCATTGGCCAGCTGAGCAAACTTCCTAACACGTCACATGAATTGGTAGATGGTAGACCCCTTCCCGTTCTTTTCTTTCTCTTTCAGTTCCTTGGCAAACTTCCTCAACACTCTTTCTCCTTCCTGGACAAACCTCCTTTGTCCATGAAATTGTCAATGATTTTCAGGCACATTCAAAGTAAAGACCAAAACCTTGGCTTTTATGTTAAAGATACAAATATCTTGAGATATGCCTCACTAATTTCCACCCAAAACACTTTTTGATTTAAATAAGTGTAGTTCTACCTCGCCTTATTTAAACAAGCTGCCATCTGGTGTATAGGAAGAAGTGAAAAATAACATGGTGTTAGTTGGAGTGAGAAGTGGGGAATTAATGTTTTTATTTTAAATATCATAGAAAGTATTCCCAACCCACCCCTGCCCCCAGCAGAAAAGGTTGTCACAGTATTTAAAATTTGTATTCAATGACATCACTCCAGTCATTAAATTATTTCTGAAACCTCAGAATTGTTTGTCAGAAGTTGTTGGGAAATAACCAAATGATTTAATTTTCTACCCAAGTTTGATGATGTTTTTCTTATCTAGAACATTCAGACCAATTTCCGGAAACCAGTTAATATCACCAAATTTCTCTCTCCTGATTTTGACCTACCCTCAAACTGATAAAGCTGATGTTTGTCAGTTCTTAGATGAACAGATAACCTCTATTTTGAAGGCTGTGTGGATTGGTGCAAAGAGAACTGGGCCACCCTCAGTCTTGGGTTCAAAGGGCAGGTCCTCCACTTAATGTCCTGTGTGACTTTAGGCAAGATTCTCTGATTCTTAATCACCTCACCTCTAAAACCAGAGTGTTCATTCATCCTTTCATGAACAATCCCGATACGCGGGGCACTGCTCTAAGCACTAAGGATACAGCAATGAATCCAACACAAAACGCTTGCTTTCGTGAACTTATGTTCTGGATCAGGAGGCAGACATTAACAAGTTAACACATAAATAATGCATAATCTGTAATATGTCAGATGGTAAAAAAATAACCCAGAGAAAAATAGAGCAGGCTCAGGACAGCACAAAGTGCCAGGGAGGATGGAGAGGACCTGCTGTTGACACTAGGACAGGACACCAGAAAATCAGCATTGCCTGCCTGCTATGAGCGTCTGAAAATAGATTGCCTAAGAGAGTGTGGACAAGAGTTCTCACGAACTTTCGGTTGATTATGAAGGCTGGAAGCAAAAATGGTAAACTTGAACACACAGCAGACAATGAAACAACTATTTAAATTAATTTAACACACATCCTGGGAGATAGTACAATGTCAGGCTTTCCTGCAAGGTAAGTGTATTGGAATCCTGTTTCTGATATGGACCATGGGAGTGTAAGTCACTTCATCCCTCTGCACTTCAGTTGTCTCCTCTGTCAAATGGGGCTAATGCAGTATCTCCCTCAAGGAGTGGCCCCTAAAATTTTTTATGTAATTCTTTCTGACGTAGTTTTATGAAATGGCTGTTACTTGTAGAAATAACCCACATTTTAGAACCAGTGTGATAAAAGTCAATCTAATTAAGCCGTGTTCTGCCCCGCCCCTTTAAGTATCAAAAGTAGTGTTTATTACTCACACTCTGAGAGTCAAACTTCTTCTGTAAATGTTAAAAGCAGTGGCCCTCTTCACCAGTCTGCAGTGACTATTTTAAACCCAAGTGAATGCAAATGTTTTTTGTGCCATGTCAGTTGTGTCAGTGAATGAATTTGAAGTCACTCCAATAAATGATACAAACAGATTGTTGTAGCCTGCATAAGCGTCATAAAGCCAAACAGAGAGGAATAGCACCCAAGAGTCCCAGATATATCCTTCCTTTCGCGGCCCGGTGCCTCTGCCTGTTGTCATATTCAGCTGGCAGGTGCTCTCACCTGCCGTTTACAATTACGCTTGGGAGAGCTCTTAGAAGAATATTGCCATTCTGAGATTCCATACTCACCTCTTGTGTGATTCATCTCCACTTGAAACTGAACGGAATCCCATTAATTATCACTTCAGGTAGTAAATCAGTTTCTCATATGTGAAAAAAATGCGGCAACTCAAGTCCTTCTTCTTGTTTGGGATCACTAGAGGGTTATTACAGATGGTATTGAACTCCTAAGAATGAGTTTAGCATGACTGCAACGACAAAGCATTTTGTAAATGTATAACCTTGTTTTTCTTAAAAAGCTCTGAGTAACTGGGAAGTCATATAGCTGGCTTAAGTGTGATAGCTCTTCTCTCTCTCTGCTCCCTCCAACTTGAAAAGCATGCATTCAGTCCCAGGCTTGAAAGTCAAGGCAACGTGCTGATTGACTGTGCTGACATAATTGTGTTAATGACAAGACACGGCGGCTACATTGTTAGATGGGTCGCTTATCATCACTATTTATTTAGCTCACTCTGCCAAGTCTGAATTATACTTTTTATACATTGTGGTTAGAGTCAGCCATTTAAAGTGCTTCAGTGTTGAAACAACATTTTTTTTACAAGTCTTTTAGCTGTAGTTCAAGAGAAAAAAGTCCTCTACAGCATCATTAAACAGGGTTCAAAGCAAGTCCTTGCTGAAAGATGTGAAGTTTGAGCTCTTAGGAAATGAAATCTTTGATCTCCAAAATGATTAGTGAAAACATTTTTGTCCACAGGCCCATTTTTATCTCATGGTAAAGAAAATAATACAATTTGATCTCCATAATGCTTCTCATCCTGAGCCCTCAAGTCAGCCTCTGACCCTAGTGTCTACAAGTGCCCTCTGCTTTTCGCTGGAAGAAGAAACTGCACACAGGCCTATCTTTCAAGGCATCAGTGCTCTTTGGCTGAACGCAGAAAGACCTTATTTACATGGGGCCACCATCATATTTCAAAGATGTGACATTCTCAGGACTTTTATTTTTTCAGGTGAAAGTTAATTTAAAAATCATTGCAGCTCTATTTACAATAGCCAGGACATGGAAGCGACCTAAGTGTCCATCGACAGATGAATGGATAAAGAAAATGTGGCCCATATATAAAATGGAATATTACTCAGCCATAAGAAGAAACGAAATTGAGTTATTTGTAGTGAGGTGGACGGACCTAGAGTCTGTCATACAGAGTGAAGTAAGTCAGAAAGAGAAAAACAAATACCGTATGCTAACACATATATATGGAAGCTAAAAAAAAAAAAAATTGGTTATGAAGAACCTAGGGGCCAGACAGAAATAAAAATGTAGACATAGAGAATGGACTTGAGGACATGGGGAGGGGGAAGGGTAAGCTGGGACGAAGTGAGAGTAGCATTGACATATATACACTACCAAATGTAAAATAGCTAGTGGGAAGCAGCTGCATAGCACAGGGAGATCAGCTCGGTGCTTTGTGACCACCTAGAGGGGTGGAATAGGGTGGGTGGGAGGGAGACACAAGCGTGAGGGGATATGGGGATATGTGTATGTGTATGGCTGATTTACTTTGTTATAGAGCAGAAACTAATGCACCATTGTAGAGCAATTATACTCCAATAAAGATGTTAAAAAATAAACAAAATAAAATAAGACACCTTATTTAATTTTATATATATATATAACCATCAGTCAATAGACTGAGCTGCTGAAGCAATAGGTAATCCCCAAGCCATCCTGTGACCATAAGAAGTGCAGCCTTTGAGATAAGAAAGGAGAATAAATGCTACTGTGGTTAGCACAGGGGCTGAACAACTCTAGAGTGGTCTGCCGGAAAAGGATGAAAAAGCAGAGTGGGTTAATGCTCAAACTGTCCTTCAAGTTCATAGATCTGACTTCCATTCCTGTCTTATCTTTCATTTTGTTTGCTTTAGATGCATTTTAAAGCAATATTTATTTATTTACCAGGTGCCAGACCCTAATCTAGTCTCTGGGCTATAGTAATAAACAAAACAAGCTCCTGTCCTCATGAAGCTTCCGTTCTACAGGAGAGACACCTGAGCAATCTTGTACGTGAAAGTTATACACTTGGGCTAGAATTTCTCTAGAATATACATAAGGATGTAGTCACTGGGTCATATGATATGCTTATCTTCAGCTTTACTGATATTACCAAACTGGTTTCCAACATGGTTGTATCAGTTTATATGTATGAGGGCTCACCTTCATCTCACCAATATTTGGTATTTTTATACTTTTAGATTTTGCAAATTTGATGGGTGAGAAATTTTATACCATTATAACTTAAACTTGCTTTTCATGACTGCTAAGGAGGTTGAGCATCTTTATTGTTCAATCACTCAGCTTGTTGGTTATTCGCCACTCTTTCCTCTTTTGCCTGCTCATGTTGCCAGCTCAATTTTTTTTTTCCCACTTTTTCATTTTTAAATTGGGATGCTTGTCTTTTTCCCATTGATTTGTTGGAAGTTTTTATCTGTTCAGGATAATAATGTTTGTTAGTTTTCAGCTGCAAATAATTTCCCAGTCTGTGTTTTTTTCTTTTCTCTTTATTGTGTCATTTGCAGGACAGAAGTTTTTAATGCTGACAAATTTTTCCTTATGGATTTATTATCGAGTTGGCTTGTCCTACATTCATATCATAAAGATATTTTCTAATTTCTTTTAAATGTTTTTAAGATTTTCTTTCATTTTTTAGGTCATTAATTCACCAGGAATGATTGTGTGTTTTGTTTGAGGTAGGAATTCAATTTTTTCCCATATGGTTAGCAGGTATTAACATGGCAGACCATGGATTTGTAGTGCCACCTGAGTCACACATTATAGTTGTGTATTTTCATGGATCTCTTCTGGACAACTGATCCAAATGCTTCTATTCCACTGGTCTAATGTATCTATTACTGACCCAATATCACACTGTCTTAATTTCTATAAGTACAATTATAACGATAATGTTCCTTGCATATAACGTGCCCCATCTCATTCTTATCCTTCTAAATCAATGTATTCCTTTGAATTTCCATGTTATTTTTATAATAAGTTGTCAGATAAGATTTTAAGTTCTATTTAAATTTAATTAGGATTCATAGGTTAACTTGGGGAGAAATTGTATCATTATAATAATGTCTTCTTATCCATGAACATGGTTTCTCCATTTATTTATATCTCCTTTAAAGTTTAAATCATTCTCTTTTAAGATATTCACTTCTCAAAGTTTTTGTTCAAATCTCTTTTCTGAATATTTATCTAATTGTTTGCTAATCTACAGGCATGAACTGCATTTTTTATATTGATCAGTTATCCAAAACCTCTTGAAGTCTCTTTGAAATCTTAAAATTTATCAGTACATGCTCTTTGTTTTCTTTTTTTAAAAGTCATTAACAAATTATAAATCTTTTATCTCCATATTTTTAATTTATTTTTTAAAATTTCTTCAGATTATATAATGGACACAGTTAGGATCTCCAACACAAAAATTAATGCAAGTGGTGTTGATGTTCTACCTGTTTTGTCTCTGAAATTTTTAAAATATTTCACCATTAAGTATGATGTTTGCTGCAGATTTAGTATTTTTTTTCATTTTGAAGAATTTTCTATTATGACTTTTTATCACAAAGTGTTAAATTCCTTCAAATAGTTTTTCCACATCTGGTAAGTGATCTCATGTCGTTTTCTCCTTTAATTTGTTAATGTAGTGAGTTGCTTCCATAGATTTTAATATTAAGCCAAACTTGCATTCTTGAGATATATTTAATTTGGCCACAATAGACTTGTTTTAATACATTAATATATTGTTGGATATATTTTATTCATAATTTATTTTGTTTTGTTTTAATTGTGGTAAAATACACATAACATAAAATTTACTGTCTTAAAAATTTTAAAGTGTATAGTAAAGTATTGCTAAGTATATTTACATTGTTGTGCAACCAATCTCAGAACTATTCATCTTGTAAAACTGAAACTCTATACCCATTTAACAAACAAGTTCTCATTTCCTTCTCCTCCCAGCCCTCAACAATTACCATTCTACTTTCTGTCTCTATGAATTGGACTACTCTAGGTACATTATAAAAGTCGAATCACAGATATGCCTTTTTGTGACTGCCTTATTTCACTTAGCATGTCCTCAAGGTTCATTGGTTCTTCCATGTTGTAGCATGTGTCAAAATTTCCTTCCTTTTTAAGGCTGAATAATATTCCATTATATATGTATGTGTTTGTATGTGTATACACCATACCTTATTTATCCATTCAGCCATCAACGGACACTTGTTCTGCCTCCACCTTTTGGCTATTGTGAATAATGCTGCTATGAACATAGTGTACAAATACCTATCTCCTTTGTTTTATGATTTTTAATCTATATTTCACAAATGAGATTTTCTCACAATATTTTCTTCTCATAATGTCCTTATCTGATTTAGGCTTTAAAGTTACAATACCTAATAAAATTAAGCAAGAACCATTCAGTTTTGTTTTTTTTTTTTCTTCCTAGAGCAGTTTATTTTTTATTGAGATTTTCTGTTCCTTAAATGTTTAGTAGCAGTGATCTTTAAAACATTTGAGTCTGATATTTTTATTGTGGTAGAATTTTAACTATTTAACTATTTTCTAATTAACTAATTCTTTTAACTATTTAACTAATCTTAACTATTGTTCCAAGGCCTGTTCAGATTTTGTAATACTTTTTCAGTCAATTGTGGTAAATTACTTTTCTAAAAATTCATGTCTCATCTAATTTTTTCAGATGTATTGACATAACATGTCTCACACTATTTTCTAATTAATTTGTACTTGTTATAGTTATCCTTTAGTTTTTATTCTTAATTTTTTTTTATTTATCTCTTTTCTCTTATATCTTATTTCTTTTCAACCAGTTTGCCACAGGTTTGATAATAGTTTAGTCACCAGGACTTTTAAGTCCTTTCTCTTGCATTTTTTAAATTTTATTAATTTCTGCTCTGATTTTTAATGTTTCCTTTCTTCTTTGTCTGGCTTTACTCTTATGTTTTTTCTAACTTCTTGAGTTGAATAATAATTCAATAACTTTCAGTCTTTCTTCCCTTATAAGAATTGAAGACTATAATTTAGCTTCACTCTACAAATTTTATGTAGTATTTTCATTTTTATTAAGTTTTAAATATTTTTCAACATCTATTATAATTTCCTTTTGACACATTATTTTAAAATAGACTTTTTTAATTTAAAATAAGGAATTAAAATTGTTTTTTCTTCATTTTGGTTGCTAAATTATTCACCTACTGACCACATCTTTAACTTGAACTAATAAATTTTTTATTGTCTAAGTGACTCTTTTCTCTAATAATTGAATCTTAAAATGTATCTCCATCACCAGTAGTAGCAGACATTTTGTTTTTTGTCGAGTTCATAGCAAACACAAAAGAAGTTCTATAATATAAAAACTCAAGTAAATTGTTGACTCTTGAAAATTTCTCATTTTTTTGTATTTTTTTAAAATGTATCTTCCTTTGATGGAATTTCAGTGGTTAGTTCTAACAGTATATGAGCTGGAGCAGAATATCTTAATGACTAAATCTTGTTTACCCTACCATTCTACCAGATTCCTGAAGCATAAAAAATACTGTAGGCAGAGACAATGTAGCGCTGCAGCCTATAATCCATCTGGTCATCTAGCCTACTGATCTCTCTTAGCCCATGTAAGAACCAAGGGCTTCCATTGCCCGCTCAGCAAACCCAGAAGTGGAAGATACCTGAGCAACCCTCAGTGTTCACTTCCCCTGGGACCTACCCTGCTACTTCTTATGTCTTCTAAATGTAGAAGGGCTCCTTGATCAGAAGTCTTTGGAACTAGCCTTACAATATCAGTCCCATGGGAGGAAAATAAGAGAAGAGAGAACATAAGGGAAGGAACCGAAGAAAGGAATGCATTTAACCCAGGCTGGTTCATTTTATAATCTATTCATTCCTTTCAATAAAAGCACCACACCCCAGTAAAGTAGGGACAATTTGCATGGATGAGGACTTCATCTTTATCTCTGACACATTTCAGAGCTCTTTTTTCTTGAGGAGGAGTGATAGGGGCAATGGCATTCATCTCCCACCCCACACCTCAGCCCCCAATAGTTACATTGTTTCAGTGACATGATTTTCAAGCTGATGACCCCAGGCAAGGGCACTTGCCACATTCAAATAGGGTTGCACCAGCACTGAGAGATCAAACTCTTCCTACAGCCAGATTTTACCCTTGATCTTGTGACTAATTCAGGATTGAAGTAGAGAGGTGACTATATCAACCAGAACTCAGGTGCTTGGGATTTTATCAAGTGATTGAACCGAGGAAGAATATGAGGCTGGGAAGAAAAATCAGGATGGTATCACTAGCGAGAGTGGGATGTCTAGCACTTAAACTAGGCGAATGTGGTACTGAGGTTGGTTAATGATTCATTAATTTATTTACTGAATATTTATGATAATAAGTAGAAGCAAGTATTTATATAGCTTCTACTAGGTACTAAGTCCTTGACATTTATTAAATTATTTAACAATTACAACAATCCTATGATGTTATTGTCATCTCTGATTTATACATTATGCAACTGCAGCATGGAAAAATTAAAGATCACATGGCTAGTAGGTGACAGAGCTGAGATTCTAACCCAGGCAGGCTAGTCATAGAGTCCAGGCTCTCCTTAACCACTCTGTCATATGGTCTTTTAATATATTATTATATATAGACACATTAGAATACATATACATACAGCAGAGTGTACATCAATACAAAGATGGCACATAAGCTTGAACAAAATATAGACCCTATTCTCTGCTCTCAGTGAGCTTACAGTCTAGTTGGAGTGATGCTCAAGTAAATAGCTAAGTGAAATACCGTATAGAATTGTAATATGCCTAAGAAAAAGGCACTATTAAAGAATCTAAGAGAAGAACTCAATGATTTTTATAGATTCATGCCAAATGGAGGAAATTATATCTAAGCTGAGATCTAAAAAATGAATAGTAATTGTTCAAGCAAAGATATTGGGAGGAGGATTCTAGGTAGAGGAAAAAGAATACGCAAAGGTCCCCAGGCATGAAACAGATGTATTCAAAAAGTTCATTGTAGACACTATGTAGAGAAGCAACGAGAAAAGGCATGATAGTAAATGCCGGCATAGCTCCACTCAAAGAGGTTTTTTGTTTTTTGTTTTTTGTTTTTTGTTTTTTTGCTGTACACGGGCCTCTCACTGTTGTGGCCTCTCCCGTTGCGGAGCACAGGCTCCGGACGCGAAGGCTCAGCTGCCATGGCTCACGGGCCCAGCCGCTCCGTGGCGTGTGGGATCTTCCCGGACCGGGGCATGAACCCGTGTCCCCTTCATCGGCAGGCAGACTCTCAACCACTGAGCCACCAGGAAAGCCTTCAAAGAGTTTTTACCACAATTGGATCTAACTAGATAAGAATTAGCTACACAAAGAAACCAAAAAGGCAAACAAAAATGTCATAAAACCCAAGGGAAGCCATCTTCATAGTGGGTAAGAAAACAAATGCTTGAAGGGTAAGAAAAACAAAGACAGAAATTGTTTTCTTGACTTCTGGAAAGTTGATAGACTGCAAAATGTCAGACACATCAATTACATTGTTCAATAAATTTTCATGTGTTTCTCTTTCATACTCTCTCTACCAGAATCTAAGTTCCTTAAGTACAGAAACCTTGTTGAAATTATGTCTAAATTCCATTTTTAAATATCCCAGAGAAGACATCATAGATGTGTTAACACTACTTTTCGGTGGTGAACAGTAAGTCTCCACCATGATTATTTACATCTTTATAAATATGCTTTGTTTGTTAACATTCCTCTAAACCTTGGTGCTGTTGACTTCTAAAGGAGAAAATAATAAAATTTTCAAGACTGCTTGAGGCAGTATATTATCTTTGTTTGACACAATCTGCTGAGAGTGAATTTTATCCCCCAGAATATAATAGCTCCTCTATGATCATTATATTGTGAATAAATATGGATTTCTATATGGATACTAAATTGACATTATTTTTCCTGTATTTCCCTCTGCCATAAGAATGAATGGGCAATGTTACACACTATTTTCCTTGCTCCTTCAGACAAATTCTAAGACATTAGGGAAATCAGCATTTTTTGACACTTGTTAAAAACAATGAACATAGTTTACCCTGTAGGCTACAGAAGATGGAGTTTTCTCCAGATGTCTTGGATGCTTTTGAGACCATAAGGTCACTCTGGCCATGCCACATAAGCTCAGAAGTGAAGCACTCTCTTAATTTTCTTTAATACAATGGGAACACATAGACAATAACAATCTCTATTGTCCTTATTTAGCTCTGTTTTCAGAACATGATGGGTGGTTGCATGACACAGAGTGACTTTCCTAGAAACCACTGAAAATATTATTCACAGATATATATCTGTGAGTCCATATATATTTTCCCCCGTTTCTCCTGTCTCTCTCTTTATATATATATATATATATATATATATATACACACACATATATATATATCCATTTCCATAAATTAGCATCAGAATATCATCAGAGGAAAAGAAAAGATACTTTTACAGAAAGTTTTATTTTTAATTGATAAGGCAGATCCAGCTATTCCCACTATTTGCTGATTTCAGTTGTCATTTATTCCAGGTATAGTTACTGAGCTCCTACAAGATGCCAGGCACTGTATTAGGCCTTGGGAATATAGTAGTATATAAGACAGACACATCTAATCCTAGATAATCAGGCCATACTACAGCATAAACAACCTTTAAGGTAATTCTCAGAGTTGGTCATGTATATGACAGACATACTTCTTGTGGGAAGACAATTACTAATATTTCCTGTCATCACCTTTGTCTGAAGCAGAGACTGGGCACTAAAACAATTGTTCTCCTAAATCCATTTTGTTCAGTCCTCTCTACTGGTATTAACACATTCAAACAGGGCAAACACCAAACAAAATCTCTACATAGAAGCAAATATTCAACAAGGTTTGACAAGTATTTCTAAAACTGCTCCTTGCTAAATTTCCTTCTGTGCCCATCTCTAAATGTCTCCAGACTACCTTCATGCAGTAAAGAAACTAACATCTAAGTTTTGCTAATTTGACGCCCACATTGGACCATATCATTCAACTCACCCCAGAACTAAAAAGATTCTTCCTTATCACATGTCAATTTTGGTAACTTACTACAAGGAAAAAATATGCCCATTCTTCCAGAGAGTAACCCACTTCACACTTGGTTACACATAGGCCGATGTGTAACTCAGGGTTTGGTTTCAAGGGAGTTAAAGAAAATAAAAGTCCTATATCATACTGTGAAGTTAAAGATCAGCCAAGTGGGTATTGTGGCATTGTTTTCCTTATTATAATTCTTCATTATCTAATTATAATTAAGAATGCTGGTAGAATTTTGTTTTCAAGTTTCTTAAGAACTTTTTTTTGTTCAAGCTAATTTCTTACTCTTAATATTTCTTTTAGCAATAGATTTCTTCAAGTGTATTGTCTGCCTCTCAAAATAGAAACTGTAAACCTTCAAGTGATTTATCTATTCTGAACTCATCCCCTCATGAAGGCCACCATATGTCTTTTCTTTCCCTCATACTTGGAATTATATTTTGTACTTCAGGGCCAGTGGTATTGCTTTGTTTTTTAATCAGTGATGAAAAAGTTTAGCAAATTCCTAAAAGTTTGGATATATTACATTTTTACTATCATTTAGATCAAAATAAATGTTCAAAGTAAATGAAATATATCCTGTCATATTTTTACAGAACAAGAAAGGAGGCAAATTCTTTAAAGTAACTCAAAAAGTTTCCTAGGCAAAATATAAAGAACTGCAAACTCTAATCTGGTAAAGGTGACAGTACAAACCAATCCTGGGGAATTAATAACTGGCTTGGAGTATTGTTACCCTGTTTCAAAACTCTTAGCTGGTAATTCCTGATGATCCATAATTTCCCAGAAAATTTTTGGGGTGATCAGCATTTTTTAAAGAAAACCAGATATTGTACTTTGGCATTCATTGATGTCATACAGTCAATGATTTTTTAAAAAATAATCTGGGGACTTCCCTGGTGGCTGGGAATCCACCTGTCAATTCAGGGGACACAGGTTTGATCCCTAGTCCGGGAAGATCCCACTTGTTGCACAGCAACTAAGCCTGTGAGCCACAACTACTGAGCCTGCATTCTAGAGCCCACATGCTGCAACTACTGAAGCTCGTGCCTAGAGCCTGTGCTCTGCAACAAGAGAAGCCACTGCAATGAGAAGCCCATGCACTGCACGCAGTAGTAGCCCCTGCTTGCCTCAACTAGAGAAAGCTCGCACACAGCAATGAAGACCCAATGCAGCACCCCCAAAAAATAATAAATCATAATAATCTCTATGAGATTAAGTAAACCTCTTTTATTCTCAGTTTATGAAGAACATCTTTACAGTCATGAGTGGATATATAATATTTTATCCATTTTATAATCTGTTGAAGTGATCATATTTTTCTCTTTCATTCTATTAAAATGGGTGATTCATTGATTAATTTTTGAATGTTAAATCAACTTTGCATTCTTGGGATAAATTCGACTTGGTTATGATGTATTTATTATTTTTATATATTATTATATTCTATTTTCTAATATATTGTTTCGGATTATTGCAATGATATTTGTATGAGAAATTGACCTGTACTTATCCTTTGAAAGTCCTTGACAGGTTTTAATATTAACGTCATCCTGGCCTTTTAAAATGAATTAGAAAGTGTCTTCAGTTTGGTTCTCTGGGAGAATTTGTATAAGATTGGTGTAATTTTCCTTAAATGTTTGGAAGAATTCACAGGTGAAGCCATCTGGAGTTAAAGACTTTTTGCGGAAAGGTTTTTATCAAGGATTCATTTATTTAGTGGATGTAAGAACTATTCAGATTTTCTATTTATTATTGTATTAGTTTTGAAAAGTTGTGTTTGTCTAGAAATTTATCTATTTCATCTAAATTTTCAAGTATGTTGGCATAAAGTTTTTCACATTATGCTCTTAGGATCCTTTCAATGTTTCTATGATTGTAGTGATATCCTATTTTTCAGTTCTAACACTGGTAACTTGTATCTTCTCTCTCCTCTTTTTTTTTTTTTTGCAGTACGCGGGCCTCTCACTGTTGTGGCCTCTCCCGCTGCGGAGCACAGGCTCCGGACGCGCAGGCTCAGGGGCCATGGCTCAGGGGCCATGGCTCATGGGCCCAGCTGCTCCGCGGCATGTGGGATCTTCCCGGACCGGGGCACGAACCCGTGTCCCCTGCATCGGCAGGCGGACTCTCAACCACTGTGCCACCAGGGAAGCCTTTCTCTCTTCTTTTTGATCAGCCTATCAATTTGAGAGTCTTTTCAAAGATCAAACTTTTGGCTTTGCTGATTTCTTGTAAATTTTTTGTTTGTTTCATTATTTTCTGCTTTTGTCTTTAATAGTTTCTTTTTAGTTAATTAATTAATTTTTTATTTATTTATTTTTGGTTGCATTGGGTCTTTGTTGTTGCACTTGGGCTTCCTCTAGTTGTGGCGAGCGGGGGCCACTCTTCGTTGCAGAGCATGGGTTCCAGGCACTCAGACTTTGGTAGTGGTGGCCAGGGGCTCAGTAGTTGTGGCGCATGGGCCCAGTTGCTGCACAGTATGTGGGATCCTCCCGGACCAGGAGGACCCCACATGTCCCCTGCATTGGCAGGCAGATTCTCAACCACTGCGCCACCAGAGAAGCTGAATAGTTTCTTTATTGTACTTTTTTTGGTGTTCACTTGTTGTGGGTTCTTCCCCCGCATTTCCTCAAATAAAGTCTCACATTATTGATCTTCAGCCCTTCTTCTTTTGTGGTATATGCATTTAAAGCTATGAATTTCCCTCTGATCAGAGCTTTAGCAAATTCCTAAAAGTTTTGATATGTTATATTTTCATTATCATTTAGATCAAAATATTTCCAACTTTCCTAGTGATTTCTTATTTTCTACATAGATGATTTATTTGTAAGTATGTTGCTTGATTTCCAACCATTTGGATTTTTTTTAATATTATTTTTTATTGATCTCTAGTTTAATCCCACTGAGGTCAAAGAACATACTCTAACTGATCTTGGTCTTCTAAAACTGAGACTTCTTTGATTATCCAGGGTATGGTCAATTTTGGTAAATATTCCACATATACTTGTATATAATAAATATTTTCAGATTTAGATATTTTATGTCTTTATTGAATTTTGTCTGCTTTATCAATCAATGAGATGTGCTATACTCTCTTACTATTGTTATAAATATGTCTATTTATATTTTCGTATCTATCAGTTTTTAACTTGTATATTTGGAAACTGTTATTAGGAGCTCACAAATTTAGATTATTATGTAAACCTGGCAGTTTGATCCTTTTATCATTTTGAAATGTCATTACTTATCTCTAAAAATACTCATTTCTCTGATATTATTATAAATACATAAGTTTTCTTTTGGTTAGGATTTGCATTTTTCCTTTGTCCATTCTTTTACTTTCAAATTTTCTCTGTACTTATATTTAAGATGTGTCTCATGTAAGCAACATATAGTTGCCTTTTGTTTTACAACTAATCTGACGATCTTTATCTTTGAATTGGAGTTTTGGGCCCATTTACATTAAATATAATTACTGATATTTTCAGTTGTATAGCTATAATATTCCTACTTGTTTTCTGTTTATTCTTTCCACTTTATACATGTTTTTCTCTCCTTTTTTGCCTTCATTTAAACTAGTTAGTTATTTTTAAACATTTCATTTTCTATTAGTTTGTTAGTTAGTATTTTATAATTATTTTAAATGGTAACCCTAGAGATAAAGTATGCATTCTTGTTTTATTACAGTCTAATATAAATTAATGTTTTTACCCTTTCCCAGATAATGCTTTTATGACATGTTTATTGCCTTTGCCTTTTCTCCCATTTACTGTTATTGTCCATACATCTTAATTCTACATATATTTCACACTACACAAGACATTAGTATTATTATTTTTCACAATAAATGTTATTTTATTTATCTACATTATTTAATACTGGTCAATGATTTCTTCTTTTTTTTTTTTTTCTTTTACATTGAGCTTTCTTAAAGGTACGTTGGTCTGCTATTAGACAAGCTAGCAAAGAAACCTTCACACAAAAGATTAGAGTTTCAGCACAGCAATTTGCCTCATGCAGGCTGAGACAAGGTGGCCAAGAAAGAAGTCCGAAAACCTGAATTTTACACTGGGCTCACCACTAGGAGATATAGAATATTGAACAAGTTTCTCCACTTGTCTATATCCATATTCCCTTTAAAATAAGGGAATGGGAGTACAGAAACTTGATTCTAATTTTAATTTTCAAAGACATTTTTCTTTGCCAGGACTACTCAAACAGACTGTGTCATTATATCATTAGTTAACTTATTTAACCTTATTATTTAACTTATTAATTTATTTCTATTTAATTAAATTACTAATTTAATTATATTTAAGAATAGATTTGATTTTATTAAATTATTTTTAATACAATTACAGCCACAAGTATCGTTAACATGAATTGCTATCAAATCTAAAAGTTGAACCAACTAAAATATTTCAATTTTTCTCCAAATCATTACATGAAAATTATGTTTTCAGTTACATTTAACACTTTAATGACTACTAAAATTTTTGTTGCTTTTCTAATTATGTATTATCTGTCTGTTTATCTGTGATGCTTACTTCCAATACTAAGCATATATTCATACACAGATATAAATGCACGTTTTCTTCTGTGGTATGTTATTTTATGTTTCCAATTATCTCAAGGGATATAATAAAATTCTCCAACATTTATTTTAGTTCACTTTAATTTAAAAAAATCTAGATGCCACATACCATTTTGGGTGCTGGATGGAAGAATAAGAAAAAAATGATTAGTATTAGGTTAAAACAATTCCTAAGAGGTTGGAAATAAAATTAAAAGGAAAAATAAAATTTCTTGGTACATAATAGGAATTCAGTAAACATTGAATAAATGAATGAATGTCAAGTGTGAAAGCAAGGGAATTAAATTTTGCAGAATCATCTGAACAGGGATGTAATTGAGAGTGAATGACACTGCATCTGGGCAATATCTAGGACAATCAGAGTTATTTGATTCATATGTTTAAGCTGAAAAGAAACTTTTATAGAATGGGCCAGCATTTTTGTCATCACAAGCCAAGGGTATAGTAATTAGTATCTGCCAGCATGATTCCACTGTAACCATGTAGAAATTAATACTTAACCTAGGGAAGTTCAAGGCAAGGAATGTTTTTGTCTGCTTTAAATACTGCTCCCGCTCATGTCCTCTTATCTTGGAAACTTTGTGCTGAAATCTATTCGTAATGTTTGACTGTTAAAGTTAGGCATTATCACTCACAAAGCTTTTACAAAGTAAAAAGCCATCTATATTGTATGCCTATGTCCACAGTCCAAAACCCAACTCACTCAGAGAACAGTCAGGCTTATCTGACTCAATCAGGAAGAAAATTTTCAGTTTTTTAACAAGTTCTTTCAATCACCTTGCTTATATTTTCTCTTGGAAATATATTCCATATACTCATTTCTTTTCCAAGGTTTTCTAATGGCTGCTTTCTCATATCTCACCAGAGAGTTTTACCTTTCCTAGAATTACTGTGGAAGGGTGAGGAAAAAGCACCACTGATTTCAGCAATTAGGAGTGGACATTGGGACAAAAAGGCCAAGCCTTATCTTCCAGGAGAAAGTCTAGGGTCCTTCTGGATGGATCTTCAGCATGCCCACAGCCTTCTAAAGAATACTTAATATTTACTTTTTACTAGTAACTATGAAAACAATACATGTTCATGGTACAAAATCTGGAAAAATAAAGTGTATAAAGAGGAAAATTAAAAGTATGAGTAATTTTACCACACAGAATATCTGTTAATTCTGTGGTGCATTTTCTTCATCCTAAATCAAGTCAATGGTGTATGTACAGTTTTGTATCCTGCTTTTTTTTTTTTTTGCCGTACACAGGCCTCTCACTCTTGTGGCCTCTCTGGTTGCAGAGCACAGGCTCCGGACGTGCAGGCTCAGCGGCCATGGCTCACGGGCCCAGCCGCTCCGTGGCATGTGGGATCTTCCCGGACCGGGACATGAACCCATGTCCCCTGCATTGGCAGGCGGACTCTCAACCACTGCACCACCAGGGAAGCCCTATCCTGCTTTTTTTGTATTATATTTATAGATGTATTAAAATGCATTTATTTACTTCCCTATTGAACATTGAGGCTATTTCTACATTTTAAATTTTTAAATAATTTTAGAGGTACATCATTGTCCACAAATCTTTATGTTCACAGCTAATTATTTTCATATGATGAATTACTAGTCATGGAATTAGGTGTACTTTGGGCATAGCATTTTATAGCTCTAAAAGTTTCCAAGTTACTAAGAAGATATTGGGGTTTTTTTGTACTCCACACAGTGATGAACAAGAATAGCCATTTTTAGCAACCTCAACAAACCCAATATGATAGCTTTCTTTGCTCTTTGCCAATTTTTAGAAGAATAAATGTATCTGTTACTTTCATACGCATTTGTTGCACAACTTCTTCGAAACAAAGAAGTTTAGCGGTATTGTGAGAAAGGATTTAAGCAGAGACTGAACCTCGTGGAATGCAGATATTTGTACCAGCTGAGCACATCCGGTTTCCTCACTTCTCCAATTGAACTGGTGTTTGTATGTGGGTCACTGGCTAACATACACCGTGCCATCGCTTTTCTCTACCTAGTTGGCCCACCAACTCCCTACAATCTATGCCATTGAAAGGTCATTTTGTGCAGACGAGATCAAGTTATTGATCATCTTTGAACTAGATGTCAGTGAATTTTCTCTGACAGGGAAGGTTTGTTCTGCATTTAATATAGGACACCAAGGGTGCTTGAGACTCAGGTCCATAGAACGAGTTTACTGTATGGATGTGTATCATTACATTGTGTGATGAGAAGGAAAGGATAAATGTTGGACCTGATGCCAAAAGCAATGATGTTATATATTCATCAAACAGTATAAACTTATTTTCAAAAACTATCAGTGTAAGTCAATACCTTCTTAGCTGATCCACAACCTCAAGGCTTTCTAGAGAATAAATATATTGTGGACAAGTGTTTGACTTTCTTGCAGAGGTTAATCATTTAATCATAAACTGATTTTTATGCACCCTGATGATTTTTTGTTTCGTTTCCTGAGCTAAGTGTTCTTAAGAAATTCTGCAGTGGTAAATGAAATTGCATTATAACTGCTGAGAAACTCCTACTAGCTTTTTCAACATTCAACCAATGTTTCTTGACCACAGGCAGTTAGAGTGTATGGGTGAGGAATGTAGTCTCTGCGGTCAGACTGGACTGCCCGGCTCCAATCCAGCTTCCCCACTTAATAACTATGACTTTGGACAATTTACTTAACCTCTCAGTGACTTAGTTTCCTCTGTAAAATGGGGAGAATTTGGATCCTACTTCAAGAGGTTCTACAAGGATTAGATAACATGTGCTTATAACAATTCCTGAAACATATAAGTGCTCTGTAGATGGTATGATTTATGTAATGCATCTACAGACCAAACATTCTGCCCAACATAGTAATACATATAAATACAAGTTAGATGTAGTGACTAATCTCAACTAATTTAGAATATAGTAGTGAATATAAAACATATGCAAAGCCTACAAATTCTTCGAGGCTCTCATTAAATGCATTAAAGTCTTCATTAATTCCATCTTGTTCAATGTAATCTTTCCCACTGCAGCTTAAATGGACTTCTCCTTATCAGGTTCTGCCAAGTTTTATAATTAATTATGTACCTGTCTGTTCTTTCTTACCAGATTTTGATCTCCTTGAAGCTGATGTATTTCATCCTCCCCCTCCATCCCTGGTCCATTGGCTGGCACATAGTAAGTGCTCAGTAAATGTTTGATGAATACAAAGTAGTCTATGGCAATGGCCACACGATCATCACAATCAAAACACTGAAGACACTCATCTTCATCTCTTGCCACGAAAGCTGGAGAGGTCCAGAAATACTACTCCTGATTTGCATTATCAGGGAACATTTTATGAAAACCGTGGCACTGGAAGAGATTCTTAAATGATTGAGTAATGTACTCAGTCTCACTGAGTCTCAGCTTCTTTAATCAGCCTTTTTTAGCCCTCTCTCCTCATTGTAAAATTCAGGAAACATGCATTTCTTTACTGAGTATGTGCCTCCTCAGCTTTACAGAAATAATCCAAGCACTGATTTTGAAGAGGAAATTCACTCCCAGTGCACATGCCCTGGGAAACGGAGAGCTGTATGACAGAGATACACATCATGCATCCAAAGATAACTTCATAATATGGTTTCTGGGTTGTTAACATTGGAGGAGAACATTGCCTTTTAGAGGAAAGTTACAGTAAATGTCACCATATGAATAAACATTATTGTGACATGCTTAAGCCTGGTTTTACTTGTTATGATTATGTTGCCTGACTCTTACCACCAGAAGTGCCTCCCTCATATTTTCCTTCACGCTAACATTTACGATTAAGGGGCAGCATTAACTTTTGTTCACATGGGCCAAAATGAGCCCCATTACACCCAGCAGTATTTCAACAGTCACAGACCAGTGAGAGACCAGCATAAACCCAGCTTGCTCCGGACCTCAGCATGTTCCATCAGCTTCACCCCAGCCAACAGAACTGCCACTTGAAATCCATCTGCTGCATTTCATGGACCTCAATTCTCATGCAGTGGGTAGTTGCTGAGCTCTAACTGAGCAGAAAGGACCAGAGGTTCTAAAGGGAAACATTCTTCACTGCTGCTGCACATTCCCAAAGACATGAAACACCTAAGACAGCACCGTGAGGCACATTTTTCAGTGCCGAAGCAGCAGAAAACAGAACACGACTCCGCACCCCTTCTTTATATTCCAATGAGATTTGCTAGTTTAACCAGGGCTGCAGTACAAAAGCACTGGTGGTTCATGTTATATTAATAGTGTGGCCTGATTATCAAAAGCCATTACTCTTGGTTATCTAGCAGCGGCTGTACCGAGCTGCTATAAGTCAGAGTGACTGCCCACACAGCGTTTGCTCTCTGCTTATGATAACAGTATTCTTTTTTTTTTTTTAGAATATGTTGGGGGTAGGAGTTTATTAGTTTTATTTATTTATTTTTGCTGTGTTGGGTCTTCGTTTCTGTGCGAGGGCTTTCTCTAGTTGCGGCGAGCGGGGGCCACTCTTCATCGCGGTGCGCGGGCCTCTCACTATCGCAGCCTCTCTTGTTGTGGAGCACAGGCTCCAGACGCGCAGCCTCAGTAGTTTTGGCTCACGGGCCTAGTTGCTCCGCGGCATGTGGGATCCTCCCAGACCAGGGCTCGAACCCGTGTCCCCTGCATTAGCAGGCAGATTCTCAACCACTGCGCCACCAGGGAAGCCCGATAACAGTATTCTTAATGCAAAAGTGCACTTGTAAAATTATTGCCTTTAAAGATCAGATTTGTTATAAATGAGATATGATTACACAATTGCTCTTCCCTGTATAAAAAAAATTAAATACATAAATTACACGCCAGTATCCTCCATTGTCATGGTTTCACAAGGGTCAGTTTCCTTGTGGTCAAACTCGGAGGTATAGCTTTCAAAGCAGATTCATTGTCGGCTGAATCCTGGCCAGAAGCACAAGGAGTGGCTTTTCTTCTCCTGTTCTTTGATGTTGTCTTCTGTAGTACTGATTGCAGGCCCTGTGGATCCAACCCTTTTCTATGCTGGTTGAGGGGTGCTTTGCTTAGTTTAGTTTAGCTTGTTAAAAGCAGTAATGATAATGGATCGGAAGCCATACCATTTCCCCATAGATTCTAATCATTGTTTCCGACTCTGCAGAACTCCATGTGTCTCAGAGTGGTTGCATTCACAGCTCCTTCTTGCTAATGCCACTGGCTGACTTTTTCATTCCGACCCCGCTTATTGTGACACTTTCACAGGCTCAGGGTTTGTATGGAAGAAGAGACAAAGACAGGAAGGAAAGCAACTCTAATAAAGTAAAAGAATTCATTTTTAATGCTCACTAATCTCCTTCTCTAGCTTATATGTTTCATTATACATGTTACCCCAACCTGGAATAAGAGAGAGATGGCTTTACTTGTGAAAACGCAAGGGACTCTTACTGTGCATCTCTCAACTCTCCCAAGTTCCCTTGTAAACAAACATATTAGGGGTAAATATACAGGACTCTCTCTCCCCTTATGCTTTTCCTGTTTGAACAGCATTTTAGAATCCTTGATTTTTATACAGTCAAGCTTTTCAGTCCTAATTCATCAAAAAATATATTCATGACAAGTTGTTTGAAATGTGGTCCCTTAAGCTTTTTCTGTCTTTTAGAAACTGTTTCATATCACTATCTAAGAAGAAAAGCCAGCCAAGATTTACATTTTAATTTAGTTAACCAAATAGTTCAGACTGTGTTCTCCAAAGACAAAGACTGGTCTGTAAGTGGGCCGGATTTTCCTGTATTTTATTGCTGTAATTTGCATGAGAAACACCAGATCCTGTATAATTGTTGCTTTGTTGTTGTGATCCGAGTAGCTGTTTCCAATGTCAATAATTATAACTTGAAATGAAATTTAGTAGCAGTTAGGGGGTGGGGAGTGGAGGCGACTGCCAGCCAGTCAGAATTTCACATCAAACTAACCACAGTCTAGCCTCCTAATGCGATGCGTGCAGCCACCAGGCTTCCAACAAAACTCCACACAAAGTCTCTAGAAAGAGCCAGTCACTTGAGCCTGGCCACACTCTACATACTGTGCTGTGCCATTTTGTTTGGTGTCTAATGAAGAACGAGCATGTTTTATATATGATGGCTGGTAATTGCCTCATTACTCATGCAAATCATAAAGGCAAACTGTGTCTTATCATAAAATTGGTAACTAGGACATTGAAAAGCAGAGCTCAGGAAAGCATTATTATGTCCATGCTTCTTTTGCTCCTGTATTCTCTCTCTCTTTTTTATGACTTTGTATTAAGTGGGAGCAATTTCTCTGTGGTTATTTGTTCCTTTAGATCAGTCTTCAGTTAAGATAAACATGTAATGGATGGAGCCAGGGGCTGTGTCAGATTTGCCACTGCTGCTGCAGCTCTTAGCCCAGCTGCGTCAGCGGACCTACCCATCGCTTTGCCAATGAGATGCTCCCAACTTATCCGAGAGGAAAGACATAGTGAAGGGAGTCTGCAAAGTCCTGGATCTGCCCCTAGAGCCACGAGCCTGCATGGGCCCTTTGTCAACATGGGGAGATTCCAAGGCTGGGCCTCACTCACTGCTGTACCCGCTGTATTCAAGGTAACATGAAACCAACAGCGTGGCAAAAAGAAAACGAAGGGTAAGTTGGCTGGGGAACTGAGCACCTGCTAAGAACCCCTGGCTGAGTGGGACGTCGTGACAGACACTTACCTCCCCATTACTCCAAATTTGGAACCTCCAGAGCCCCTTATTCCAGACGATTAACACTTCAGCCTTTGCTCAGGCTATTTCCCACGTTTTCCTGATAATCAACCCAGAGCTAACAGGCAGCCACGTGTTGTCCTTCATGTTGTTTTTCTTATCGGAGGAAAAAGAAAGGTTTTCAATAAAGGAATTCAAAAAACCAGTAAATACATAATAACATAAAATCAAAATAATAGAGGTTTCACGGGGGCCCCCAAGCCAAGGATGGCAGGGGTATAAACGGGAGGAGGGAGGACTCTTTTACAGTCCATAACATTCCAGACTAACCAGCAGAAGTAGCGTCAAGGTAACAAAGAAATTCTGCCTGTGCACTAATTCCTCACCGCAGGTGTTGGGGTGTTAGATTAGGAGGCTGTACACCCTTCCCAGGAATATTAAAGCAGACTGTCTCACCGCCTGTGTTTGTCCTCGTAGCCTCATTCTTGCTGCTAGCAGAGCATGTCCCAACTGTTGTCAATTTATCAATGTAACCTGCACTGGTGGGCACAGTGTGAGCAGCCATTAGGACAGGTGCCTCTATCCATCACAGCCAGTCACTTATTCCACCTTGTCAAGGAAACTAAATGGAGCTTTTGGAGTAATGTAAACAACTCTCTAATGGACAATCAAAGCGCCACTTTTTGAAGCAAACAGGAGGAAGAAATCTGACAAGACATTTTTAGAGGGGGGTTGGATAATAGTTAAGTGTTTTCTGAAAGAACTTTTTAATGGTCGTGGTTTGAAAACACTTGGGGGTGGCGTGGGCAGGAGAGGAAGTAAACGGGAAAAGTAAGAGAACTAAAGCAAAGTCCTTCTTGTGGCCAAAGACTGAGGAATGAGGATTGTGAAGTGGTGATGTGCTGAGTGAAAGAAACGTCAGCTTTTCCGGGGAAAGAGCCACAAAGCTGACGAGAAATCAACTTCAAAAAAATTAAAAGGAGTCCTAGTGGAAACTGAAGGCTTCTAGTTAATCATTTTTTACTAATGTGTTGTTAAAGTTCCAAATGTATATGAGCAGAGCAGAAGAACACTATTTAAATATCCACTCCCCAAGACCACCCTTCATGGCAGAAGCCTAACTAAACAGATGGCTTTTTCACTGTGTTCCTGAACACAGAGAAGTCCAGCTTTGTCAAACCAGGAGGGGAAGCAAATTCCTCAGCAAATTCCCTGACTTTAACCCCCTGCTTGGGACCATTCTTAGCTGGTCAGTGTTTCCCTGCTGTGGTGGTGTTCAGGGGAGGGGACAACCTCCAAAGCAGCAATTTCAGGCGAGGGGATTCAGGGCTGTACCTCGAATGTCGCTGCAAAGTGACAAGGCAGCCAGGGCAAAGTGGGAGCTCAGGTGTTCCTGGCGCCGCAGGCCCAGTGCCTTTTGGCAGATGGACAGTGCCACACTAAGCCAGCTGAAGCTTCTGGGTGGCCTTCCAGGGATACTTTGTGGTTATCCATTCTGGAGGCAACAAAGCCTGGAGTAGCTGCCAATGACTGCCTCATGGGAAAGGAGAGGTGGCCGGTTTCAGAGCTGAAGGGAATAAAGAGAAAAGAGAGATGCTCTGGGGAGAGGTGACCTTCAGGTAGCCGCTAGGAGCCAAGAGGTCACTGCGACCTTGTGGGCTGATGAGTCTGGGAATAAATAAGAAGCCTGAGTTGGGCGCATTGAAATTGGCCCTGACCCTCTCTCACAAGAGAATGCTGCCCTGAGTCTACTTGGTCTTCCCTGGTTGGGGTCAGCTACTTTGCTCTCATCACTGTCCCTAATTTATGGTACCCTGGGATCTAGAGGCCAATATCCTAATCACATAAGGTGAACGAGCATTGGGTATCATCAGCCATCTGGTGGCACTATGACCCCAGCTCCCTAGCCTTCCTGACAGTCAGGACCAAACAAGAGGGTGATGGTAACTAACCACCCCACTGGGAAGAACGTGCATCTTTGTTTCTGGTCAGGTGAGCCATTTTCCAAACCAGTGCTGTCCATTAGAACTTTTTGTGATAATGAAATTTTCTGTGACACCCAATGTGGCAGCCATCAGCTATAACTGGGTTCTGAGCACTTGAAATGTGGCTAGCATGACTGAGAAACTAAATATTTAACTTGTATTTAATTTTAATTCATTCCAATTTAAATAGCCCCGTGTGACTAGTGGCTACTATTGGGAAACACAGCTCTTGACCCATTTCTTGGAAGAGAGTTTGACTGCATGTGAATCTAATAAAGTCCTCCTGAAACTGTGCTGTCCAATATAGCTAGCCACACATAGCTATTTAACTGTAACTCAAAATAAGTAAAAATAAGTAAAAATTTTATTCTTAAGTGTCACCAGTTACATTGCCAACATTCAACAGCCACACGTGCCTAGAGGCTACTGGATTAGCCAAGCACGGATACAGAAGAGTTCCATCATCACGGCAAGTCCAACCAGACAGAGATGCACCAGGAGTCACTGAAGACACCAATGCAAGGATAAACTAAATGACTGAAAGAAAGAATCCCTAATTCAACAAAATGTTTGCTAGGTATCTACTTTTTCGCCAGGAGCTTTTTATTCTCACCAAATTTTAGGGCTACCGTGGTAAACAGGAAATGTATAGCCCTGCCCACATGGAACTTGGAAACTAACGAAGATTGAAAAGAGTAAATAATTTTATTCTTATACAGTATTATAAGAGGGGTGACTATTGAAAGCTATGGCAGCACAGAAAAAGATCAGCTAACCCAACTTCAAAGGTCAGAAAAAGTTTCTCAGAGGAAGAAATGCCAAAGCTGAGACCTGAGGGATAAGTAGGCATAACCAGCTGTGTTAGAGACTGTGGCATATTTTGCAAGAGGTGAATGGCTAGAAAGGTTAGCGCCTTGTAAACTGAGTGTCTGGCCGTAATCTAAGAGCCCTGCGGAGCCACTAAAGGGCTTTAAGCCGGGAAACAGACCAAACATGTGCCCACTTTTGCAAATTCCCTGACTCCACTTGAGAAAATGGTTTGCCACAAAGGGCAAGGCTAGAGACCAGTTAGAAGGGTATTACAGTAACTCAGGCAAGACATGATGGAGGCCTAGAGCATGTTGGAGGAGAGACAGAGAAAAGTAAATAAATTTGAGAAATACATGAAAATTAGCACACAATCTTTCTTCATTGTTCCACAAAGCCTGCTGACCTATCTGGGTTACAATTATTTATTCAGACTTTGCTATCTGAAAATGAAAATAACAAATAAACAATTGGAAGCCTCTGCGTTGCTCATTCTATTAATGTTTCCCCCAAATGTAATATGATCTTTATCTGCATCAATAGTGTTTATTGGAGATTAAAATCCTCTTAAGGCCAGAGGCCAAGCTTATTTCAATTTGCACAGCACTCAGCGTAACATTAATTAAAGCTTTCTAGTACTGTGGAAATGTAGTTCAAATACTCTTAA
Source organism: Globicephala melas (assembly GCF_963455315.2). Taxonomy (NCBI): domain Eukaryota; kingdom Metazoa; phylum Chordata; class Mammalia; order Artiodactyla; family Delphinidae; genus Globicephala; species Globicephala melas. The sequence continues at coordinate 111,119,439 of NC_083314.1, forward strand.
GACAGATGACTGTGGTATTGTCTATGTTTCAAGATGTACTTCTTTTCAAAGAAAGGCTTTAACTTCAGTTTTCCCACAGAAGTTGACACACTGAATCATCCTAGTAAGAAACCTTCAGATTTCTCAATTTCAGATTTGAGATTTCTCAATGACTTGTTCATTAATGTGGCACATATACCACTGGCAAAATGAATTTTGCTTATATCATTTAGGCATCTGTATTCATTAATCGATTATGATTGGGTACAAGCCACTGCTTTACAGGTTTCAATAAGATACCGGTTGACTTCATTTAAACGGAGTGATTCTGGTAGTCCCTAAGACAGAGTACGGAAGACCAGAGAGGTTCCGCGTTAGCCTGGAGTAGAATCATGTACAACTGAGAGATAATCAAGAGCCACCTCGTGGCTTCCTTGGAGATTCGAAATCTGAGTCCAGCCACTTCAGAGATAAGACGTGAACCGGGACCCCTAGGTGTTTACGCCCATCTGCAGCCTATCAGCAAGTTTGGTCCCCAGACCAATCCAGAAGTATGAAAACGTTTGAAACCTGAAGTATCTAATAGTATTCTCTTATTGCCCATTGAACCCTAAAATTGCATTATGTATCTTGGCATTCATGGCCTTAACATTCATGGTTTTCATTATCGGTGAGTAACCCTGAGTGAAGTTCATCACCAGGGCACCCCTTTTTAGTGTATAATGAAAACAGACTCAGAGCAGTTATGTCCCTTGCCCAAGGGCCCTCAGTTAGTAAACTTGCAGACCCAGGGTTGTCTAACTCCAAAGTGAGTGTCTTTGACCACATTATCCTGCTCCCAGCACGGTGATTTAAATATTATTGAGGCATGAAATTTGATGGCCTGGTCTCGTGGCTGAGGCAGAGCTGAATCAGAGCTGGTGAAGTGTCTGGCTGGTCACCCAGGATCTCCTTTTCTTGGGGCGTTATGGCTCTCCAATCCCTGCCATGAACAGATAAACCAAACTGCTTGGTGTGAAACTGCTGAAAAGTAGACTAATTGTTTGGGACTGGTGATAACACTGAAAAAGGAAATCACGCTTTCTAAGAACTTCAGGATTTACAGAAGTCTCAGTCAATGATAATCTGATGGCAGGCACTCAGGTGGCAACGCAGGGAGACAAAGTAGAGAGTGTGATTCTGCTGTTTGGAAACAGCGCTGGGTTATTTCTCTTCTGATGATCGGGGGTTGTTCTGGTGACTTACAGCCTCTGTAATAGCTGCTCTGGATGTCGCTGGAGTAGACGTGTTTTGTGTCTGGCTAACATCATGTGACTGGATCGTATAAGGCTCAGTTATTTCGTGAATGCTACATTAGTATTTCCAAGAATATGTACAGATATTTTCATATATCAGGTGCCCCTCGATATGGGAAAACTTATTGTAAAACTAAATTCTCTAACTCCTGTATTTTTTTATTGAGTTACAATAAAAAGAGGACGATGAAATGCAGGGGTGGCTCTTCTATGTGCTGATCATTTTAATCCTGATGGGAAAACTACCCACTGAAGGTGTGGAAACGAGACTACACTTCAAAAAGCATGTGTCACTTTTAGAGAATAAAAGCAAAATTAATAGGACTTCTCTTCCTCCTGAGACATTCTCCCAGGTTCTGTTTTAACTTCCCAGGTCCCAAATCAGTCTTCACTGTTGGGTTTGACTGTTCTGTTTAAATAGGAAAAAAATAAGATTGTAGAAACCCACAGTGCTTGAAGGATAATTCCTAAAAATCAACATTTGTCCCTAATCTAACTTTCTACCTTCCTCTTTAAGAGAATCGGTACTGTGAGGGAGATTCTTAGTTTGCCAAGTTATGCATGCTGTTTTTTGTTTTGTTTTGTTTTGTTAACCCTGGCTCATAAAATTAGGAGATAATACATTTGCCTTCCTTGGTCTCCTTTTCCTTGTCTTCGATTCTCGAAGCATCTGCAACAGAGTCCTCCATTTACTTAGAACGCATTTGTTTTCTCATTGAATAAATGAATGCTGAGCACATCATGTGAGATGGGAATTGTTCTAGGTCCTGGGAATTCCTACCTGCAAAAAAGAGAAAAAAAAGCCTGCCCTCATGAAGCTTATATACTGTGTATACCAGTGGCTCATCCTTAATAGGGGCAATTCTGCCTCCCCTCCCACTCCCCCTGACCTCCCATGACATTGGGCAATGTCTGGGCCATTTTCGACATTTCTCTTTGACATTTTGTTTGACTGCGGAAGTGGTGCTACCAGCATTTGGTGGGCAGAGGCCAGGGATAATGTTAAATATCCGACACTGAACAAAGAGTGATTCGGTCCAAAATGTCAATAGTGCCAAGGTTGAGAAATCCTGATGTATACATACAACGTGCTAAAAACTGAATGTCAGATGGGTGTGTTTATGTAACACAGAGAATCCCGTAATTATATTTGCATCTGTTCAGGACATTGGGATGAGAGGTGGCCGGGGCTCTGAAGTGAATGTTTCAGAACCAAAGCCTGAATGTACTGGTCAGACGCTTTTAGTTGCAAGCAACGAGATACCCAACTCAAATGAGCTAGAAAAAGACATTGTGTTAGATTGCAAGGCTGGAAAAGATGCTGCAGAGCTTTCAGAAGTGAAGGAAGGACTATATCAGTGAAGGTCCCAGGGGCTGAAATCTGGGGTTCTCTGCTTTTCCAGGACTCTTTTGTTCTCCTTTTGCTCCTCCCATTTTGCTTCTCTCTTCCTCTCTTTGTGCAATGGCACCTCGTGTGCTATGACTGCAGAAAGGATTTCACCTAGTGGAGAGCAGCCTCTGGAAACCCTGTCTTAGAAACTCCAGAGGAAAAAAAAAACTGACCTTTTAAGCATGGTGACATCCTTATATCAAACAATGTCTTGACCTTGTCCTGGTCATGTGCCCACCCTGTGGGCCAGTCTCTGTTGCCTGAGGATGAATTGCTCTGTTTGGTCATACCCATCTTTAATGCTGGCAGGAGAGAGGTGAGAAGGGGGCCTGCAGTATTATTATCTACAATTCATTACATCACAATGATTGAGGAAAAGATAGCTCTGTAAAGGAAAAAATGTGCACGGGGGGGAAAAACGTGTATATCTAAGTATACGTCAGTGGAGGATGTAAAATTGTGGCCATGCTTTAAAGCAGTAATTTCAAACCATTTTAGCACTAAGATTCCTTATATTGACACACCTCTTCTTCCGAACCTTTTGTCATCCAAACTATTTGAGATATTGGTATATATTTGTTATATTACAATGGATTTTTTAAAGTATATTCTGAGCATTACATGGAATCATTTGAGATAGTTAGAGACACCCTACTGTACTAAACAAGGGACTCTTTCCATTAATTAACACATGGCAATTGGACACCTACTATGTGCAAAGCTTTGTGCTGGACACGTAGAACACAAAAAAGAGTAAAACACAGCACCTGCCTCTGAGCTTGTATTCTAAATGGGATATAAAGCAGATGCACCTGAAAGTTTCCATAAGGCTATCAGGCAGGCTTAATCGTGGCATCTTCTGTCCTTGCCTCAAAGGGCAAATGTCACTAATCCATCACCTGTGAGTTTTATAAATCAGGCTAGAGAGCAAACAGCCCCTGCCTTCAAATCTCCTGCTTGTTTTTACTTGTTTCTCCTAGATTTGATGCCTTTCCTGCCAAGCCCGTCATACCTGCCAGAAACCCTAGGATCTGGTAGGACACTCCACACTGGTCCTTCCGGCCAATAACAACAGCAAATAGCCACTCGTCACTGGGCACTGTGCAGGTGTTTGCATGCATACCACACTAACTCTTTTTTGGACCATACTGTAAGGTCAGGATTTAAGCCCACTTTGCAAAGTTGGAATCTGAGACAGTGAGGGGCCTGGTAAGTTGACCCAGTCAATGATGACACAGCTTAAAAATGGAAGCACCTGGGGCTTCCCTGGTGGCGCAGTGGTTGAGAGTCTGCCTGCCGATGCAGGGGACACGGGTTCGTGCCCCGGTCCGGGAAGATCCCACATGCCGCGGAGTGGCTGGGCCCGTGAGCCATGGCCGCTGAGCCTGTGCGTCTGGAACCTGTTCTCCACAACGGGAGAGGCCACAACAGTGAGAGGCCCGCGTACCGCAAAAAAATGGAAGCACCTGGATTTGGCCCCAGGCCTATCTGACTCCAAAGACCATGGTCTTATCCACGATGGTGCAGAGTCCATTTGCCATTTCTACCTCTGTGAGGCAACAGGGTAGAGGAAGTGACACATACGTTTTAAGTGATATAATACTAAGAACTATAGGGATTCAAGGAGTGGAAAACATAAAGGAAACTCAGGACAGCTTTTGGAAGAAGAGTCTAGGGGGGTGTTCACCCATTGCAGATGTTCTGCTTCCAGGCTCTGGTCAGTTACTGGAAAGTGACTCCTACACACTTCACATTAGCCCAGCAAGGCAGTGATGCTGTCCACACTGTGATACCCATTCCTGGCGGCGGGAAGAATGGGGAAGAACCTACCTGTGCCAGATACTACGCTAGACTCTTCCACACACGGTCTCACCTAATCCTCCCAAAGCCCCAAGAGGTAGTCATTGTATCCCCTCCTTACAGGTATCAAAACTATTACAGGTATCAAAACTATTATTTGTCTGCTTCCATAGCCTATGTTCTTTTCACTAATTCTACCCCACTCCACCTCCACCACCCCTTCCTCAGTACCAGAAAACACTGACCTATTCAAAATAAGAAGTTAAAAGCAGAACTTTCTCTGCTGGACTCTTCTCCCCTTAACACCATGAATTTCTTCTTTTAAGTAAACATAGCAACCTATACAGGCAATGAAGACTCCATCTATCTTGAGCAGTGCTAGTACCTCCCTGCTTCCTGTGAAGCTAATAATTAACTTCTGTCAAGCTTGGTAAAAATGTTAACAGGGTCTTGCGAGTCTTCACATGCACAGTGGCATTATTCCTTTTTAAATATGAAGACAGCGGTTTCCTCCAGTGGAAAATGCATTTGCCCTCATAGTCTAAGGCATTCAGCCACTAAAGCCATCATAGACGAAAAGTAGAGAATCCAGAGTAAAGGGTATGGTTTGTAGATCTCACTTATTTTTGAAATAAAGGATGACTTCCAAAAAATGACATGAATACAGAGCTTGTGTAATCTCCATTTGCAGTGATTTTTCTTTGATTGATGTGCCATTAATACTTTAATTGGCAACAGGTGCAGCTGATTATTGGTTCCTACACTGAGATCTGAAATTGAACATAAGGTTCTGATAAATTAATAAACTCCTCTGCTCCAAACAGTTGTTGCTGTGAACTAACTTTTCATGGAGCACTGCTCCATCAAGCACACTGAATTCTTTATGTTAAAAAGCAAAGCGTTACTTAATGATAAATTAAAATTACACCAAGAGCCACAGAAAGAACACAATAACATCCCCTCCCAGAGAAAAGGGAAATTGCTGGAAGGAGCAGAAGAATGTGATTTATAAAATAAATTGGTTCCCTTTTGTAGACCAAAGTGTTTTGACTCTAGATTCCATATCACATTATTAAAATAATTTTGTGTTATTTAATATAAATGGGGGGAGGGAGAATAAAGGATTTTTGCATAAGGTCCTTTTTCTCCCTGAGGTAAAAATCAATATTAAGTAGAAGCCTAGGGAAAAAAACCCTGAAGTTTCTATAAAAGATCTTAAAGTTATGTTTTGTTTTGTGTTATTAACCCTACATATGTTGAGTCCATTTATAATCATTCTGCTGCAAAAATTTGTCTCTGATGGAGACAGAGAGTTGTATGCCCTAATTTTCTATCAATGAGAAATATCCCTGGTCAGGATGGCAAGTGAGTATAAAATTGTTGTCTTCACCTCTTGAAACAAACATAGAAGATGAGTCAGGACATAAGGAGGTTGATGGGGGTCAGAGCTTCACCCTTCCACCCACCCAAGAATCTCACAAGTGGTGAGAAATGCTAACAGAGGCAGAACGTGGGCCTTCTGTAGGGAGAGGGGAATGATAACGAACGGGAGAGGGTCACAGAACACAGAGGAGAGACTGGATAAGGGAGACCTTTCTAGTTATGCTCTCTTTTCTCCCCTAAACGGATCTTTGCTGCCCTGTAGCTCTTATGGGTCAGGAAGTCAGCTCTAGAAACCCAGAGCCATCTTGGGGCACCGGCGCTAAATCAGGGGAGTGACACCAGACAAGGGTGAGGAGCCAGTGTCACTGAGTACAGGTCAGTCAGCTGACCACATGGGTATTTTCTCCCCTCCCCTCTTCTGTTCACCCTGTAGGCTGTGCAGAGGCCAAATGGCTATGAGATTAAACTTGTGGAAGGAAAAAACGAGGATGTGCTAAACCCAGAAAAGTCATCTCTAGAAGTTCTTTCTCTCTGCCACGTCTGTCTCAAGAAAAACTTCCCCAGATAAGCAAGACCAGAATCTAGACATTTCCTCTTCCTCCCATATTGACAGGACTAGCAAAGGCAGCTAAGAGTCCCAAGGAAACAAAGGGTGAGCTCACAGGGGAGAAAAATAAGACGTCTGAAAAACATCAGCAAAAGGAACAATTGGAACAACCTACACCAAAGACAGTTGAATAAACAAAGCAGACAGAACAAGAATTTGAAATAAGCATAATAAATATCTTCAGAGAAAGGGAGAAAGAGTAGATAATGTAAGCATAAAGTGAGAGCAAACATTATAAAGGAAAATCAATTAGAATGACTGGGTTTGAAAAATATAACAGTTAAATTTAAAAGCTGATCGGTTTGGTAGAAGAGCAGAATGGATACAGCCATAGAACAGAAGGTATTAGAAGGGATAAAATGATGAAAGAAATCAAGGAAACAGACACTGAAGCAAAAATTTTCAAAATCTGGCAAAAAGGAGTCCCAATAGGGGGAAAAAAAAGGAAAGAAAATGTAGAAGAGAAAATAGTGAAGAAGTAATGACAGAGAACTTCCCATAATTAAGGCAAGATTTTTAAATCTAATGAAATGATATTTAGGAGTATTAATGACCATGTCAAAATTCCAAAAGCTTCATAGGGTAAAAACAGAACACAGAGAGAAGGAAGTAAGAGAGTGCTAAAATTCTTGTTTTGTTCAGAAGAAAGATACGTCTATTGATAAGCTTTTGATGTGGATGGGAGGAAACTATAGAGGAATATGAGTATAAATAAGTTAGGGGTATTTACTAAAAGGATGAAAATAGAATGTGTAATCTTCAGAACAAGAAAATAAAATTTGATTCATCCAGTGGAAAGCAAGAGAAAGTAATGAAAGAATGAATAATAAATAGGAAATATTAAACTAAACTTCAGAAATAAATCCTAATATAAGAAACAGCTAAAGGTTAAAAATAATGTATTGGAGAAATATGCTAGGTAAATATGAACCCAAAGAAAGCCAGGCTAAAATTTTTAATACCAGACAAAAGAGAATTTAAATCATGAGAGGAAAAATAATGTATTTACAAGAAAGAAGCAATATCAAGAAGGTATAATTGGCATGAGCACATACCCACCTAACAATATAACCTGAAATTTCACAAAACAATAGCCAGCACAACTGCAGAAAATAGTAGCTCAATCAATAACAGTACTTGAAAATTTAACTGACCTCTTTCAGAATCTAATACATCAGGTAGATAAAAATGAAGCAATGATACAAAAGATGTGAATAATATTCTTAATAAACTTTACTGTTATCAATACATATGCAACCAGTTATTATGAAGTATAAACTCATTGAGGATAAGCATGAAGTGGTTTTACCATTTCCAAGAACTTTTTTCCCTTTAGCATTCTTCAGTGACAACTTGGCCAAATGCCCTAACTCTCTGGTCACTGTTGGTTATTAAAATTTTAATCCAGTTAAGATGTCAAACTCAGTTTCAATATAGATCTCTTCTCCTCCCTTTCTTCTCCTAATGCTGATGGAACACACAATCCACAGAGGGGAAAAGTCACAGTGTCCTGTTTCTTGGCTCTTTGCACTCTAGTGGAAGGGGTAACACTCAGACTGGTGATGACTCTGCCTGTTCCTTTTCTGAGGCCTAACTCTTGTAGTCTGGAATAAGAAATCTCATCAAACTACTCAGTTTTTGGTGGTCGGGAAGTTCCCTGGTCCCTCTCTGCTTATATTGCTTCAAGGAGTCAAGAAGCCCCAGCCCTACCTTCTCCAGAGAAAGAAGAGAAGCAAAAGCCTCCTACCTGTGCTTCCTACAATATTGAACATCTAGGGACCGAACTAGGAAGAAGCAGTGAGGCAATCACCTCAGGCACAAAATTTCAGGAGGCACCAAAAATCTCAGTATCAAGATAAATACTATTTTAAAGTAAGATTTTTAAAAATCAAAATTAAGACAAAAAATCTATGATAAACCAAATATAAAAATTTTAAATAAAGAAATAATCAGAATTACTGATTTTTCCTTTTGCCTCAGGCTTCAGTATGACACTGGAAGTCTTGATTGTGACTGCCTCTTTCCCTTCTCTCCACAATACTTCACATGGACAGAAAAAGAAACAGTTGGGTGGTAGCTGATAATACCAGGGTCAGTTTTGCTTCCTTATAGTAAGACTTGAGGAAGATAAATGGCTTGTAGCATTGATGGGTCCTTTCACAAAGTAGGAAACTTACTGCCTCATTGTTCACAGCAGATGGCCCTACCTTCTGGCCAATTCAAGGGCATTACCAAAAGCCCAGCAAGGGTTTTAAAGAGAAAGAGAATCTAGAGTACCTCCAACAAATACAGAATGCACATTATTTTCTAAGCATACATGGTACATTATATAAATTTCCATATTCTGTATTCTAAAGAATCAATAAATTGCAAAGGAACTATATATTTAAGATTTTTTTAATGTGCCAATATTCAGCTTTATTTGACCTACAAAAATGGAAATTTCATTTGGTCCAAACCAGTATATCCCATAAACTATATATTATCTGACCATAATGCTGTAATATTGAAAATCAATAACAAAAGGTGAACTTGAAAAATATTTCTGAAATCTTTAATATAATTACATAAAAAATTGTTTTCAGCAAGCTTGATTTGGACTAAGTAGATGTGAGTATTGCACAAGGGAGTAGAATACTAGCAGAAAGTGGCAGATTCAATGGTCTAAGAAGACAGATCTTGGAGTTTAAGACAGCTGAAACAGTTGGGACTGGAGGGGCAAAATCCTGAGAAAAGAAAACCACAGGGAAGTTAGCCTAAAAAGTCTCCATTAAAACTCCACTTGAGGCTTTGGCCAATTTCTAAGCTGCACATAGGGTATGTCTCCAAATAACTACCAGGAACCAGCAGCTAGAAGGACAAAGGGTTGAGCAGAGATTTTAGAAGACTTGTACAAGGGTCTGGGAAGACAGATAAGGAATTCAAGGCTGCTGATGTGAAATGTCCTGGTAAACATTCCAGGCTCTCAGTTGAGATACTGGAGAATCTTTATCCTAGGAGTAAAGGCAAAATGAAACAGGACAACCCTAAAAAAATTAAGGTAATCTGCATGTACCCTCTGCTACCAAAAAAAGATCTTAACCATCTTAGAAGGAAGGTAACACCATCCAGACTCTCTATAATTTTTAATGCAATTAATATACAAAGTCCAGCATCCAACCAAAAGTATGAGGCATGTTAAAAAAAAAAAAACAGAATCAATTGATCAAAAGCCAAGCAGAAACAGGCCTTCAGATGATTCAGATATTAGAACTAATAGACAGGTACATTAAAATAACTATGTTCAAGAAAATAGAGGAAAATATGGAGGACTTCAGCAGGGACTTGTAATCTATATTAAACAGTCAAATGGAAGGATATAGAACTGAAAAATACAATAACTGAAATTAAGAATTTAAGAGATGGGGTTAATAATATATTAGAGTAGAAAACATAGTTTGTAAACTAGAATACAAGCAAGTTTAAAGTATCCTGATCGAAGTACAGAGAGAAAAAACATGGAAGTTAGGAAAAAGAGTAAAATAGATATGAAAATGTCCAATATGTGTAACCAGGGTCCCACAAAGAAAGGAAAGAAAGGAGTGTGAACATGAGACAGAAACAATATTTGAAGAAATACTACTTGAGAATTTGTGAAATTGAAAGGCATCAAACCACAGATTGATTAAGTTTAAGCCCAAGCAGGGTAAATATAAAGAAAACTACATCTAGGCATAACATAGTAAAGCATGCTAAAATCAAAGGCAAAGAGGAAATCTTAAAATTAGACAAAAGGAGAAAAAAGACACATTGCCTTCTAAGGAGCAATAATAAGTCTTGAGGCTGATTTAGCAACAAAAACGATGGCTGTCAGAGGAAAATGGAAAGACATCTTTAAAACACTGAAAGTGACCAACAACCTATAATTTTATAGCCAGTCAAAATATTCCACAAAAATGAAGACGATGAAAAGTTCCTTATGCTAGAAATAAAGACATGCTCAAGAAATTATGAGGATATATCAAAAGGACACAGTTGCTTGATTGAAGGGGCTCTCACGGGCCAAATTTAAAACAATGTAAGCATCAGAATAAGTGAAAACACTAAGGGGTTATACATCATTGAATAAAATAACAGTTCTTGAGTCCATACTGTTAGTAAATAGGTTATTGAATTAAAGTAGAATGTCAACCAAAAAAATGTAGGGGGAATAATGGAGTTAGAATATTACCATTTTGCAACCATCATAGTAATAATTGATTCAGGCAAGAAACATCTATAGATAATAAAACTACTTGGTAAAAATTTGATGAGGAAATAGAATATTTAGATGGTCTCAAAATATTTTCCCACCAACGCAGTGGTTGAGAGTCTGCCTGCCGATGCAGGAGACAGGGGTTCGTGCCCCGGTCTGGGAAGATCCCACATGCCGCGGAGTGGCTGGGCACGTGAGCCATGGCCGCTGGGCCTGCACATCCAGAGCCTGTGCTCCGCAATGGGAGAGGCCACAGCAGTGAGAGGACCGCGTACCGAAAAAAAAAAAAAATCTTCCCACCAAATACTTATTAAGTACAGTACAGAGTTACCATGTACTTTCTAATGTGATGCACCGAGAAGGGTGGATACATTGCTTATGTATCATTTCTGCCAAAAAATGTATAACTTGACTCTAAACATAAGAAAACCCCAATTGAGGAACAGTCTGCAAAAGTCTGGCCCATACTCTACTAAAATGTCACTGTTATGAAGGAATTAGGAAGCTGTTGCTGTAGGTCAAACTAGAGATGATGTCAACATGAACTAAAGCAATGGCAATGGAGATTTTGAGGAGGCATCAAAAATATGATACAGAAATTCTACATTTTCAACAAATAAAGACTTCTGAGATGTGGCAGGAAAAAAAGATGAAGTCCAAGTTTCCCAGCTGGAGTATTTATCCAAAATGAGATTTAGAAGAGCGCTTTTACATGACAATGTGGGATGTGTTTTGTTTTAGAAGTAGACTTACTATGAGATACACATGAACCATCCACGTAAAGATGTCTGGCCAGTGGTTAGGTTGAAGGATGAGATCAGGTCGGGACATAGATAGATTGTGGAAACCTCTGCTTGTAGGGAGTGGGTGAAGCTGTGGAATCAGGTAAGAGTACCAAGGGGAGCATGAAGAGTAAGGAGAGAAGAAAGAAGAATGAGTGTAGGGACCACCAAAGGACTGACCAAAGAAAGAGGAACCAGCCAAGAAATATAAAAGGAAGGATCAGAGAATTTGGAGGAGAACTGGAAGGGTTTGGTGTCCAGGAAACCAAGGAATAAGAGAGTTTAAGAACATACACCAGGCACATTAGATATCAGCTGTGCCTACACATCAGAACATAGGGACAACTAACACATGATCCCTGCCCCCACAAAGCTGAAAAGTGTGTCAGAGGAAAAAACAAAAACAACACAAAACAAGTAGACCTTAAAGATGGATCTACACAGCACACAATGGAAGAAAAAATACAGATGTATTACAGTGGGAACACAAAGGGAAAAGCTTTCCACCCTCCCAAGATGTTAGGGAACATGTCCCCAGAGCTCCATGGAGCATCTCTGGGTGCTCTGGCATGACTAGCTGGTGTGGTGGCACTTGCTTCCTGTTGGTCATTGCTAAGCCCAGGACAACCTCTGGTTGACTTCAGTGAACTAAGTATTTATCCTCAGAGCGCTGTGAAAACTAATTAATGGGAGTCCTACTGTTTACAAAGTGCAGCCTATTCGATCCCTTTTGCATTCAATCACCTCTTTTTCTAAAGAAAACCAAGACAATCTGACGCATTCTCAGTCCCTTTTTCAGTTTTGGTCTTTTTTTTTATCACATTGTTGCTTGGAAACCGTGGAGGAAAGGATATATTGAGTAGGGGAATTCTCCACAAGGTCATGGAAACTTCAGAAAACTGGGTGAGAAATGCAAATAAGTTAGTGCCAGTGGGAGAGTAGCAAGAGATAAAATTGGGAAGAAAGGTAGGAATCCAATCAAGAAGACAGTTGCCCTTGAGAAGAAATGGTGAAGGAGACAGAAAAGGAAATTGTAGAACAAGTATACAGATGGTACTTAATAGGTGCCAGGTACTCTGCTAAGTGTTCTACCCATATTAACTCATTTATGTATATCTGAGATAGTGTCTATCATTATCCTCATTTAACAATTGAGGAAACTGAGGCACAGAGAGACTAAGTAACTTGCCCACAGAGGTAGTGAATGGGGGAGCCAGGACTTGAACCCCAGCAGTACAGCTCCAGAGTCTCTCTGTGTCCTCACCCACCACACCCTAGAGCAGGAATCAGATGTTAGATAAAGACAATTGTGATACGTGTTCTGAAGGAAAAGAATAGAGGGCAGTGAGAACCATTTCCTGGATGGGGAAATCTTAGGCAAATCGAGGGTAAATGATCTTCCCCTGATCAAGCCCCATCAGTAGTGGAGCTGAGTTCTACATTTGGATCTCCAAACTCTTAGCCCAGCTGTGGACTCCTTTCCTTTCCCTGATGCTGCAGCCTTGGAAAGGCTGAAATTGAAAGTTGAGAAAACAGTTAACCACACATCAACAGAGTGCCTTATGTTGGGACAGAAAGAGCTCTCGATGGGATAGAAAGACAAGCACTTTGGGTCTCGCCTCGCTCATTAACAACTGGGAGACCCCAGGTTGGTGTGTGGAACTCTGTGCCTCGGCTTCCCCCTTTGTAAAAGGACAGTGTGATACTAAATCTTTGCTGTGGCCTTGCTTGGCATCTCTTACAGTTTGTGACCTTAACCTCAGACCAGCCTTTCAGTAGGGTTGTGGACACTTCCCAGTTACCCTGAGCCTTTAAGACATTTGTCAGAAGCTACAACATTGCATTGCCTAAAAGAAGAATGTACTTTAAAATATGGTAAGCTCAAAAAATAGTTACCCTTTAAGAGACAAGGCTGTATATCTGTAAATAGTGAAACCAGTCCTGCTCGAATGAGGACAGCTACAGCAGAACACTCTATCAGAAATATTTGGTCTGATTGGATCTAAGTAGTACAAATACCTTATCAGTGTGTGACTGTGCCTAGCACTTGCCTGGCCATAGTAGACAAACGATATTCACTAACACCCTTCTTTGCCATCCCTTAGCTTCTGTTCTCCATACATCTTATTTCCTGGTGGGGGCTTTCTTACAAATTTGTTGTCCCATTTATTCTTCTTTTTATGAGTTTGGATAATTTTACAAATACTAATTATCTCCTTTCAAAGTGTACTACTAGCCCCTTAGATTTTTTTTTTTGTACTTTTATATGGTTTCCCACTTTTGGAAAAAGACATTCTACAAAGTACCTATAAGCATACCCATCTGCAAATGGGCACATTTTTAAGCATTTGTCAGGCAAATTAGCACTGGTTTGATTGAAGACACCAAGTTCAATGTCTCCAGCCTTTGGGAAAATACAAATGTTTGGGATAAAAATAGAAACTCAGCCTCCCAGGACTGATTGGTATGCCTTTAGACATCTAACACTCTTAGACATCAAATGCATCATCATTGTGACACTGGTGATTATAAATGGGATGGCAAAATCTTTTAGATGAGAAAAAATTGAAATTTGATTGATTGACTCTTTCTGCAATATAGATGGACTCAAATGTAAATGTAAATTCATATATCCTGAGAAGTTATAAAGGGATTCTCAGAGAACAATTATGTCAAAAATAAACTAACATTTATTGAGTACTAACTTTATGCCAGTGATATGCTAAGCAAGTTATATATATTTTTTAAAGTGAGTTCTCACAAAAGCCCTGTGAGGTGTGTATTATAGCCTTCATTTTACAAATGAAAAAAAAACTGATATTTAGAGAAGTTAAGTAACACCCAAAGAATCACTGGAAAAAGACAAGTGATCCAAAAAGAGGGGCTCACGTTGGAAGACTTGAATGAAGAATAAGACCCTCCTCATTAGGGTGGCTGCTATAACAAATAACTGTAAACTTGGTGACTTAAAACAGCAGATAGTAATTCTCTTATATTTCTGGAGGTCAGAAGTCCAAAATCAGTGTCAATGGACTGAAATCAAGATGTCAGCAGAGCTGAGTTCTCTTCCAAAACTTCAAGAAAGAATCCATTTCTTGCCTCTTGCTGCTCCTGTGGCTGCTGGCATTCCTTGGCTTGTGGCTGTATCACTCTCCATGGCCAGCTTCTTCAAATCTCTCTCTGCTCTGCCCTCACATTACCTTCTCCTCTTCTGTGTATGTTACATCTCACTCCACCTCTGTCTTAAAAAGATACATGCGACTGCATTCAGGGCCCACCTGGATAATCCAGGATAATTTCCCCATCTCAAGATCCTAATTTCATCACATCTTTTACCTTATAAGGTGATATTCACTGAGTCTGGGAATGAGGCCCTGTTATATTTGGGTGGCCATTATTCAGCCTACTAAGAAGGGCAATGACATTCTCCTCCATTTGAGATTTTCATTGTACCTCTCACTCTTTCCTCACTTTCAGGATGTTTGACAACAGTGAGTATAGGCACACAATCCCTTGTAACAGTCATGAAATCCTGAAAACTGATTTTTTTTTTATAAATTTGTACAAATTCAGGGGCACTGAGAGCTGGTGCAGATTGACATGAGGCTGTTTATAATCTTTGCTTATCCCCTTAGCATGACTGTTCGTACATTCATTAAGGAAATATTAATTTCTTGTGTTACTGGGTGTACTGCTAAGGATGTTATGCAATTTACATTATTACTATTCTAACATCTGAGAAGATCTGAACTATGAAATACATTTGACCCCAAGAGCTTTAGATAAGGGATTGTCAACCCTGGTAAGATAGGAGCTAGAAATAATCCCAAAGGATTTCAGAAGGGGTGGAATCTGTAGTACAAACTAAAAATTACTTAAGGACCCTAGAGTATAGCAGGAGCCTTCAGGGAGTCATGGAACCATCACATTTAGGAATCCCTATGAGGTGGTTAAAAAATGATTTCTAGGAAGATAATAAGTGCTATAGATAAATGTGCAAGTAATGGAAAAAAGAACAAAGTACTCAGAGAGTAACCCTTTCATCCCTTTGTCTCCAAGAAGCATTGTACCCACATTGTTTGGATCTCTCAGGCTCCCCTGAGTACCAGGGTTGGAGCCCCAGTCCCTGACTCATAGGCAATATTTCCTGTTGTGACCATGAGAAGGGGTGCCAACAGTGGAATGGCAACTGGTCTGCTGGCTCTTGTTCTAAAACACTGGTGCAGCCATTGCCTCAGACTCTGCACAAAGCCCATCAGGGAAGGCCTTCCCCATGTCCAACTGAAGAGCCTCTTCTGAGACCATAATCAGATCATGGATGTTAGAGCCATGAGAATCTCAGATTTTGATCACCTTATGAACTTATCCTTTCCCTGCTGCCACCACTACCACCACTACCATCACTACCACCATCACCATGACCACCATCACCACCACCAACACCATCACCACCACCATCACCTTCACCACCACCATCATCATTACCACCAACACAACCACCACCACCACCACCATCACCACCACCATCACCATCACCACCACCATCACCACCACCAGTACCACCACCACCATTACCACCACCATCACCATCACCACCACCATCACCATCACCATC
This sequence comes from Globicephala melas, assembly GCF_963455315.2. Lineage (NCBI taxonomy): Eukaryota > Metazoa > Chordata > Mammalia > Artiodactyla > Delphinidae > Globicephala > Globicephala melas. The sequence continues at coordinate 111,135,524 of NC_083314.1, forward strand.
TCCACCACCACCACCACCATCACCACCACCACCACCATCACCATCACCACCACCATCACCACCATCACCACCACCATCACCACCATCACCACCACCATCACCACCATCACCACCATCACCATCACCACCACCACCACCACCACCATCACCACGACCACTACAATCATCATTTTCCTCTCTTGAATTTTGTCTAGACTTCCTTTCACCTTGTAAAAACATGTCGCAGTATACCCAGTCCCTTTCTCTCAAAACACACACACACACACACACACACACACACACACACACTCACATCTTGGAAAAGAGGTGCCTCTGTCACCTTTGAGAGGATGGTCTCCTTATATATATTCACACAAACACAAACACCATCCCTCACCCTTACCTTCTTTGGAAAGATCTAAATACAGACCCATAAAGGTTATTACTCCCCCAAATCTTAATTTTAATCTTTAATGAGTATCCTAACAAAATCTTCTTGGGTCTGTCAGTTTGAAAATGCATAAGCTTGGTCAAGGAGAATGTGAGTGGCTGACGAGGGCAAATCCATCTCATTAACAAGAAAGGAATTACTCAAAAAACATGAACTACTTTGGAAAGATGGTAAAAGTTTAGTAGAATCATTTTCCTTTGAAAAAGATAATCAGTGTTTATAGAGATATCCAGAAGGAAAGGATGCTATCTCACTTGGTGACTCACTCAAGTTTCTCATAAACATCCTTCTTCTATTTCTGTTATCATCAATATAAATGACATCCCTTATGGTCTGGATGCCATTTTGGGGTGGCCTCCAAACTCTTTATTAGTATTATAAAGGACTGAGAGATTTCACATAAGTAAAATTTTCAAAACAATACATTTTTATACAAGCCAATATGTGGAAATAAGGTTATAATCACTTTAATGGAACTATTTGCGATGCACTGTCCTGCTTTCATAAGAAAGGGATAGAGAGCACTTGACTTCTGGCAATTTGATGTGCAGAAGTTCCTGTTAATGGAGCCAGCTCGCTAAATGCATGTGATCAGCTCTTAGCAGATAGAGCAGGAGAGTGACAAGCAGGTGTCCCCAACTAATTCTAGCAGCAACCTGAGAGCCTTCACAAGAGTTCCCTGGCCCTTAGTCTCAGTCTGGCCCCCTGGTTCACCTCATGCATGCACAGACCCCTCCCAAATATCTGCAACAGACAGCAGCAGTGCTGAGCCCTCAGGGTCTAAGAGGAAGACAGTGGAGCTCTAAGTAGTGAGACAAGATGGATAATGTGGCTAATGTTGAGATGAAATTTCTTGTGTGACAGAGAAAGCACACCTAAAAACAAATTTTCTAAAAATACTTTGAGCAATTATGCCAACATTTGAATAAGTGCACAGCACCCCAAGGGGAATGGGGACTGCTCATTAGAAGGAACAGCTTCTTGGAAACAGCATCAGCTTAGAAACTAGAGGACCAAGGTTCTGGTCCCTCATTCTATCCCTTATTAACTGTGTGTGTTGCTCAGCGAAAGACATTTAATCTCATTGATCCTCAATCTTCAACTATAGCAATTAGAAATAGTAATAATTGCCTTGCTATTACATATATGAGAGCACTTTGAGACTACAGCGAGTTAATGTATAGGAAGTGTTTTATAAATTCCAAAGTACAACACAAATAAATATTTGCTATTCTAAATAAGATATTCTCCATGCTTATTAAAAGTCTTTTCTTTTTTATAATCACATAGGACAAAATTTCCCTTGAAAGGATCAAACTGGTGATTGTTAGGATTCACCAAAACTTGCCACAGACTTGAATCAAACTTAATTTTGATAGAATTTTCTACTATTTAAGTAACAGCTTTGAGCCTCTTTTGACATTGTGTAAAGTAGCAAGATGAGAGGGTCAATGTTTTAAAAGGTGGTTTCTATGTAGTTCAAAGTTCATCCTCCATGAATAACCTCACAGTGTAAGCGAACAGTACTCATCCTGGTGAGATGGCAGCTTAGGAAAGCAGAAATTTATTCTTGATTCTAACAGAAAAGGCAACATGTTATCCAACAACACTTACTCTGGAAACTATCAGAAGAAAAAATAAGAATAAGAGCAAAGTTCATCAACTCTTCATACAGGCAGAGAGCAGCCCCAGTAGCCTCCAAAGTCTTCTCAGAAAGGTCTGTGAAAACTTTACCAAGGGATGCTTTCTGATTCTATGACAATGAAGTTTCCGTCACTTGCCAATGAGAATGTCAGGAATAAAATAATAACTTTGTTTAATATTTATTCTATGCCCTCATATTAAATATAATTTATGTGATTGGTTTTTGTATTACTCTCTTTAATTATGTATACTTGAAGAGGCTTTATATTATACATGGTTATCATTTATAATTAATTAATTCAATATGGAGTTTGTACTCATGCCTATAAAATGTTGGGCACAACGCCCTGTGTCAAGAGCATAATCCTCTGTATCATTCTCACTACAAGAAAATCAAGGTTTAATTTACAGCATATTTTCTAGGGACACTTCATCCTAAAAGCAAATATTCCCTTTTTATGCTGAACATCATTTATTGTTTCCTTGATGGATTAGAGTCGTCCCTGAGATTTAGGAAGGTGCAGATAAAAGGGCAGATGGGGGTGTCACCAGTACAGACTACATGAAGCTAGTATTCTCATCAAACCACTCTCCTGAAAGCCACTGGTAAACTTCAAACTGCAAAAACAAAGGGTTTTCTTCTTATGCTACTTGGTCTCTTTGAAAACTCCTGACCACTTCCATGGATTCAACTTGGATTCATCTGTAAGATGATAGCATCCAAAACATGATATCTCTACCCTAACTGCTCTCTATTTTATACACTTATTTTGACATCAGTAGGGCATTTCAACCCAAATGTTCCATAGATTCCTCAAGTTCAATTTATCTAAAACACAAGTAATTAATCTCTCTCCTCTTGTGAACCACAGTTAACAGCTTCCTTATCCCTTCCCTCCCAAGGGTCAACAACTTTGAAGTCTTCCCCATCCAATCAAATCCTAGTCATTCTATAGGTGCCGTGTTCTTTTAGCATCCTCTCCATTCCAGCATTGTTCCCTTTGTTCAGGCTTTTATTATCAACTAGGAGAAGAGAAGGAACTAATATTTTCAAGTGCTCACTAGACATTCTATATACATTTTCCATTCATCCCCTCAAGAACCATATAATACTGGTATTATTTTCATCACCATTTTTCTGTTGAAAACACTGTTGAGTCTCAGAAAGATCCCAAATATTGGCTAAAGTTTACAGAGCTAAAACAGAGCTTGAATTGAGGCCTGACTAGAAATCTTTGTCTCCTCCCACCTCCTATTTTGGCATTTCTTTATCCCAGCCAGTCTCCCCATCACTGGTGGCTCCTGCCCAGACCAGTCTTCTTGGGCACTGGTTTCTGAGCATGTTTGATGGGGCAGCTTAGTGGTCTGTGGGCTAGGTTTTACTTTTATGTCCTCACTGTATTTTGGTCAACAGTTAAAAATTTAGAAATCACACCACCCCAACAACAAAAAAAATTCTATTTTTTCATTAAAATGTCAGACAGTCCTAGAATGTTAGGCCTAGTTTCTCACACAGCAATAATCAATTGACTCAACCCAGGTGCTGGCCACAACCTGGCTGTCACTCTGCAGTTCACCAGGCTCCATCACTCCCAGTTTTCTGTCAGATATACCCGGGTTCAGTTTATCATTGAACTTGCCTCAATAAGCTTATACTGTTGCTTTTCTAAGAACAGGTCATTTCATTTAATGATATTACTTGTGTCACTTTATTACCAATTGAGTTTGCAATTCCTGGTCTATAAGCATAATAGTCAGCTCAAGCTGCTAAAACAAAATACCATAGACTGGGTGGCCTAAACAACAGACATTTATTTTCTCACAGCCCTGGAGACTGCTGGCATGGTCAGGCTCTGGTGAGAGCTCTCTTCCCGGCTTGCAGATGGCCACCTTCTGGCTGTGTACTCACATGGCCTTTTCATGGTTCATGAGTGTGGAGAAAGAATGAGATCTCTCTTGCTCTTTTTATAAGGCCACCCATCCTACTGAATTAAGATCCCACCCTTATGACCTTATCTAACTTTAATTACCTCCTAAAAGCCCCTTCTCCAAATACAGTCAGATTGGGGGTAAGGACTTTAATATACGAACTTTGAGGGGACACAATTCAGTCCATAACAGCAGTTTAATAATAATTATTGTTGAGTACCTACTATGTACCCGACACTGTTCTAAGTACTTTTCAGGTATTATCTAATTTAATCCTCATAATAATTCTATGAGATGGACACTTTATATTTTTCCCCATTTTCCAGATGAGGAAGCAGAGAACGGTCATGTAACTTCCCCACAGCTAGCAGGTGGCAGAGCCAGAATTTAAACCCAAGTGGTCATATTCTTAACTTCTATTTAATGCTGCTTTTTAAATTCCCCAGAGTTTAAAGGTTCAGCCTCTCCTTCCAACCTGAGCATCAGCTGCCCCCTCAGGTAAATGAATCGCTGGGCATTTTCCACTTCTTGCTTATGGTTGTCTCCTCTTCCCTTAGCTTGCGCCCTTTTCCTTTTTTGAGCTCTTTCCCTCCCTTTTCCCAAGGGGTTGTACAGACTTTTACTCACCGTCTAAGACCCTGATAGAGTTCCATCTCCTTTGTGACCTTCTCACGACTTCTAAAAGTTCTGACATATCTGAGCTCTCTCCCCTCAGGGCTCTCCAAACCCTTTAGTCTTTATACCTGCTGTAAGTATTGCACAACCTCATTACATTATAAAGTGTGTGTGTGTTTCCCTTGAAAGCAGATCCCATGTTTTTTCATCTTTGTCTCCTTAAGGCTGACATACATGAGGTGCTCAGACATGTCTGTTACAGCAAATTGAGCTGAAGTTTTAAAAATATTTTCCCCAGTTTATTTTATTGAGATAAAATTGACACATAACATTATACTAGTTCAAGATGTACAACATAGTGATTTGATATATATATTAACCAGATAACCTCTGAAATCTCCTCCAGTCTAAAACCCTATAATTTTTAGGTATGTGTATGTGAGACATGCATGCCTCTGTTTGACATGCCCTCAATCTGTTGAACTTTTAAATTTCTTTTTTATCAATTTCTTTAATTTTTAAGTTTTTCTCTCTCCTCCGTTATAATCAGGGCAATTATTCTTCCATTTGATGTGGTTTTTGATTTGGGGTGGGGGGAGGATGGAGGTAGGTCTAAAAAGGAATGCTTTTCTCTGGATACTCTGTCATAATCTAGGTGCTTGAGGTTTCTGGAAGTCTTATTTTTACCTAGGTGAACTATTGCTTGTTCTTAATTGTTTCTCATATCACTTTGGACATGTTTCTAAACCCATAATGGAAACAGAAACCCAGGGCTAGCCTGAAGTGGATGTACGCTTTGCAGAGGCCTGATGGTGAGCGGTACTATGCTGGCTGAGAAAAAGCCCCACACTGAATAAACTGAGTCTACTTGGTTCAACAGCATCTTAGGAATCAGCCCGTAAAGGAAGCAGAGAGGCTTCGTGTAAATGCAGTACTTTACTGCCATGGTCACCATTTCATATGTATTTCTCTCCGGTTGGGCGTTAGCATAAGAACAAAATTCAGTATTTAGGGAAGAGGTAGAATAGAAGGAAAAAAAGGGAAACACCAAAGATTCCTGTAATGTTTGAGCAATTTGTTTTAACTTGCAACTCTACCAAATGTCTCATCAGATGATAACTGATTTGGGGTAACACTGTATTTTTCAGAGCATTATCACACACATTATCTAGTTTCATCCTCAATGTAAGTTTAAAAAGTATCATTATTTTTTATTAACATCCTCATTTTCTATAATCTCAGAGAGGTATAAAGACATGCCCAAGGTCACAGAGCCAATAAATAGTGAGGTCAGGATTTGAATCCAGATCCTCCAACCTCAAATCCTAGACTCTTCCCATATGACTACAATGTCTTAGCCTTACTCGGTCAACATTTCATTGTCAGTTGTTCCCCTCTTTTTCCTTCCAGCAGCAGGCCAACAGGAAAAGCAGCAAAAAATTCAGATCATTTCCAAGCTAAAAAACCAGCCTCTGAGGAATCCAGAGCTGACTGGGTAATAACTAGTGTAGTGTGGTGATGACAACCAGAGAATTTTCCATTACTGTCTTACATGCTAACACACTGGTATATCTGCCCCTTTGGGAAGCCACCATTTGGATAATTCCTATAATCCCACCCTGGTCACTGCACCTGGTGCTCTTGTAGGAGGATTTACACTGCCCATGACCCATGCATGTTCATAGATTTGTGTAAAATCTATTTGGAGCATAGTATGTGGAAGGTGAAATGTGGTACTTCCTGGGGCAAATGATACCCTGCAAGAAATGTTAGCCTTTCACACTAGGCAAATGAGTTATTCAGTGCTGTGCCCCCTCCTAGCCCTTTTGTGTGTATACCTTTATCTCTATTAGCCTACAGTACACTGTATTAAAACAAATATATTAAGGCTTTTATTCTGCTCATGTGGTTTTTGAGAACAGAGACCTTTTTTAATTGAAGTATAGTTGATTTACATATTGCATTAGTTTCAGGTGTACAGCACAGTCATTCAGCTACTATATATGTACATATATATGTATTCCTTTTCAGATTCTTTTCCCTTATAGGCTCTTACAAAATATTGAATATAGTTCCGTGTGCTATACAGTAGGTCCTTGTTGTTTACCTGTTTTATATACAGTAGTGTGTATATGTATAGTGGTGTGTATATATAGTAGCGTGTATATGTTAATCCCAACCTCCTAACTTATCCCTCCCGCCACACCCCTTTCCTCTTTGGTGAGATCGGGGACTCTTGTATATTCATTTTTGTATTGCCATTGTCTAACAGACTGCCTGCTGTTTGCAAGAACACTTATTTCTCCACAGCCAAGGTTCCCGTGGGGAGAAACATCCATGAGGGTGGCACCCCATCCAGGCTTCTGTCAGGCTCCTCACTCACTACTTTTTCTCCTCCAACCCTCCTTGGAAGAAGAGGAGGTCACTTCTCTATTTGGCAAGAGTGATGGGTAATTGATGTATCAACTTGACTAGACCATAGATGCCCAGACATTTGGTCAATCATTATTATTGGGTGTGTCTGTGAGAGTGTTTCTGGATGAAATAAACATTTGAATCTCTAGACTGAGTAAAACAGATTGTCCTCCCTAATGTGGGTGGGCCTCGTCCAGTCAATTGAATTGGAATAGAACCAACAGGCTAAGTAAAAAAGATCTTCCTCTGCCTCACTGTTGAGCTGGGACATTGGTCTTTTCTGGCCTTTGGACTTTTTTTGGGTTTCAGGCTTGCCGGCTCTCATACTGAAACATTGGTTCCCCTGCGTCTCCAGCTTGCCAACTATAGATCTTAGGACCCCTCGACCTCCATAATCATGGGAGCCAGTTCCTTATAATAAATCTCTTTATATGTATAAGTTTAACTATAAGCATCTTGTTGGTTCTGTTTCTCTGAAGAACCCTGACTAACACAGCAAGTTTGGCAGACCATCATGGAATGCTTGGGAAGGAGTCAGCCTGCCTTTGGGAATCTACATTCTCTCTCCACTATGCTGGAAGCGTAGTGTGCAAACTAGTCAACAAATTTAACTCAGAGAGTGGTGATTATGTTAGCAAGTTTGTATGGCCATTTCTCCAATCAACTGTTTTGGTTGAAAAGTTGATATTTTGGTCTGCCTACCTCTGATTGTGCATCTCTCTTTGAAATGGTTCTAGACATGAGGCAGGGAAGGATGGTATTATTTATGGAGACTCTAAAACCTCAGTGAAGGTGCTTAAGAAATTTTTGTAGATGAAAGAAATAAAGTATAACAGAATGTCTGGTCAATATCCTTTGCAATGGTACATCTTTCACAGAGAAGTTGGTTTTGCCCAGTTCTCCAAGGGAATTGTAGCTAATGGTCAGGTACCTGAACATTTGAGTCTCACAAATGTATATGTGGCATTTAGCTTGCTTAAAAACCCTTACAAGTATGAATAATTAGAGGAGGCTCTGATCTTTAATGGGTAAGCATTATAAGCTATTCCATATGCACCCACACCTTTATATTCCTGTATATATATCACCACTTCACTTTCAGCTAATCTTAGTCTGTTATTTAATTTTAAAGTTTCCTTTGGAATGGCCATCCAGAGAAATTGCCCATGCTTCTCCAGGACTGTGCTCTGACTTTGTAACCTTATTTTTCTGTATATGTGTTTATGTGCAGGGAGAATGGAGAAGGAAAGAGAGAGAGAAAGAGTATATGCATGCGATTGGAAAATGTGAAAGCTTCCTATTGATTCTCAGAGACAGCTTGGTAACTTACCCTGAGATATAATCACAGTAATTCTCCTTATCTGTCAGTTCCACTATAAAAAGAATTAGGACAGTGACAGACATAAGTGGACCAAACCCCGCCCCCATCAAAAAATGTCCAGAATATGAGAGATAAAGGACATTAGTGCTCCCCAGAAGCCAGTGAGGGTAGAGTACTGTTATAAGTTCTCTTTGGTTTACATCATCTGATCAGAAGGGAAAAAAGGAGGGAGGGGGGGGAGGGAGGGAGGGGAGAGGGAAGAAGGGAGGAGCTACATAAAACATACAAGTTGCAGATAAAATCACTTTGGGTTATGAACACTTCACTCCCAGTAATTGAAATGGAATTTCAAGAATGATTATTAATGATTGTGACTCAAGAGAAAAACTCCTTTCCCTCCTTCCTTGTGCTGAAATCCAAGATTCTGTTCCAGCAAGGCACCTACTGACGGGCCCTGCCCCTAGCACTGCCGCTGATGACAGCTTCCTCACCGGGATCCTCGCGAGAACTGCAGCCGCTGCCAGAAACGTCTGGCACCAGATTCCTCTCCAACTCAGTGCCTAATGCTAGTACACGTCCTACAACAGCTGCACAGTTACCTCAGTGAACCATTTGAGCATTTCAGAGCGGATAAAGAGCTGCCATTTACTTATGCCTAACACTAATCCAAACATGGTCTTTCACAAAATGATCTAAATAAAACGGCCAACTGGGCTGATAACAAAAAGTTTACAAATGAAGCCTTTAAGCAGAACTTCTTTCCACCCCCATGCACAGTGGATGCTACAGACCTCATGCACATAGGGGAGGAGAGAGAGCAAGGTGTCGTTATGGTTTCCCCCCAGGCATCATACAGAGGCTCTGCTGACTTTCTTGTCTATACAGTCCCTTTTAGCCGACTTCTTTGCAGGGAGTGATCTGTGACTGAGTGCTCACATGCAGTCACATCGTCTCACCCACCGGCAGTCATTATGATCAGCTCAGCAAGTACCTGGTGTACAGAGATTAATGATCGTAGCCCCCCCCTCTCCGTTAACAGTCTAGGTGGGGAGAAAGACACACAAAGACACACACATTTTGCATACTACGTCTGACCTCTACCTGGGGCAACAGAAGAAACCTGGGGTTTCAGAAGAGAAAGTGGCCAACTACATTTGGGAAGAGACAGGGAAGGGAATAGTTCATAGAGGATTCCACATTAAAGATTATCTAGTCCAGGGCTTCCCTGGTGGCGCAGTGGTTGAGAGTCCGCCTGCCGATGCAGGGGACACGGGTTCGTGCCCCGGTCTGGGAAGATCCCACATGCCGCGGAGCGGCTGGGCCCGTGAGCCATGGCCACTGAGCCCGTGAGTCCGGAGCCTGTGCTCCACAATGGGAGAGGCCACAACAGTGAGAGGCCCGCGTACCAAAAAAAAAAAAAAAACACTATCTAGTCCAGTAGTTTTCTATCTGCGCTTCTCTGAGTGCTGGGGTGCCTCAGAAAGCGAGGTGCTGGGCCTTCCTAGGCAGCTTCAAACAGAAAGCATCACCCTTCATCAGTTTTATATATTAAAGTGCCAAAAGATGCATTGTTAAAAAAAATTACGTCAACCCCTAGCACACAAAATCTTCAAGAGTGTTCATTTCTTTAGGGGAAGAGCAAAATTTGCTGCATGGGAGGGGACGTGAGCCAGTGAAAGCTGGAGTATTGAGGACCACCAAGAGAGGGCTAATCTCCACGGCATGAGAAATAGAAATCTGTGATGGTCAAAGATGGAAAGAAGGAACGAGAGGGAAGGAGTGAGGGGAGAAGGGCAACATGACCAGAGGCTGGAGCCCAGGTTTTCAAAAAGGTCCAAAAGCTTTTATTGGCATGAGTATCTAATAGGAAATTCAAGCTATTTTTTTGCAAATCCTTTCATCTTCCCAAAATAATCAGTAAATTCTTTTATACACACAAAGACTCACGACTGTTTTTGCTGGTGTTTTTAGGAGAAATTAAGGTAAAAAGCTAAATTTTATGCTTGAACCAATGAAGTGCAGAACAGGCAAAACACGATCCCTCCCCAGTGGCAGTGGGGCCCACGGGATGAGGCCCTGGGAATTGTACTTTGACATAGTGTGGGCTGAGATGTGAGTCATCTTTTCTGGATCTCAAAGGCCAAGGAGACCCTGACACCTGGGCCAGGCAATTAAAATTTCATCTGAAAAGAAAAAGTGGGTTGGGGCTGCAGCTAAAACTGGTTTGAAAGGCATTTATTTAATCCAGGCCCTTCATCTAACAAGGAAAAATCACAGGTTCCAGAGAGGCGAAGGGATCTGTTGAGGTCAAGCTCCACCTCTTAACTGGCAGAGACAGGACCGGAGCCCAGTTCTTCTGACCCAAGAAAAGCCAGGCTTCTGTCTACTAAGCCAAGTTCAGGTTCATCAGTCTGCTATAACCACAGTATGTAGAGGGAGCCGGAAGGTGAAACACTGACAAATCCTAATCTCAATCCCACGACGCAGCAGGGCCCAGCCAAAAAAAAAAAAAAAATACAGGCTCAGGAATCAGAGAAACTCTGTGGATTTGTGGATTTTGCTGTGCAGTCTTGGCCAAGTGATTTAATCTCACTGAGCCTCAGGCTACCGTCTATAAATGGAGCAAATAATACTTATCACGGAGGCAGGATTTTTTAAAAATTTAATAAAGCAATATATGTAAAGTGTATGCCACATAGTAAGCAATGGATAAATGGAAGCAATTATTATTGCTATCAAATGGGGACCTTTACAAATGTACCGTAAGATTGATTTTTAAATGCTTTTTGCTTAATTATAAGACTAATACATTTTCATTATCAGTAATTGAGAAAATGTAAAGGAATTTTTTTAAAAAGATTTCCCACATTCCTACTACCCTGAAACAACCGCTATTAGTATGTTGATGTGTTTCAACAGGAATGATTTAGAATGTGCCATTTCTTGTGCCTTGTAACCTTCCAAGAGCACTCAATTTAGAAGAAAAAATTGGCAGGAATGCAGCCTGTTCTAAAACCAATTTCTTGTTTGTTTTTTATTTTAGGGGGTAGTGGGAGGAGAAAAATTATACACAGATATAAACCATGTCAATACAAACATTATCACATTTTAAAATCATATTTTCATCCTTTTTTACAACTAGATTTGCAGAGTGCTTTATGGCCCATTAAACAAGTTCCCATGTAGTATCTTTTTTGATGCTCTTAACAGCCCAGGGCACTAGGTACTACTGTTATACACATTTTGCAGATGTGGAAAGTGAGGATCAGAAAGTTAAATGATTTACTCTAGGTCTTTCAGGTAGTGAGAATTTGGATGGAAGCCTAGGATTTCTGACTCAAAGCCGGTACCTCTCTGCTAATTATCCATACCAACGAGAACTCTCTCTAATTAGCCTTAATCATCTGACTGGCCTCAAAGATAAATTAGGGGAGAGCACAGCGAGCTAGAGAATGCACGGCAGTGCAAGTCAGGAGAGCTCCGTGACGTGCCTGTTCTTAGCATTGGCAAATACACACCTTCCCTGGGTTTAAGAGTTCCTCATTTGTCGAATGAGAGGGGTTGGCCTCTTGGGGGAAGGGTCACACCTTCTAATACTAACTTCTATCATTTTAAGGCACATAAACAAATTACACCTTTCTAACCTAACATTTTTGATCTGATGCTGCTAAGAAAAAAAAACACAAAAAAGATTCCCTCTAAAAATCTAAACGACCACAGCGAGAGACACCGCCCATCAAAAACGTCAAGAATCTCCAATCTGGCCCAAGTAATGGGATGTCCCAGAGCCAGTTCAAGTTCTAGACCTGGATGACCTGTAGCCCCTGGGAGAAGAGCTCCTTTTGTGAAGCTACAGTGCTGTGGGCCCCAACAGGGCAGAGAGAACTCAGCCAAGTATGAGTATCTCGAGTGGAATTCCAAATGTGTATCTCTCTTTCCAAAGTGTGGTGCTGCACCAGTTGAATCCTGATGACTGTTTTATGGTGTGCTAGCTTGTTATTAGCTGGATATCAATTTGAGATTTTCAGAACACATTTATCTTTGGACCAGATTTTATGAGAGATGCTGAGACTGGCCAAATATCTGTTGTGGAGAAATGGGGAAAGAATCACTGAACTTAGCTGGATTCTCTGGGTCCTAACATCGGAGGCTCAATTATTAATCTAAGCAATGCCTGTGCTGATGCAATCGCCTGTATCCAGGACTGCCAGCCAGGTAAACTCAAGCACCATCTTCTTTCAAATACAGATGAACTGCCACGTATTCCCCCGATCCTTAGACTTTGCTGACCTCAGACTGCAGCAGCATCTCCACTCCAGGAAGCCCCGGGAAGGACACGGGGCCAGATGTTGCATTGCCAAAGTGGTGGGCAATAGGGGGGATGTTGTAACTCTCTCCCGTGCTGAAACAGCAAGGCTCTTCTTCCGCACATTCCATTCCCTAGATGGGTGAACACACTCGGAGAAGCTGATTTTCTGAGCCATACAATTAACTGAATAATCATGTTCTGTCTTTGACTTGTATTTATATTTCCTTCTTTACCCAGGTGTGTCATGTGTGTACTCATGAGCTCAACCAGATTATCCTTCCTTAAGAACAGGACTCTAGCAGAAGGCAGAAGAGTATGGACAGGGCAGGCTTTGTTGACGGATGTCTCAGTGTGAATCCCAGCCACGTCCTTTACTACTACGTGACCTGGGTCAGGGGCCTCTGTGTACCTCTGTTTTCTCATCTGCCACATGGAGAATATGACAGTACCCACTTTGCAAATTTGTTGAGAAGGTTTTAGGAGTTGTTTCGGGTAACACAGTTAGTGTAGGAGCTGGCATGTCTTAAAGCACTGAATCAGTGTTAACTACTGCATGTAGGAAGGCCTCCACCTACTGCCTGCTCCATGCTGTGGGCCGTGGGATACACATACACAGAAATTCCATGAAGGAATAGGGGTGGGGGTGAAGGGCAGACCTGGACGCAAATAATTAAACTACAATGTGATTAGCATGATCACAGAAGAAAGTACCAGAAATTGCACATCCCCCCAGTGCCTGACACAGGGCATTGCTGTACTAGGTACACAATCCATGAGGAATGATGATTTGATTTGAGTGGTGCTGGTTGAAATCTATTAAATTAGTAATCACACACACAGTACCTCAGAAGAGTCCTTTGGTGGCTTTATAATGCAGAAACCACAGACGGGTTCAATTTAGCAGTGTTATTAAGCCAATAAATGGATGTTTAGATATTTAACTTCTAATCATATGTGAACTTCAGGAAGCTAAATGCTCCAATGACACTGCTAAATACCTTTTTGTTATAAAGCCATGGTTTGACTTTTGCGGCAAAGTTGAGGGCCTAAATTCAACCCCATTAATTCATATTTTGTCCAAAATGCAGTTTATAATGAAGCCGGCAAATTAGGTCCCTTGACCATAAACCTCACAGAGGAAAGCAAACGGAGCATGAATCAAAAAGTCTTTAGACAGCAGTTGGCTATTAGTAACATATAAATTAAGTGTAAAATCAAGGGGTGAGGGGACAGGGGAGTAAGTTCCGTGGTTACGGTCTCCACGTAACTTAACACAAGCAACCTGAATACAAATAATAATGATGATGATGGTGATTACAATGATGATGCAAACTCTATTACGTTTCCGGACCAACGACAAGCTCAGAAAGTTGGAGTGAGACTCATTTTCAATTCACTGCCACTGTCCTTAACTTGTCTGCTGCTTGTACCAAGTTGTTAGCGCCCATATGGTGCTGAAACATCACAAGCCGCTCTTAGACCTCGTCTGTATTTTTGAACAATGGGGTGAGTCACGGTTAGCCACAAGTACAAGTCTATTACCACTGGCGGTTTGTATCACCAAACTTGCACAGCTCTGCCTGAGTCATGTTAAGTTTTGAGAGCTGCTATCTAAAGGTGTTAAATTCTCCCCTAGAGTTACACGGAGTGGGAACTTGGCCCGTTGCTTTCAAAGGAGTTTGAAAACTCCCATGTCGGCCCAATTGTTTTCCTACATATTTAGAGAATGTTAGAACACACCGCAATTGCTTCGCAAACTGGAAGCTTCTTCCCAGTCTCTGCAGTCTATTGGCTAAATGTATAGTGACGGATGTTTCAGAGCATGGATTATTGAGCTAATAGACCACAACGACTCACTATTGTGTACATCAGAACTGTCACGTCCATTTATAAGGCAGATATGTTCCATGTGACTGAAAAGAAAGAGATATAGCAGAGAATACTTTTGAAAAGTCACCTCATAAGCACTGGTGATGTTAGCCTTATAAAATCATCTGTCGAGAAAACCTGAAGGACTCCAAGAACACTCATGCCTCGTAATGGCCTATAAATGTTTTTGTAAGAGTTCCAAAAATGTGCGCAACCAGTACATTTCTGTTTTCTATTTTTGTGCCTTTAAAAAAAAAGTAAAAATAGCCAAAGGGCTGGGGTTTTTTTTTCCCCCTTTGACAATTTGTGAAAAAAATAAAAAGTTCACTCTGAGGCTGAAACGTTGCATGCCAAGTTTTTGCTTGGAACTAATTTTTACGGTTGAGTTATAAAGCCCCTGAAGATGGGGGATTTCAAATGGAAATGCTGACACAGCTTTACCCACAGTGGCAAAAAGGGAGGGGCTGTAATGCCTATTTGTACCTTGTTTGCTTTATTGTCACTTTAGGAGTCTCAGTGGCCTAGCCCTGGGCGCTATACACTGCCTAAAAGCATATGTCCTGATCATCTGGGGTTTGCAAAGAAGCTAGCACAGAACCCTTCTTTGAAATGAATTTGACACTCATTGTGAGAGAGGGTAGACATTTTCCTGTCTTTTAATAGCTTTCATTATCCCAGAGACACACCTTCCCCTGGATTTAACAGCAGTAACTACCAACAGAAAGCAGGGAGCAGTCCAATCTTCCTCTGTAATAGTTCTTTAAATCTTAATTTTTGACAATTGTCTGCTGGTAAAACTAGAAAAGCTAATGATGAGCTGTTTGTGCAGATTCAACGATAAGGTGAATTACTCAGACACAGGGATGCTCGAGGAGCTGAATCACTTTTAGTCTACATCACTACCAGCATTTTAAGGTGGATAGCTAATTAACTTATTTGAAGTAGAAAGCCAATAGTTGGAAGCTTTTGAGAGAAGCAAGAGTCTTTTCATTTCTAGCACCTGATGGATGCTGTTCAAAAAACACTCAGTGACTGCGATAAAAAGACCGAACTTCAGAACCCTACAACCTGCTCCTATTCTAAAAGAGCAACAACAACAAATAATTATTCATTGATGTCAAGAAAACCCCTGAAATCTGCGGAAACCGCTACCCAATGTTCCTGTGGATTCCATATCATCATTCAAAATTCCTAGGTGTGGACAGTCAGCCTTGTGCTATAACGATGGTCTCAACAGAAGGAGCCCAGCGGGGTCCTTAGACCCAAGGTACTTTATGATTTTGGTAGCTAGGTCAGAAAAAAATGGCATATTAAGGAAAAAAAGGAAAATACTTGCCTCATTTAATTTTTCCTGTGAGTCTTCATTCCATTAAAGAAAGGAAAAGGATTTTCTGAACTTTAGCGTTTTGTAGCTCGGGCTTTATTTCCACCTTAAAATCTTTACCTGGCCGTGATCTGTTGTTCCATTACTGGAGGGCAAAAATGGGAGGAATTGTCTGGACTAAATTGCAATTAGGCAGCCCTGAGTGTGGCTGGCACAGGTTAACTTGGGATATTGGAGTGAAAAGGCCCGTAATCAGCCTTCGGTCATGTAGAACAATGCATAAAATTAAATTGACATTAATGAATAATTGTGTAATGAAAATGGAAGAGGAGAGTTAATTGCATGTTACAGTGAGTGTAATGCCTAGATAACCTTGCATTTAATGCTATTCTTAGCCTTGCTGCCAAGACTGCTACACAACCTCTCTCAGCAGGAAGTCATTAAAGCTGTGAGGAGATAATGCAGGCTCAGTGTAACCTAAGTGGCAACAATATAACAAGAGTTTCTTTCAGACCTTAGTGTTTTCTGAAAAAAAGGGCATGTTGAGGTAATTTGTACACATCTGAATGAAAACAGGAAACTCGGAGCAATCTATTTGCAGTGTGTCCAGTCCCACAGATTTCCCAACTATTGTAGAAACCAAGGTCAGCTCCTATAATCAAAGACAAGCCTAAACCACTGGGGCTTTCAAGGCAATAAGCACCCAGCTGTCTACCAGCTACAACTTAGTTTTGTTAATCACTTAGTGTGGCGGAGTCTGTGAAATGCTTGACCTCAGACTTAAAAGACCAGAGGAATATCCTCCGGCCCAGTTCATGGACACCACCTGCTCAAAGAGATAATCATTTCAGGAGCCCTAACTTTCTCCAATAACTACCCTGAAACTTTCATTTCAAGCTGTGTGTACTTGGACGGTGGAAAACAGACCTTTCCAAACCCACGTTTTAAGAGAAGAAAAGACTTTAAAATTCGCAAGAAGAAAAGCCACGATATTTTTGTCTCCACTAAGCTTCTTTTTCCTGTTTCTAACTTTTAGTCATTACCAGGTATTTGCGGGTTTGATTTGTCTTATTTTTTGGCCTAATCTGTGGACTGTCCTTAGGGAGTTTCCTGCAACAAAAGAGCACGTTTTCAGCCTGAAGGATGTGAGCTGACCAGCATTCGGGACTGAGCACTGTGGAACCGGCCCTGGCCAGTGGTCCTGGATGGAATGCACACATGTGAGTGTTCAACTAAAAAGAGCAGGTCAAAGCAGATTCCAGGGGAAGTGCTTGGAGGAGTTTAAATATCTGTCATTTTGCATTTTTATAAAATATAGTTTTAAACCTCACTAGAAAAACAAAACTCTGTGTTAGCAACAGTAGCCAAGACATTCATTGAAAGAGGACTCTAATTCTTTTTAAGCATCATTTTTCTATTTTGCAAATCCAGGTGTTGGTAAGTATTTCAGCCAAAGTGATTTTTGAGGAATTATTTCATCCTTAGGGCTTTGTTTTGTTATTTTTGACTTGCCCAGAAACCTATTCTCACGTCATTTGGGATGGATCTTCAGCGGTGCTTGATGAATGTCTTTTGCTCCAGTCTTCCACTCATATTGCCAAGTCCTGCTGGGCATGGCCAGCATGTAGAGCCTGTGCTCTTAGGACTCAAACAGTAAAAGATGCTTCTTCCATCAAGAAATTCTCAAATACTAAACCTCTGTGAAAAAGATAACCCGGCCAGATGAGACAGATCCAAGGCACTGGGGAATGTGTCTAGAACACCGAACCTAACATCAGGTTCATTGGCCAAGTTAACACTCCTACACTTAACATTCTCAGATTAAAACCAATAGTAATAAAGAGGAGAAGGAGGAAGGGATGGAGTAGAAGGAAAAGAATCAGAAGAATTCTGTCTTAGAATAGACTCAAGCCATTGGCATTTTTTTGTTCCCAGAGTTTAACCCGCCAGAGAGCCCTGTGCCTTGCTTGCTCTGTGATTTTGGCAAATTCTCCTCTCTAAGGCCTCACCTCTAAGATAATGGGGCTCACCTCCTAGGACTTGGGCAGGCTAAATGCGATAATGTTTGTAAAGTAAGTGCTGCTAAATATCGCTACTATTTTTATTATCCTCATCTTGACCCTCATGAATTCTAAGGTCCTTGCTCTGCTGGGAGCGCTTTTCTCCTTGGCCACCACACAGACCATGCCTATTCTGTACACCTTTGATACCTGCAAACCTTAGCCTCTTAGCCAAATCATTGTGCCCATCCTGGAATCTCTCCATATAATTCTCATTTGAATGAACTTTCACCTTTCTAATTTCCCCTGACTTGTATACCTCATCTTGGAAACTTCATTTTATTTTCTTATATACAGTGTTAAGTCTTGTTTATAACATTTGGCTCATGGGTCCCTACTCGATTAGAGCAAATAGCGGTGCTTAGTATATGTCTTGTTTTTAATGTGCGTTAACTCTAAAATTAAAGTGCAAGGAACAAAATGTTCAAACATGACAAAAGGAACACTACAGTTGAAAATATATTTAACTAGAATTACCAGAGAATAAAGAATTTTGATGAATTGTATTTCTGATTAGGCAGGGAAGATTTGTTCCAAAGCTTTCTATAAAGACTTTAAAAATATATTAGCACAAAATTTCCCATCTCAGTTAAGGACACTGTGATGACTATAACAACACTTATGTGATAAGTGGGGACTTCAGCACGTATCTGGCCACCATGCTAAACAATTATAAATACAGAACAGATAAAGATGGAAACGATATTAGAGACTAAGCTAAGTACATTCTAACTTATAGAGTTAAATTTTTTGGCATTTTTGGAGAGAGGGGTAGAAGTGATTTGCTGGAATGGAGAAGGGATGGTTAATTAAGGTTTACTATTAGGTGGAATCAGATTGGAGGAAAGACTTCATTTGTTTTTCTCTGAGTCCCTTTGAGCACCTGGATAGAACTTGAATTTAAAAGGTTACACCACTGAGGAAAAAGAGCTCCGAGTTGAGTTCTGGGTTCCAGCACTTCCTAGCCACAAGACCCGGAGGAAAAATCTGACCTCACTTCCCCTCATTTTTCTCACCTATAGAGTGAGGGGCTCTAGTACTATGTGACTCCCAAGATCTTCATCAAGACAATCTTTTGAGATGGTCTTGCAAAGTTAAATACACGTTTATTGAGCATTTATTATGTGGAAAGCATCATGTTATCTTACAGGGTACAGAAGCACTGAAATAGTACCTGCCCTCAAAAAATACCTACCTCAGGAGCCAGTGTATATATCTTTGGAAGGTCTTCAAGTCATAAACAGTTTCCTTTAGAAGTGACCATCCCTCTGACATAAGTGTGTTGAGGAACAGAAACAAGACTTTTCCCTGGATTAATGGGCCCAGGTGCCTGTGATGGTTTCAAACAGTGAATATTTCCTTCCCTTCTATGAGGCAAACCACACATTTGCTGTGGACTCCTATAAGCAGTTGGAAAGCAAAGAATTAATCTATATTTGATTAAGAATAACAGAATAATTGCTGATAATAATCATGATAATGAGAACAGTAACAAAAAGGAACCCACCTGTGAGTTATTTCAATTCGCATAGAGATTTTAACTAAAAATCATCTCAGAAGCTAAGCATAGAGTAATGTATTTTGGCTATTCTTTAGACAGAGTGGTGAACTGTTAATCTAACCATCTAGACACAGATCTTGGAAGATATATGTGGGAAGTAAAAACTAAATATATAAAAATTGAGCCTTTTTTTCTTTTAACTGATGTTTTGCCAGTATGTTACAGCCTTCATCAGAGAATGCAAACACAAACTTTAGTTTGGACATCAAAGCATTTTTTTTCAATTCTAGTATAGGTAATGAAATAAATGTGTAAAGTCACAGATCCAGGGGCTGTTTTGTGTAGCTGGTTGTTTTATCACAACATTAAAAAAAAAATGGTAGCTTTCCATATTAAACTTTGATACCTAGAAAAAGTTTGAAAAGTCATCAAGAGATTGACTTGCAAACAAAGACAAGATACTAGCTAGTGCTGAGCATGGCTTATTTAGAATAAGTTCCACTGGATTAATCTGATCTCTTTAGACAGAGTGACATACCTGACAAATGATGGGCTGTGGGTGTTTGAGAAGAGGGAACAAAGATAAAATATACAAGGAGATGTCAATGACTAAGGTACATTTAAAACTAGATTCATGTTAGTTTATTCCAGACACAGGAACACATACTACTTTTCAAAATAATTCTCTCTATTCTCCTTTGAGGCTCAATTGTCTCATCTATAAAATATGAGGGATGGATTGGATGAGTATTTTTCAAACTGCATGTCATGGCCTTTTTGAGGGTCATGAGATTAACCTAGCATGTAACAACTAGAAATTTTAAAAACATGAAGTAGAATAAATCAAAACAGAAACCACCAGAGTCAGCTGCATGCAGTAATGGTAAGTACACATCTGTATAACTTTTGTTTCACCTGTACACTGTGTGTGTATGTGCTTTAAGTGGAATATCATATAAAATATATTTCTCATTGTGGGTTGCATGCCATATACATGGTGCTTTAGAGAAATTAGAGATAATACATCTTTGTATATTAGATTTTAAAAACTCAGCCCTGTGTGAGCTTCAACCCTATTGGAACTCCATCATAAAACAGGAGCTTACATGGCTGTCCCTCTCACCTTCCTTCTGAAGAAATGGATCATTTTTTTTCTTCTCCTCCTCCTTTTAACCTCTTCTTCCCCCTTCCACTTTCCTTTTTTCTCCACCCCTCCCCATCCTTCTTTTCGACCACAATTATTTTTATGTCATTTATTAAGAGGTTATCCGTAATATGTATGTAAGTCATGAAACATAGTAATAAAATAAACCCATCATCAATTGAAGAGCAAGAAAGAATGTTACCGACACCAAAAGTGCTGCCCCATCCAATCCTAACCACCTCTTCCCCCGCAAGGTATCCAGTAGCCTGAATTTCATATTTGTTACTTCTTTATCTCTTCTTGCTTATTTTATTATGTATATGTGTCCCTAAACAACATTTTGTGCTTTGATTTGTAATGACTTTTATAAAAGTGGTACTGGTATGATGCAGCTTTTTGAAACCTGATTTTCGTCACTCGAGTGTGTTTGACAATTCATGTGTGCAGCTAGAGTTCATCCATTTCTAATGCTGTATAACATTCCATTCTATGACCACACCACCATCCTCTTCCCAGTGAGCTTCTGTCTCCTGGTGCTCATAGCCAGAATTTCTCGAACAGTGGTGCTTCCCGGTCATTTTCACATCACAGCACCGTCAGACTCTGCGCTGACCTGACACACGCGGGAGGACTGCTGCTGTTCCAGCCCCGCTCAGCGGTCCCAACAGCACATCTGTGACTTCTCCTTGACACATCAGTCTTCGACTGCACGAAGGACAAAACCTCTGCTGTTGTGTATACCTTGTCTAGGCCAAGCATTGCCAGGTCTTCAAGTATGGAACTGTTGATTTCATAGAGCGGTTTTTCAAAGTAGTCATGTCAATTTTTGGTCTGGATAGCAAAAATATGTCTGTTGTGCCACATCCTCACTGTAGTTGATATTATTATTCTTAACTTTTGCCAGTTTAATATGGATATGAATTATGTCTAATGGTCTTACTTTGTATTACTAATGATTTTGAGCTTTTTTTCACATAATATTTGCCTTATGTATTTCTTCTTTGTGACATGCCTGTTCAAATATTTTACCCATTTTTAATTTGGATGACTTTTTTCTTACTGACTTGGGAAAGTTTTTTATTTATTCGTGTTATCAGTATGTTGTTGGTTATTTGTTGTCTTAGTCAGCTTAGGTTGCCGTAACAAAATTCCATAGACTGGCTCAAATAACAGAAAATTACTTCTCACAGTTTTGGAGGCTGAAAGTCTGAGATCATTGTGCAGCATGGTCAGTTTCCGGTGAGAGGTCTCTTCCTGGCTTGCAAACAGCCACCTTCCCATTTTATCCGAGAGAGAGAGAGAGAGAGAGAGAGAGAGAGAGAGAGAGAGAGAGAGAGAGGGGGCCTCACTGGTATGTCTTCTTATAAGGGCACTAATCCCATTATGAAGGCCCCACCCTCATGATCTCATCTAACCCTAATTACCTCCCAAAGGCTCCAACTCCAAATACAATCACAGGGGAAGTCAGAGCTTCAATACATGAATTTGGAGGAGAAAAAATTCAGTTCATAGCATACATATTATAAATACTCCAAGTTTGTGTTTTTTCTTTTCACTTTTGTTATGGTGCTTTTTGATGAAAAAAAAAAATAGGCTCACAAATCTTGTTTTTATAGCAACAAAAGTGTTGTATTATATATTCTTCTAAGAGTTTTAAAGTTTTGCCTTTACTAATTTAGTTTTAATCCATCTGGAATTTGTTTTTGTGAACAAGCTGAGGTACAGATTCAATTTCAATAATTAACAGTCTAAGTACCATTTGCTGTATGGTCCATATTTCTCCAGTGAGCTGCTATGCCACCTGTGTCATAGTGATCATTTATGGCAAACTCTGTAAGGTTTCCATGTATGTGTGGATTTATCTCTGAGTTCCCTATTCCATTTCATTGATCAATTTGATTATCCCTGTGCCAGTATACTGTCTATATATATCTTGATATATTGAATCAATATAATCTTGATATATTGAAGGGCAAAATCCTCTAGGTTGTTATTCTTCTTCAGAAGGATCTTGACAATTCTTGGACCTTTGTCTTACATGTAAATTTTAGAATCACTTTATTAAGTTCCATTTGGAATATTTTTTTGAAAATTGAATAAACTATAGTTAAAATTGGGAATAACTGAAATTCTTACAATATTGATATTTCCTATCCAAGATCATGGTTTACTTCTCCATTTATTAGATCATCTATGTATTTTATTAAAGTTTAAAATTTTTCCCAAACAGATCTTAAAATTTTCATTTGATTTATTCCTAGGTATCTTATATTTTGTTGAAATTATAGATGATATATATACATTTTTAAGTGTGTTTTGTTTCCCATGTATGGATATGTGATTTATTTTTGTGTATTGGTTGTCTATCCAGCCATTTAGTAAACTTTTATATTAATTCCAAATATCTCTATAGATTACTTTGCATTTTCTGTGTAGAAAATAATATAATTTGAGAATAATGACAGTTCTGTTTCTTCTTTTCCAATTTTAATTTAATTTTAAAAAGTTTTTTTTTTATTCTTGTACAGGCTATCCCCTTCAGAAGAATGTTGAATAGAATTAGTGACAGTGGGCACTTTTGTCTACTTATGGATTTTAAAGCTTATGCTTCTAACTTTTGACAATTAAGGATGATGTTTATTGTAGTTTTTCTAGAAAGGAAGTTTATTTTACTCATAGTTTGCTAAAAAATTTGTTTAAAATTTAAATCATGAATGAGTACTGAATTTTATCAAATGCTTTTACTGCATCTATTGAAAAAATTCATAGTGAGTTTTCTCCTTTACTCTATTGCTGAAGTAATTATATTGATCAAGCTTCTAAACCTTAAGCTTTCCTTGCATTCTTAGGAGAAGTTAAACTTATCATGCTGACTTATTCTTTCTCGTACACTACTGTGTATAGTTTTCTAATAATTTGTTCAGGTTTGTCAAACTCATAATTATAGTGGAATTGGACTCTAGTTTACCTTCATTCTTCTACTCTTGTCTTTTTTTTTAGTTAAGGAATTCTAGCTTTATATAATAATAATTGGAGAGTATTCCCTTTTTTTCTCTTTTCTAGAAAAATTTAAAGTTGGAAGAATTTGTCCTTGAATATTTTACAGAACTTGTCTGTAAATTCACCTGTTCCTAGTATTTTCTAGGTGAGATTTTTAACCACTAATACAGTTTGTTTGTTTGTTTTTAAATTATGATAGCACTACTTGGATTCTCTATTTCTTCTTTTGTCAACTTTTGAAATTCAGATTTTCTTGATATGTGTTCTTTCTGTTTCTAGTTTAAAATGTATTAACATAAAGTGATTCATATTTTTCTGTTATGTTTTAAATCTTTTTTCATACCTTAGCCCCATTTTATCATTATTAATATTGATTATAAGTACCTTTACTTTTTAAAATCAGTCTTGCCAGAGGATTTTTAATTTCATTAGTCCTCAAAGAATTTACATTTGTCTTTATTCCTCCTTTATATTACATTATCATTTTATTTCTACATTAACTTCTGATCACCATTATAACTTTCAAATAGATTTGTTGGATTTATTCTATTGTTGTAGCTTAATTCAGGTGTTGGTAATTATTTTTATAAAGGACGAGATAGTAAATGTTTTAGGCTCTGTGAGCCATACAGTTTCTGTTGTAATTATTCAATCCATGTCATTGTAGCACAAAAGCAGCCATGGCAACATGTACATGAATAAGCATGACTACTTCCAATAAAGCTTTATTTACAAAAATGGGGGCAAGATTTGACCCTTGAGTTATAGCTTATTGACCCTTAGCCTCACTTTTTCATTCTCAATATGTGGTCTGAGACTTCTGGGAGGGTCCCTGATATAAAGAGGATAAGGTCAAAATTATTTTCATAATAATTCTAGGATGTTAATTGACTTTTTCACTGTGTTACCTTGAACTGAGTGCAAAAACAAGGGTAGATAAAATTGCTGGCACCTTAGCACAACTCAAGGCAGTGGTCATTGTATTCCTTACCAATGCAACCTCACTACAAAAGTAAATGTCAGTTTTATTTAAGAATGTCTTTCATTAAACAGTAAAAATTATTACTTTTATTGAATTTTGATCCTTGGTTATGTCTTTTTAACATTATGTTGTTGAATTGGGGTTTATACATAAAACACTTCTGCTGCATTTTAAAGTATGATAATTCTCTCAAGGCAAAGTACTTATGTATGTGACTGTTGGAGTTGCAAGCTCAACTAGCCATTTTCATCATGGAACACCATTTTAACTTTACAGAAGAATTAGACAAAATATGGATACTCAGCTTTGAATATTTGGCAGACATTTTCACAAAATTGAATGAAATGAGCCTCAAAAACACTAAAAATATTTATTACCAATGTTAATATAAATTAGAACTTTCAAGTAAAGTTAGAGTTTAGTCTTTTATCTGTCAGTGAGTTTGACAGCTTCCAGATACTTAAAAGCTGTACCAATGAAATTGGTGGTGATATTAACAAGTGAATTTTTATTCATACAATATAATAAAATGCATCAACACTCAGATCTTTGTAACTCAGTGTACCAATATTTTCCAGATTATCAATACATGATATTACAAAATCATGCATGGGTAAAAGATCCATTCAAAGTGCAAGACATACCAATGGATCTTAGGGTAATAAACCATGAAAGATTCATTGATGTGGTTTCAGATTCCATGTTGCAACTAACCTTTAAAAGATTACCACTAACGGAGATTTGGCATAGTATCAAAGAAAACTTTTCACAATTATATAAAAGGGCTATTAAAAGTACTCTCCTTTTCCCAATACTTGTCTGTTTGAAGCCAAATATTCTTTATATACTTTAACCAAACTAATGTACCATAGCGGATTGAATGCAGAAGCACATATGAGGATCTAGCTCTCTTTTCCTAAGTCAGACGTTAAAGAGATTTGCCATAATGTAAAATAATTCCATGCTTCTCACTAAATTAGTTTGGAAAAATATTTTTATTAAAATATAAAGTTAATATATGTTGGGTTTATTATTTTTAAATGAATTAATAAATGTGGAAAAATTTAATTTCTAATTCTGTAAATATTGATGCCTATAACTCACACAAATAAAAGCTCTTTGGAGTATCTTAATTAATCAAGATTACCATAAAAATATTAGATATGCATGTGTCACTGAAGTGGCTTAATAAATATTATTTAATTATTGAGAAAATAAGATAAAATAAAAGCTCTTCAGGGCCCATGATAATTTTTGATAGTATTACATGGTCCTGAGACTTAAATATTTGAGAATAATGAACCTAGCTTATTAAATTGGATACTTAGCTCATTAATTTTAGCCTTTATTCTTTTTTAATATAAACATTTTAGGTTGTAAATGGCCTTCACAGTCTGCTTTCAACTGCATCCCATAAGTTTTGATACGTAATATTATCACTATCACTCATTTATAGGTAAATTTTACATTGTAATTGTGATGTTTGCTTTGACCCATGAGTAATTTAGAACAGTGACGTGTTTTAAATTTTCAATAATGTACAGATTTTAATATATCTTTGTTTTTTAATTACACTCTACTAAGAGAATATGATCTGTATGATACCAATTCTTTGAAATTGGCTGTGACTCACTTTATGTCTTAACACGTGGTAAAATTTATAAAGATTCCATATGTATTTGTATATAATATGTATGTATTATCTATTTTTAGTGTGAGTTCTATAGACGTCCATTAATCATGTTTGCTCATGAGAGAGGTCAATTCTTCTCTATCTTTACCAATGTATTGTCTACTTGACTTAATAATTGAGGGTGGTATATTAAAATCTTCCACAGTAGTGGGGATTTTGTCCATTTATCCTTGTAACTCTATAAATTATTCTTTTTCATATTTTGAGTTCACTTTATTGGGTCAACACAGGCATGGAATAGTTATACACTTCTTGTAAATTGAAATTGTTATAATTGTATAGGTATCCTCTTACTCCCCAATAATGTTTAAATTTGTCCCTTAAAGTCTATTTTGTTTGATATTAACATTTAACCTTTCTATATCTTTAAACTTTGGTTGTATCTCTTGTGACAGTATATCAATGGATTTTATTTTTAATCAGTACAACAATCTGTCATTTAATGAGCATATTTAGTCTGTATTTATTATAAATAATGATAATTTTATTATTGCTTTTATAATCTGGCCTCTTTTTATTCTTATTTGTCATTTCTTGTAATTGATTGAGTTAATTTTGTTTTATTACCACGTTTTCCCTTTTACTGGTTTAGAAGGTATGCATGCTATTTCTATAATTTAAAGGTCACTTTTGAAAGTTTTATCATTCATGTTAACAAACTGTAAATTTAATAGTGTCTTACACTGAATAATATGAAGATCTTAGAACATTTTTACTCTGACCCACCCCACTCTTGACTTACATGCTAGTAGTACTGCTCAGTATTTCAACTGTCTCTCTTTTAAACTCCATAAATTAAATTTTATTTTTAAATTAATATATATTTAAATTAATAAATATTATGTATGAGTTTAATAAGCTTTTTGTTTACCTTTTTATCTTACATTGCTGCCATTTAATGTGACTTTAATGAAGATTTGCTGATGATAAGCTTGCTTTTTTTTTTCCCCCCCCCAAAAAGCTCTTTCTATTCTCCTCATTTTTGAAAGATAATCTGCTAGGTACACAATTCTAGATGTACAATATTTTATTTCAATACTTGTTCTTTTTCTGTTTTTTTTTTGTGTCTTTTCTCACTGGCTGCTATTAAGATTTTTTTTTTTTTTTGACTCCAATAATCTGAAGATTCGTTATGTTAGGTGTAGATGTGGATGTCTTCGTATTTATACAGCTTGGTAAAATTTTGCTCCCTTTGTAGATTCATTTCTTCCATCAGTTCCAGGAAATCCCAGGCTGTTACCTCTTTGATTATTCCAACTTCTCTATTTTCTTAATGACTCATTAGATGTCTGTTAGAACTTATACTGTCTCATATGTCTCAACCTCTCTTTCATATTTTCTATCTTCTTATCTCTCTGGATGCCATTCTTGATAATTTATTCAGACCTACATTTCAGTTTACTAATTCTTTCTCCATCAGTATCTGTTTCTAACTGTAATAATATTTTTATCCTTAAATTTGGGAATTTGTTTTATTTTCTCAAAAGCTTTCAAGGGATTTTTAAGGTCTCAGAAATTTACTCATTTATATGCCCTCTTTTATTTCTTTAAACATTACATGCATATTTTGTTATACTTTCATATTTTATATTGTATACCTACCAATTTAAATAACTGACATCCTTTGGAACCTAGATCTTTGTTTTTTCAGGTGACACTCACTCATGGTGGCTTGTTTTCTTGTGTGTCTGGAGATTTTTTTTTAATTGTGGGTTCATATTTAAGTGATCTTCCTCTGTGGAAATCACAAAGCTCTAAATTACGAATGCTTTCCTATCAAAGTTTTCATTTGCTTCTGCCAGAAAACTACCAAACAGAGAGCATTCATTAACTTTTCCATTGTGGCTACTGGCTTTTTGATAAGAAAAAATGTGGGAACACTGGAGTATTTGAGAAAGGAACTGACTTTCACTTAAGTTTTAAAAAGATCACTCACAATGAAAATAGACTGTAGGAGAGATGCTAGAGATGGGGAAAAGGTGAGAGCATGAACAAGGGAGTGACTGTAGTAACGGAACATGGAATGTAAGCTGGGCAGTGAGGGAAGTGAGGTCATCAAGGGGTAGAGGGATGCTGGAAAGCTGGTAGGACCAATGGATCGGAGACCCAAATAGGGTTAAAGAATTGTTGGAGATGGACCAGAGGGAGTCATCTGCACAGATAAAAAGTGATATTGGATACATGGGAGTGAGATTATCCAAGGGTTTTACCTATTGGTAAGGTCTACACTCCCTGTGGGAATGAGTGGCTGACATAGGGTGGAGGTCAGGAGCTTTAGAGGAGAGGAGATCAAGTATTGGTGAGGCCAACATTTTAAAAAGATCACCTAATGCATACTGAGAGCTCCAATAACTAAAGCAAGAAAAAGAAGAACTCCTTTCTCTTGCTGACATGTACAGATAATGAATGAAAGAGGTATGCACATTTCAACCAGGTGAAGACTACTTCATTGCAATTTTCTTTCACAGAGGGTATGTAAAATAAAAGTCCCATACACCACTACCCAGATTCTCAGGCTTTCCAGTGACACATTATTCAATCATTATCACAGTACCTTGAGGAAGAAAAAACAAACCATTTGTGTTTCTAATCAAAACACTCTCTAGGGCTTCCCTGGTGGTGCACTGGTTGAGAGTCCGCCTTCCGATGCAGGGGACACGGGCTCGTGCCCCGGTCCGGGAGGATCCCACATGCCGCGGAGTGGCTGGGCCCGTGAGCCATGGCTGCTGAGCCTGTGTGTCCAGAGCCTGTGCTCCACAACGGAAGAGGCCACAACAGTGAGAGGCACGCGTACCGCAAATAAATAAATAAATAAATAAACTCTCTAAAAATGACTGGCATAACTCCCAATTTCCATTTGACATTAAAATAATTTCAAAAGCTTCTAAGAGATGGTGATTATTAACATTTTCATGGGTGATTTTTTTTCTATTTTATATTATCTTACTATAAATGAAGCTCCCACTGTCAGAAAGGTAATTTTTATTCTCTAAAATCAAGTCTAAGTATTACCCAGATGAAGTTTAGTTCTTTTTCCCTAGTGATGCTATTTTATACCAGGTTTATTTTATTGTGTTTCCTGTCCTTGGTTGATTTTCTTTGTCTCCATCCCAAACACTTGATGACTTTGTCATATCCCCATGTGTAGACCCTCTCATCGTTCAACATAGTTACACAGGCTTCTCTTTAATCTCTTCTTGATAAATTCTTTCCAATAACCATTTAGAATTATCCTGCTCTGGTTTCTGTATTTTCCTTCTCCTTGTGGTGTTGAAGTTCATGCAAATATGGTAGCCCAGCCTTTTAAAAGGAAGAAGTCTGTGTTTCCTGCACTGAGCCCCAAGGACTATAGGTCTGTTTCTAATTGTGTCTGAGGCATTTTCTGCCACCTCATTCAATGTACCTGTGGTAGGCCTAAGCAAATGATCACCTATCTAAAGCAATTTACGTTCTTTTAAAACTACACCTCATAATTTTCTCCTCAATTTACTCCACAATTTCAACCTCATAATTTACTGTCACCTTTATCTGGTTTGCTTCATTGTCCAAATCACTAACAAAAGCAAAAGAATAAGCAAATAAGGACTTACTACTGACTTTGAAACCCATCTGTTAAAAAGCTTCTTCTTCCACTCCCAGTCAGATTTTAGTTTACCAACACTGACTGACATTTTGCTATAGGACCGACTGTGATAGATGCTTTCATAGATATTTTTTCATTGCATCCTCACAACAGATCCTGAAGAAGTTTTTTTTTTTCACATGTGAAAACTGAGGCTCAGAGAAATTAATAAGCTACATAAGGTCACACAGCTAATGAACGGCAAAGCCAGGGTTTGAACTCAGTTTTTCCAGCGCCAAGTCTAGTTCTTATCCCACTATACCATCTATAATATTAATTTCTGTTACTTATTTTATTTTCACTTTAGCTTCTTTAAATAGCCATATAGACATCCTAGTTTAATTTATTCTTTATATAAAATATGCCATCTATTGTTTTAGCATATGATACATAAGAATTTTTAATCATTTATCATATACAAATGGAAGCAAATGAATTTAAGTCCCTTGATTTTTCATTTTTAAATTTTTTATTATTTTTTTAACAAAGCCTATTTATGTAATACCCTACTTGCCTGGTGAGGTAGAATTTTAAAATTTAAAATTTCAGTGGCTTCTCTGCTCACAGATGAAAACATCAAATAATCTGGAGACAAATTTTCATCATTGTGAGAGGCTTCCCTTGAGTGCGCCCTTTTTGTTAAGAAAATGTGGGAAGGGAGAGTGAAGATTCATCACCATAGGGGAAGGCCCATAGTAAAACCCTATGGTGGCTTGAAAAAGATGGCACCTTTGGGGATCCTTTAGTATAGACAGTTCTGGAAGCAGAGTTGACTCATTTTTATCAAGATCAAGGCTCTCTGGTTCTCTAAGATTCAAGGTATTGGGTAGCTCTCATATTGGACTGTAGTTGCCCTGTGGAAGGTACACTAACAAGAGAGGTCCCCAGAGACCCCAAAGAAAAAACCTACCAGTGGATAGGGGGGACCTGGATGCTGACTTGAGTTCAACACAGACACCTAAAGGTTGGGTTGGAGAACTGGTTCCAGCATAGCCTGTACCTGTGTCTGGAAGGCTCTCTGGAGCCACCGGTGGGGTTTGAAAAAATATATAACTAAGCAAATGAAATTGAACTAAAAAATCCATTATTTTGATTACACAGGAAAGGCGCACATGTCCCACTGCATCCCAGTGAGTGCAGGACCAGTCTTCAACAGCGACATCTTGAGGCTGAACTATGGAATAGTTCTTCAGACAGTACAGTCCCCCAGAGTTCTTGGGCAACTCAGAATTGAGTGGACCTCAAAAACAAAATACCAAACTTCCTGAATATAAATGCAAGTGGGATTTCAAGCAATTGATTAAAAAATTAAAATTGATTCATTATTGTATCCTAAGATTGGAAAACAGACTCTTGTGTACATACTGACTATACTCACTGCATCTTCACAGCAGCTTCTTTTTTTTTTTTTTTTTTTTTTTTTTGCGGTACACGGGCCTCTTGGGCCCAGCAGCTCCATGGCATGTGGGATCTTCCCGGACCGGGGCATGAACCCGTGTCCCCTGCATCGGCAGGCGGACTCTCAACCACTGCACCCCCAGGGAAGCCCAGCAGCTTCTTAATGAGTCTTTTTGTCCCCCTTTCCCCTCTCCTTTCCAATTTTTCCCCAGATTTCTAAAAATCAACTGTGCCTCAAAAGTCTGCAATGTCTTCTTACCACCTACAAAACAGAATCCACACTCTTCACCATGTCATTCAACATACCCAACAATCTGACCCCTAAGCCCTGAAGGGATGTAGAAAATAATAAATATTTATTTTCTATCATGTGAGACACTTTATATATGTTCTTGTCATTTAACTTCCTCTTCAACTTTATTTTCCACTACCCTCTTTTAACTGAGGTGTTAATTACATACAGGAAAGGACACAAACCCTAAGTGTACAACTCAATAAATGTTTACACATGTATCTGCCTGAGAAACTATTATTGAAATTGAGTTGCAGAACATTATCACTTCCCCAAAAAGCTCTCTCATTCCCTTCCCACACTATTCTCCCCAAAGGTTACCACTATTCTGACCATTATCACCATAGGTTAGTTTTGCCTAATCCAAACTTCACATAAATGCAGTTATACCGTATGTATTCTTCTGTGTCCAGATTCTTTCACTGAACATTATTCTTTAACTCAATATGAGTACCACTATAGAGTCGTTTGTTCTTTTTCAACACACATAATGTTTCATCATGTGAATATAACATAATTTCCTTTTTTTTCAACATCTTTATTGGAGTATAATTGTTTTACAATGGTGTGTTAGTTTCTGCTTTATAACAAAGTGAATCAGCTATACATATACATATATCCCCATAGCTCTTCCCTCTTGCATCTCCCTCCCTCCCACCCTCTAACATAATTTCCTAATTTTTCTTTTATTGATGGACAAATGTTTTTTTCTTTTTTTTTTTTTGCTATTATGAATAAAACTGTAGTGAATATTCTTGTAGATGTCTTTTTGTAAACGTGAGCACTTATTTCTGTTGGGCATACTCCTAGGAGTAGAATTTCTGGGTTATAGGGTGTATGAATATTCAGATTCATAGAAACAACCAGTTTTCCAAAGTAATTGAAACAATTTATATTCCAAACAGCACGTAATATAAAAACTCCATTTACTCCACATCTTTGTCAACACTTAGCATTGTAAGTCCTTTTCATTTTAGCCATTCTGGTATGTAGTAGTATCTCATTAAATTTTCATTTTGATTTTCTTGTTGAGTAATCATATTGACTACGTTTACATGTGCATATTATCCATTTGAATATCATTTTTTAATGAAGTGCCTGTTCAAGTTTTTTGCCCATTTTTTAAATCAGAAACTTGCCTTTTTCTTATCATTTTGTAGAAGCTCTTGATATATTCTGGATACAAGTTCTTTGTCAGATATTTCACATATATTTAAAAATAGATGCATACATATAAATATAGATATAAAAATGTCTTCTCTCATGTGGCTTGCCTTTTTATTCTCTTAATGACATCTTTTGATTGACAAAAATAATTCAATTTATCAATCTTCTATTTTATGATTGGCACTTTTGGTATTCTGTTTAATAAACCTTTCCCTTCCCCAAGATTATGACCATATGAAAATATTTTCTCATGTTTTCTTCTAGAAGTTTTATTGTTTTCTATTTCATTTTCAAGACTATAGTCCATTTTAAATTAATTTCTTATGTTTGGTGAGATCTCAGTACCCACTTTTGAATTCTTCTACTCCAGGCAAATTGATAAACTCATTGCTATCTCCTAATTCCTCCTTTAAAAAGTAATATTGGATAATTCTGTCTCTTTACTCCTGGCTAGAATTCTATGGTCTCCTATTTCTGAGTCCTAGAATCTGGTCCCATCTGTGCTCTTGCCTCCTGAGTGGGAAGTGCACTTAGCACTTACTGTTTTACACTGTTAGCTATTTTCATATATGTGTTACCTTGCTTCCAACTAGACTGCACACTTCTTGAGGGTAGAAATTGCCCATAAAGGTTGCCCTGCATATCATAGCCATTCCACAAATATGAGGTGGCAGCTGATTAACATGCGTACTTTCTTCTTTGAGAGCATCAGGGGATCTACTGAGGACGATTTGCTGTGTGGCCATGTCTGTGAGTGGTGCTGCTGTCATGCTGACAAATGTGTGGAGTTCAGTGGCACAGTTTTTAATATCATCAAGGTAGTATTTCCAGGCCTTTTAACAAGTATTTTCCAGGTTTATCTCCTTGGTCTTGTAGATATTCACTTCCATCTTTCTGCGTTGCATATTTTTGCTTATTTGTTAACATCCCTCAGTTTTCATTAGTCCCTTGACCAGTCTATTTTATTTTATTCTATCATTATGGTGGAAAGTACAGGTAACTTTTTTTTGATGTAGCTCCTTTAAAAAAATAGTCAGAATTTTAAAAAAAATATGAAACAGATTCAAACTCTTCTCCACACTCCCTTTCCCACTCCTCAGGGAAAGAAAAAAAATCAGTGGGTCTAAATTTGTCATCTGTCCTCTTAACAGTTATCCTGTGTCTGTCATCTAGATCTGTTGATTTCCAAATATGTCAGTGTACCTGTTCAAAATTATTTTTTGCCTGCTTTGTGACTTTAACAGAGGTGTCAGTATTTTTTAAAGTATTTTTTTCAAGCCCCTCACTTTAAAAGAGTTTAAAAACAGAGTATTACCTCATTGATTTGGAGTCATAGTTAGTGGCCTTGCTTGCTTTGCTTCCCACATGAGGTGCCAGTGCCTCTTCTTCAACTTAGCTACTTAATTCAGCTTATTCATTCTGGTTTTTGTCATAATTATCATTTCCTCTGAAAAAAAAAAAAAAAAGAGTAGGTATTATGAGAAATTTCTCTAGGGCTCCCTCCCTATTTCCTCACTGCCATTACAGAGCCTCTGTCCCATCAGTCTTGATCAGGCACGTTGGATATTCTTACTCTTTGCGTTCTTCTTTTCTCAGAGCAATTGTAATCTGCTTTAATTATGGTGGATACTCCAGCAGCCTGCCCTTCTCCTGGGTTTTAGTATTCCCTCCTTCAATACCATACTCACTAGATTTTTTTTTTTTTAATTCCCCCAAATTAGCTCTCTTGAATTCTAATGCCCTGATAGGACTGCTTGCATTCTGGTTATAAGTAAGATCCCACCAGGTTTCAGAAATGCCGACGAAAGCAAAGCTTCCTTGCATTTCTGCATACCTCTGAACGCTCACCTTCGTTTTTCAGACTCTTTTCCAGCCTCGGGCTTTGCCTTTTACTCTGCTTAAATTGCTATGGCAGACCTTTTTCCCTCCGAGAAGAGGGGAAATGTTGTTTTAGATGCCTGATAATATATGGCTTTTGACCCTCTTGTCTTTTCAAAAAATTTCCCCAGTAAAAGACATTTTTTTAAATAGCTATTTATGTTTAAATATAATTTTTAAGTTTTATTCCATACACTCTAGTTTTTACTCAATTTTTCAATTCAACTAATTCCCCAATTAGTTGATCTTAAGCTCCTGGCCAATGCGGTCACCTTCCAAGCTTCCTCTCTGATGTCCAGGGAAATTTTCACATGGTGAAGAAAGTGCAGAGGCCAATGGCACATACTCCAGCTCACCCTGCCATTCTCCATCAATGCTTGTGTTGTACACACACACACACACACACACACACACACGCACGCCAATGAATAGCTCTTCCTTCCCACAAAAATGTTGGCTTTAATCATCTCAATACAACCAAATAAGAAATATTTATACTTATTTTTATGAGGGTAGAGATTTCAGAGCCTCCAATGTTTATCTCTGAGAATAAAGGCTTAGGACATCTGCCCTTGCAGGAGGGAGATACGCCCATTACACATCATGCTTATGGTAAATTCATAGTTGACTCCCAGCCCCCAGCAGCCCCAGAACCACTCTGCCTCCAGTTCTTATTACTGTATCAGTGAGAATGCATTCACTTACAGTTAAAGAAAACACAGCTCGAGCTGATTGAAACAAAAAAGCAGATTTACAACTTTCTATAAATGTAAAATCCAGAAATATGGCAAATATCAAGTGAGACTCAATCCAGTCACTCAGCACTGTCACCAAGTACCTATTTCTTTTTCTCTGTTCTACCCTCTGTGATGTCACCTCACCATAAAGATGGCTCCTACTGTGGTGCAAAAATGATATCAATAATCTCCTTGCCTACGTTCGTTCTCTTTCAGATCTAAGAAGGAAAAGAGCATTATTTTTGCATTTCTAGTAAGCCTTGGCATTCCTCGAATTGGACAGGCTTTGGTCACATGGACCTTCCAAAATCACTGAGACTGGCCAAGGAGATGTATTCACAGGCTTGGCCTGGGTCACATCACTAACCCTGAAGTCAGGAAAGAAATCTGTTTCCTAAGAAGTACATGTTTCGCAAAACGGAAATTATAACCACCAGGAAGGGAGAGGAGGAGGGTACTTTCTGGAAACAACACAAAAATTGAACTCCATAAAAATCCTACCCTAAAGCATGTTGAGTTTACCCAGTCTACACTGCAGCCCTGTTGTAATAATGACAACAGGAAAAACCCTTCCATTTAAAAAGAGCAAACATACACACAAACAGAGCAAAAGATATATCCTGGCTTCTAACAGGAAGTAGTTTGGTTCCTTGGGAAAGTGACTGGAAGTCTTTCCACTTTTATTTCTCCAAGATTGCAAAGAAGATTGTTCTAGAGACAAATGCAGGTGATACTAAAAGTTGTCCAGTTGTAGCCCTATTTTGTCCAATTTTTAAAAATAATTTCTACATCACCAAGAGAAAACATTCCTAAATATTTCAGTTAGGTTAAAACAGTGTCTGCACACAGCAATGGAAGCAAATGCTTTTATGCTGCAATGAATAAACGTTCTTCTTCGGGATAATAAATTTATTTAAATGCATAGCATTCAAGGGGTTAAGAAGCAGGACCCGATCTGTTTGGCTTTGCCTTGGATCGTTAGTCCTTTGAAGTCCAGTTACACCAGATGGATCCTCAGGGATCCCTGCCAAACAAGAATGAGAAAACTCAGGTGAGAGCAAGGATCTGAGAGGTGAGCTGTAACACGTGTCATTCTTTCCTCCCCCGGGATGATTGCTGGGGAAATAGATACGATGTGTAGCCCTAGGGGGTCTATAAAAGAGCAATTTCTTTTCTTTTTTTTTCTCTCTCTCTCCCTCTCTCTCTCTCTCTCTCTTCCTTTCTTTCCTTCCTTCCTTCTTTCCTTCCTTCCATCTTTCTCTTTCTTCTTTCTTCTTTCCTTTAACTGGAAAAGTGTTAAATTTTTTCTTTCCTTTCTATATCTTTCTATCTTACCTCATGTTTCAAATCCAGCCAGAGGGTATGACTACCTAAGGTCCATCCTAAGCTGAACTGGGCTCAGCTGGGGGTGGGAGATGGGGTGACTCAGAAACACTTTCTAGAGTCAACTGAAGTTCAGAGAAGTGAAGTGACTTACCTGGGTCTCTCAACTAGAAAGCTAGCTCTCCAAACTCTGAGCCCAGTTCAAGGCTCAATACCTGTGAGTTCCCACTGACAGCGCAATGCTTATTGAAACTGAAGACACAGATGAAGTAAAAAAAAACTTTCCAGAGCTTAGCACATAGTTTCTCTAGGAATGACACTAATTTTCCTGAGTGCTTTTCACGGTTGTTCAGAATGTCATCTGTATCTCACTTTTTTTTTTTCCAGTTTGGTGTCCATGATTGACTATGAAACTTACAAGAAGCTTTGCATATATACCCAGCATTCGGGAAGGAACTGGGGAAACACTCTTTGGTTTTGTGACTTCTCCAAAATCTCTCACTGAAAAATATTAAAGCCAACTTTTTAACCTTCCCCAAAAGCTTAATATGGGAAGTTTTCCCATCCATCAGATTCTGAGCTAGGAAAAATAGAACTAATGGTTTTGAAAAATTACCTACATTTTCCTATGTACATTATAAATCATTCAAGATCACTTATTGATGTCAACCTGAACAGACAGCTTACATTCTCCTAGTTCCTTCAAATGTGTCTTAATACAGAACAATTTCCTTTAGTAATCTCTAAGGAACATACAGATATTTAGTCAAAAGTCTGCCACTCTCCAATTCTGAGTGTGCACAGAAATGTGATATTTTGTAATCTGTTTAGTTTTCTGTCTTGAAATTTAAAATAAAATGTAAGTCCTGCTTGGTTTTTTACCATAACTGTGTTGATTAACCAATAAATAAATATCTGTTCTGAACATACCGTAACTTATTATTCAGAATGCAGTGCTTAGAATTTTCATGAGTTACAAGACCAGTTGTGACCTACCTGCTGCTAGCAATCAGTAGCAAATCTTTTGTTAGAAACTCTAGTTTCCAAGGAGCTAAGTGTGGCTTTGACATTTTTTGAAGAATCTTGGGCAGTCTTGTAACAGAGGTCTTGACAATACAAAATTTTTAGTTTAAAAAAAAAAACAAAACTCAAACACTTCTGAAAAAGAACCTAGTAGAATTCCTAAAGCATAACTTGAAAGGAGTAGCGAGTCATGTGACCTTGCTGCCAATTAACCTTGACTCTAAGGCCAGAGGTCAGGGCTATTCCTATAGCTATGTCCTCCAGGTGTGGGGTTAGGGGGGAAAAAGGTGACAATTTGGAGGACAATTTACAAGCCAGACATAATCATCTGAAATGTTGATTCTGTGTCATCCTAAGAATTTATGGCAGCCAGAAGGAAAGCAAATATGTTGTGCTAATTCAAGCAGTTACGGCTTCCTTCCCTGTTACCCTGTACAGGAAAACTCCTACAGAAGTTGTAAATCTCACCTTTCGGCAAAACTAATGAGATGGTGTCACTATGTGGGGGGAATGACCTGGGGCCCCTATGAACAGGAGGCAGTATAAAAAGGGGCTTCCGAAAGTTTCACCTGGAAACTGAAGAGCTAACCAGGAAACGAGAACCGCCACCACATCAATGAGTTCTCCTTCATCTATGGAAGTGATAACCCATAAGTATGGAAGGGAAAGCTGGTTGATTTTCACAATACTGATTTTCCTAATAATTGTGGTAATAGATTTGGTTTGAGCCAGGAACAGTTTTTTGTTTTTTTCTTTTTTCTCTGCTCCTTTGCCTTTCATCGATTCATTTATTCACTGAAAAATCATTGACCATCTAGACACTACACTAAGCTCTATGGAAACAAAAGCGAGTGATATATAATCCCACTGAGTTCACAGGTTGGTAGAAAGGGAGTCATGAAAACAAATAAAACAAAGACAATGAAACAAGTGCTATAAGAGAGAAACGATGGCATCAAGATTGGTGGCAGGATTTGCAAAATGGATGATTGAAGTTTAGAATTTAAACCGTGGCCATGAACCAGACTGAAGCTAAGGGCCCTGAAAGTGATTTAACTGAAGACCATGACCTCATATCTACAATATTCAACACAGAGAATACAGGTTAGGTGGTAAAAGAAAAGACTTCAGACACCCCCTCAGGCCTAGGCCTTGCTTTTCAAGGTGCTTTGACTGTAGTTGAACCACATTGTTAAAACCACTTGACTATCTATAAGCTACTTATTTTACATTAAAATTGAACCCCTGGGCTTACTTGCACATATTCTTAATTAATTAACTTCTTCTTTCATTAAGCAATAGATCATAGATGAGGACTTCAGGATAAGTATAGAATGAGGCTTCTGGATCAACTAGAAAGTATCAACTTGGGATAACCAGTTATTGGGTCTGTGTCCTGCAGCTGCCTTATTCCCCCACCCCCACCAACATATGTGATCTCCAATGACAACCATGTCCCTGCTGGATTCAGCATCATCCCCAAGGAAAATCTGACTTCTGAGGAAAAGCACTGTAATCTTTTCACATGGATAAAAGCAGGTAAAAATTAACTTTGGGGGCAATGTTGAAGGGTAAAAATTGATGTGCGTGGAATTGGAGTGGGTTGGAAAAGCATGTTATCCACCATTACCTTGACAAGGATAAGAGTTCCTGGCATGTAGAAGGACCTACACAAATATTCAAGGAATAAAGATGACAAATGATAACAGAGGCTAGATTGTGTTGAAAGAGATGTCCTTTTTGATTATTTGTGTTTCACCTGGAACTGTAAGAGGTAAACTAGAAGAGTGCTCTGTATGGATTATTTCATTCGATATTGTCTCTTTTGCACCGATGAGGAAACAGGTTGCAAAGAAGAAAACTTTCCAAGGGCTTTCCTCAAGACAACATAGCTAGCAGCTGCCAGACCCAGAACTCAAATACAGGTTTGAATTGATATTTTTTCCTGATATTATTATACCATGGTAATGCCTCACCACTTACATGGGTC
Source organism: Globicephala melas (assembly GCF_963455315.2). NCBI lineage: Eukaryota > Metazoa > Chordata > Mammalia > Artiodactyla > Delphinidae > Globicephala > Globicephala melas. The sequence continues at coordinate 111,175,190 of NC_083314.1, forward strand.
CTGCAGATAAAATGCCTTTATGTTTGAGCACCATTTTCTGCCTGATATTAATGCATAAATATGGAAAGAGAAGGCATGAGGGAATGGATATTAGCACATGAGGAGGAAAGAAGGCATCCTTCTAGGTAAAGATAGCGAATAACCAGTTCTCCCCTATATAGCTCACCAGAAAGGAAACACCTCCACACCCTGATACAAAGCTCTTTGGGGGTAACACTGCACTTGCCACATCTCCCAGGTCTCTACAGGAAGAACTGCAAAGAGCAGACGAGGATTGATTGCCCATTAGTGAAAGCCATGCTATTTAAATTGTTCTCAAATGTCTTTAGTTCTTAATGGAAATTTTAATAAATCCGAGGTCTTCTGGAAGCATATCGAATACAACAATACTGGGGGGTTAGAGAACAGACACAGTCGTGATCTGGATTCACCTTTTGCACACCTTTTCCAGTTAGTCACGCCTTTACCTGTGCCTTTGAGTTTTCCTGAGGCATTTATGTGTCCTACAGAAGAGTCCATTGGTTCCTTCCTTTACTTCATGGGAAGCCCCAGTCAGGGGTGATCTTCAAAATATTTATCAATTCTTTATTGATGTTTACCAATACCACTGGATCCAGTTGGAACAGATCACAGCTATGAACACCCAATACCACTGTACCAGCTTACCTACTACGTATCAGTTTTTCCTGAACTTAGATTCAGATCAATGTTTCCCTCACTTATGGGATGAAGATTAATCACAGTGTAATAAGATACACACACACACACACACACACCACACACACACACACACACACACACACACACGCTCACCAGCCTGAACAAATACCTGAATTTTGTCCTTCAAATGAAGTAATCACCTCTAGAGGATAATACAGTTATTTAATGTGCCATCATTGCCCAAAACACACTTAAAACTCCTCTTGGAATTGCCTTCAGGGTCAGTTTATGAACAACAAAAGACAATTTTTCTTTCTTTTTTATAGTCACACATCTTTTTTGACAAATTCATAATACCTACCTTCATTACCCTTAATCAGAAATGGCTCTAAATCACTTCCAGCTATTTCCAAAAATCAACCCAAATTTCAAAAGACAAAATGTGTCCCAGTTAAGTCCCAATATGCAAACAAATGTGACACAAGCTATGGAAGAAACTTTAAAAGAGAGTAAAATAATATTTTTCATGTAAAATCCGGTTGCTTTTTAAAAAATACATTTGGTAAAAGTCCCATAAGAAAAGGTACAGTCTATTATTGCTCAACCTTGAGTTGATGTGCCTCCCCACATTCTCATCCACAGGAAACAGTCTGCCCCATAGCCCCTCTTACTCAGGCTGCCATGTTTTGGACCATGTGACTGGACTACCCAAACTCCATCTTTCATTTAGAGATCATTGGACCAGTGATGTACGCCTGATTCAAGATAACCAATCTGCAAGCCAGCCAATACCTGTGGCCTGGATCAAAAAGATGAGCTGGGCTAATCGGAATCTCAATTTTGAGATATGAATTAAGAAAGATAAAAAATAAATTTTAAGCACTATGGGCACTGAAATTGAAAAGTCATAATATGATAGGAGGAAGTAAGGATAAGCAGACAGAAGGTCATGACTGCCAAGTATAAATCAAAGTTATAAAGGAATGGGAATATGGTAAGCAGGAGAAACAGGACAATGGACACAGGAGACTGGAGTAGATGGCCAAAGAGAATTGGTTATGTTTTGGGAGACCACAGAGAACACTTCTAGGTTGTCTTCCCATCATTGATTCTCTCCTTAGCAACCCCGATTTTCAATTTGGGCAGCTATGGGATTCTGAGCATGTGACTCTACCCATGCTACCAGAGTGAAACAGTGACCCAGGCTAAGCTAACAGGCACATATTTCAATGGTTATAGTGATTGGCTTAAGGGTAGGAATGTGGTCTAAGCAATTACGGTGCATATCAGAACTTTTGTGTTGAATGCTAGAAAAGATATCCTCTCTCTCTTTTTATCTAGAAATAAGAAAAATGTATTTCTGAGAGCTATTGGTAACCATTTTGAAATAATTGGTCAATCTTAAAATAGAGCTGACACCATGGAAAGAACAACAGAGACACAGAATAAAAAGATACTGGGCCTTTGGTGGTATTTTGGAGCTTCTAGATTAAGCCTCATCTGAAGCTATAGATCTGCCCTCTATTTTTTTTTTTAACTGAAACCACTCAGTCCTTTTTATTGTTTAAGTCAGTTTAATTGACTTTTTCTTATTTGCAAAAAAAAAAACAAACAAACAAAAAAAAAACGCATGTTGACACAGAGAAAAGACAAAAACCTGTCTCCAGAAACTCTTCAATTCCTAAAATTTCAGTTTAAATTCTAGTTTATGTTTATCCTCCAGAATAAACCCTCTTCTAAAAGCTAACCTAAGTGCTTTTTTAACCCCAAGAACCAATCTAGATGAATAATGTGATTGATAAACGATTGTAAAAGATTACTTTTATGTTTCTAGATGGGTTCTATTCTGATATCAAGCATCTTACATCTCTCATTTTAATCCAGAATCCAACAATCTGGATGTCCTTTACTTTAGTAATTCGCTATGTTTTTTCACTATTTAAAATGGAATATCCTATGGATAATGATATTAGAGAATTTAAAACTACAAGTTCCCAGTGAATTTATTTATTAAATCCCCAAAATAAATTATAAATATTTTAACTAGTAAGTAGCACTCATTAAACAAAATTACTCAATACAAAACGATATAAAGACAAAAGTGAAATTCACTCCCCAGACCCTCCACACCTGCTTCCCAGGATTCACTGTAAAGGTTAGTTTGTATTCTTCTAGATCCTTTGTCAATATGCACACATAAATTTTGAAATGACAATGGAAAGAGACTGTGCATGCTGCTTTCTTCAACTTGTTCTTTTTTTTTTTTTTTTTTTTTACTCAGCAGTATATTATGGGCATCTTGCCACATCATTCTCATTCATTTTCATGGCTGCATTCTATTCTGTGGCAGTGCCATATTTATTTAACTTTTCTCCTGTTGATGAATATTAGGGTTGTCTCCAATTTTTTTGGTGATACAAATAATACTATAATGAGCATCCTTGTACACATTTTCTTATATATTTGTACAAATATTTTTGGCAGAAAAATTGTTTGGAGGGTTCAAAACTTGTCAGTTCAAAAGCAGTGAAAGGCCAGTATAAATTACTATATTAAAAAAATTTTGGTACCTATAAATGTACTAAACTTATATAATATTGTACAGCAACTATACTTTAATAAAAATCACAATTAAAATAGTTTTAATTTTTAAATTTTGATATATCTGTCTAGTTACACTCCAAAACACTGTAGACACCCTCACCAGTAGCATGTGAGAATGTTCCCTTTGTTGCATTCTCACCAATATGAATATCATCAATGTATTCATTTATTCTTCACCATTAGATTTCAATCTTAAGCTGTAATAATAAGAGCAACATCTTGAAGTGTAGGGAGAATATCATAACAAATATGACAGTATTAACCAAAAAATTTTTTTCATGAAGTAGGAGATATGTAATAGTTTTCTAGGGATTTTGGACAAAATGTCAGTAACATTAATAAAAAGTCAGTTCCAGATACTCAAGGATGCCATAATAAAAATTAGATAAATAATGTTAAAATAAGGTCTAGCTTTAGAACAGACACTTGTCATTCCCTCTATAGATTAGTGAGACCCTGGACACTACTGCCAACCTAAAACCAAAAGATATTTATTTTAAATTCTACTTCCTTCTCTTGAAAAGTTTGGGGGAGGGGATCCAGCAGAAAAATAAAATTTGCATGTAGATAATTCTTTCAAAAGTAAGTATTCTAATTAAGGTAAAAAATTCAATAATATCAAATGAAGCAAATATTTATTGGAAGCATTTTAGAAGGACAAAGCACTATGATAGGTGTTCCAGATTGGGAGCATCTTGTAGTTCACCAATTCTCAAGGCAACAGTGAGGATCAAAATGATATCAAAAAGATATTATATTGCCTCTAAGCAAGGATTTATACTGATTATTTAACTCCAGTGCCTTCAATTTGTAAATTAAATGACTAATTGTGAATAGATTCACTCTTGAAATCTTTGTAGAGTTTCTTCCCCACCCCCAGCTCCCAACAACTGGGGAATCCTGGTATTTGGTGGAGGGGGCAACTGGGAGGCAGAGGCTTATCTAATGCTGTAATTTGATAAAGTAGCCAGAAGCTATAGCACTAACATACCACTTTCTCTCAGTACCTACCCAGCCTGTCTTTCTTAATCATCTCCTCCTGCTAAAAGGTTTGAAGCCAATCTTCGTGTCTTAAGAATACAATATGTCAGAACATCACCAATTTACTTGTCTTCCTTGATGCCCTGGCTTGAAAGACCTGAATCCCATCAAAATTAGCTGTGTATTGGAGACACCTGGGTGGTACTATTTCCATTAAACAAAGGAAGACATTTTCACTAGAGTTTAGAAACCAGAAGAAATGCTAAACTAGAAACTACAGGATCCAACAATGGTATACAAATCTTGGTGGAAAAACCACCCTGGAATAGCCCTGCTTGTTTTTGACTCCAAAAGCTCAATTTATCTCTTTTCTCACTTAGAGGATACAACATTTTTTGTATCTACAACACGTAGAATATAACTTGCTGAGGTTCTTAGCCTGTATGGTATGAACCTAACTTGTATACGCTGGTGGCAACTCCTTGAGATTGCTGTAGAATGTGGCTGTCTTAAACAGAAGCCAAAAATAAACCCCCTAAATCCTTTCAGTGACCCTGATTATCTTATATTTCACATATAGTTCATTTTATAGAGGTGCTAACCAAAAATCGAAACTCTCCTTTTCATGTTTAAATTGTAACTTTACATAGATAAGAGTAAATTATTCTTAAAGCTCTAGTAATATTAGTTACATTCTTATTTCTCAAAACTTGAGTATCAAAAAAGAGACTGTCCTATTTTTATTTGAATCTCAAGTGTGTAGCTTCATCTTTCCCTCTTTATAAAAGTACAGAAAAATATCTAATGGAGAATATGATGGAACAATTCAAATTAGAATGAGACAATCCTGGCTTGGTAATATAGAAGGAAATAAAGAAAGGATTTGCATGGTAAAGTTGGTTTTGGAGTCCCATATCCTTTCTGATGACAGAGAGTAAGAGTGCTATTGAAACAACAGCCTGAACTACCGGTAGGGAAAGTCTCTCTGGCTATTCCACTTCCCTTACCCAGCAACCCATTCCCACTCCCTACTCAAACCACCCAATCCTCTACACATAGCCAGACTTCAGTGAGTCTGAAGCTAAAGACTTCAGTGAGTCTTTAGCTATATTTCAAGCTAAAATAAAACCAGAGTTCAGGGTAATATGAGGGAAGCAAGGGAGACGTGTCATCCACAAAAACATGGCTTAGATGAAAGCCTATTTGAACCAGTGGAACAGCTATGAAGAAAGATGATGAATGAAGATATGTTCCTTTATTCTATTAAATCAGTAAGTCCAGAAATGTGGAGACTTGTTTATGTGCTAAACACTGTCATGTGCAGTGCTGAAGAATGTTTATTTCCTAGCTAACCTATCATCTTGCTATGTGTTGTATATGGCAATACATTGAAATCTTGAAATAGGTGAAATTTGAGTCCTTCAAAGAAAATAAGTAAAATCAAAGTTAACAGAATTATTACTATTGATAAAACACAACTTTCTTTGTTCTATTAAGGCACTTTAATGATATTTTCATACCAGTTTTCAAAATATTAGTAGACTTTCCTCACTAATCATTTTAGCCATTTGAGAATTTCTTTTTTTTAAGTTCTTTCCTAAGCAATATTTTGAAGGCCCTGGAATTTGAATTCGATATGGTTTTTGGATTTTATCTGTTGTGGAAAAAAAAAACAGTTTAGACTTTGTTTGAAGCTACATCCAAATTTTGAGGATTTCCCAAATTATCTGAACTTTGAAGCCATGGAAATATAGCAGAATCCAACTTTCTTGCAAGATTTTCCATATTTTCTGTTTGGAGTGATGGTTTTGGGGGTAGGAGAGGAGAGTAGATTTATTGTATGGTGTCTGAGCTCACAGAACTTTTGTGCTTTAATAGTCTTGCTTTCTGTCCTTGATGAAAACAAGGTCTCTATTGTTCCAGTTTTTAAAATATTATGTTTATGCAACTTGTTTGTTTTTCAGAAATGCTGACAGTGAGATCTGGGAGAGGCATGTGATCATGACCTAGTGGGTCTGATTTGTTTCTCTATCCACTTAATCACACCTTGCCCAAAACCTCCAAAACTTGACACCCTGCTTAAGCAACTGATGTCACTGGGCTTAGAACAATCTCTTCTTTTGCTTTATTTCCTCCAACGAAGGCATTTAGAACAAATTTTACTCTCCCAAACTTGCCCTCTCCTAGAAAATAAATAATAAAATGCACCCAAGGCAAGGGGGGGAGGGGAGGAGAGTAAATGAAACATTCAATGCAGAGTTTTAGTGAAAAATCCTTGTGGTATTTTGCTTTTGAAATGTGTTTAGCACAGACTTTAAGGATTGGCAATTTGTTTAAAGAAATGGGTAAAATATTTAAAATCGCCACTTTATTTAAACTATTGTACCTCCTTCAGTAAACATTCAGTACATAATTGAACCCTGTATGAACTTGTGCTTTTGCTGGTTAAATAGAATCTAAGCTCAAAATGAAAGGGGGCTGCTATTGAAAAAGGGACAAAAAACTTACATGTGCATTTTTTTGGCCCACACACAAGCACTCCCCCCCCACCCCCGGCAAATATCATGTGAGTGAGATCCTTTATTAAGATGCTCCTAGTTTCCCCCCTCCACCACCTTGGCCTCAAAGTGTTAAACTGAAAGCAAGCCGTTAACAGAAATGAGTAATTATTGAAGCTCTAACAGGCAGCTTTCATTGAAGTTGATTACAGCAGCCATATAATCACTTTTAGGATGCTGTAATCACAGTAGCAGGGAATGCTTCACTTGGTTCTTATTGTTTTCGCTCAGGGTGGAGGTAGGGGGCCTGCGAGAAGCCCGTTTTATCACCTCGGTACAATTTCTGCTGCAAAAGAAATCTACACAGCCCTGAATGGAGTTGAGAATCATTTATTCTTTCTTTATTAGCATTTTCTCCTCCCAGACACAAGATCTGTTGGAGTCAGGAAATTGCTGTTATTCAATATACAAGCCAGAGGTTGTAATGACCGCTTGGAAGGCTAAGACGGCTAAGACCAACAATTATAGCCCTTAATGAATAGGGGTAATCTAGTTGAGACTAAACACTAGTAGCAACTCTGGGCTGTCTCTAGTTAAATTAAAAGAACAGCAATGCAAAGGAAGTTAACAAGAATTAATTAGTTAGATCGAACTGAAAACCTACTCATTAGAGATGTTATAGCAAAGTAAAAGCCTATCTTCAGTGCAATTAGGTAGACAAATGAATTGTACAGCTGACTGACTCACACCTGCTAACAGCTAAGGGCTATAGCGCTATGTATGGGATCCACTTTTTTCCAGTTCATGCATACTTGCATAGTTTAATGGATCTTACATTCTCAAATTAGCCTCCATTCCTTCAGACTTTTACTTGGATGTTTGATCTAAATATGGGCAGTTTCACTGTGGCAGGGATTTAACAAGCACTGACTGAGGAGGGCAAAGGATGTGTTTGGAACCTCCCAGAGAAGGGTTGTCTTGCCTAAACAGCCCCGCGCAAGGTTCTCCTGACCACTTATCAAAGAAAGGAAGTGCATCTTAAAGGGTGTCAGTTTCCAGATAGGCCTGTAGGCTAATTATTCGATCTTAAATCATTAAAAGAAAGTCTGTGGTACCTGCCGGTTGGAAGCAAATAAATATTAAAATTAGGAAAGTAACTCTAGAAAGATTTATAACGCAGTTGTCATTTTTAATGACACAGAGGGTTAGGAGTTATGCACGATGGGGGCGGGGAGACACCAGGGCAAAGATGTCTGCTTTGCTTTTGGAGAGGGGGGTGTACAACAGATAAGGAAAGGAGAAACCCTAGAAATCTTAAGCTGAGCCCTTTCTGGGAGTTGTTATCATAATTATACACTCTGGTATTTTTTCCAGATGTTTCTCTGGTCTTTTTCTACCTATTGCCTTTTGGCTTCCTTGCTTTCTTGTACAAAGTCCCTGAAAGCTTTCACGGCCTGATATATTTGTTCCTGCACTCTAGTTCGGGATGGACATTTAGTTAAAGTAGGAGTAGTAGGCAAAGGAATTCTGGAAGTGGATTCATCTGCTTATATTTATGAGTCGGGTGACAGGCGAGGGGTAACTCGGTTCATCCTGGAATGGTGTCCTAGGACAGCGATCAGAAGTCAGAAGTTTATTTTCCAGTACTGCCCCAGTGTCTCAGGATGAACTTGGAATAACCTCTTCGCGGCCCATATTTTTGCCTTTTTAATAAGGGTGATCACCAAGGTTTCCAAAATTTATGGATCAGTCACAGGGGGAAAATTTCCACTAGTCCCCCTCTCACCACCTCTGAATCACCTCTGCACTACCAGCCACACTGCTCTCTGCCGTGGCACCATGGCATTGGTCTGGTACCAGTCTCCCTTTCAATTTTCTTTCTTGTCAATAGGGCCGGAGGACAGATCAGGCAAGTGGGAATCCAGACTACTTCTCAACTCCACTTTTCTCTCTACTTTTGTCCCCCCTAGGATGCCCCCTACTGGTGTGATGCAGGAAGGGGCATCTAGACAGGCTCTTAGGAGGCAAGTGTTTAGCAATAGTTGGAAGTCCTGGTGGTGGCTTTTAATCACCTTCTGATAAGGGTGGGTCCAGTTAGACTCACTCCTTTGAGTCTCTGGAATGGGAGGGTCGTGAGTGCATGAGTTGCAGCCTTGCCTTGCATTATTTTGTGTTAACAGCAGTCACAAAACCCAGTGTAACTCAAGTGCCCTCCCGGGCCGCCATAACCTCTAAAGCTCCCAAGTGAAAGCCATTGAGCAAAAGCTTCTTTGACATTTTAGCCTCTTCTGCTAATACACAATAAGCACGCAAGTAATTAGAGACTAGTTTAGTTTATTTAACACAGCTCCTCCACGCTCTGAGCCAAAGAAAGCCCTTATGATGCTGCCCAATTATGGGTCAGAAATAAATGACCGAGGCAACAATGTGGGGGAAAGGCTGCAGAGAGACAAAGAAAAGAAATGTCCTCTTCAACTACGAGCCAAGAGAACAAACCATGAACATGCTTAGAGTGTCAGAATACAAAGCCAGCTTGGACATTTTCCCAGTCTTGTGTGAGAGCTGGGCGGCCAGGGCGAGACAGTTGAAAGCTTTTGGGGGTCTCACCCCACAGGGAACTTGGAGACTCATGGGAGAATCCCCTGAGGACAGGAGTGACATTGTTAGGAGCCGCACCAGTGACTCTTTGTCCTGTCACGTCATTCCCCTTTCTTCCAGCTGTTGGACTTCTGACAGCATTGGCCTTTTCTATAGGGTTCGTTTACTTCAACTTTTTTAGATCTTAAGTTAACGCACTCATGAGCAATTTCCATCCCTCAAAGCAGTCCCAGCGAGAACTCTGATCCAGCTGTTGGCCTGACAACAAGCTTCCATTTCCAAGCCTGTCAGGCCACTCACATTTCTATCTACCTAGATGGAGGGACTCTCACTTCTGTTTTACTGATGGAACTAGTATTAGTTTCCTAGGGCTGCAGGAAGAGCCAATTCTGGAGGCTACAAAGTCCAGAGGTTCTAGACTGAAGGCTGAAGACTCTTCCCTTGCCTCTTCCAGTTTCCATTGGCTCCTGACATTCCTTGGCTTGTGGCCACATGGCTCTAATCTCTACTTCCACTTTCACATGACCTTCTATGTCTCTCCATGTCTCAAATCTCCCTCTCCCTTCTCTTAGAAAGACACTGGTCATTGGATCGAGGGCCCACCTTAAGTCCAGGATGATCTCATTTTGAGATCCTTACCTTAATTATATCTACAGTTGGATCCTTATTCCAAATAAGCTCACATCCTGAGGTTCCAGGGAGACATATTCTTTGAGAGCCCCAATTCAACCCGCTACAGGACTATCATTGATGATGCTGGTTCGTTAAAACCTCACTTCATAAAGTGTGTTCTGTGGAACACTAGTCCCTTGAGATTCTTTGAACAACACCTCACCTCGCCCCCGCCAAAAAAAAAAAAACAAAAAAAAAAGGAGGTAAGATGTTCTGTTGTCGAGTAAGTTTGGAAAAGCTGCATTCCCTCTTGAAGCGTCACAAATCACAGAAGCTCATTAAAGGTTTGCCAGGTCCTGCAATTAGGAAGCTGTTTAACTTTGTCAAAGTCATTGTTTCCCCAAACTTAACTGACCAAAAAGAGCTTCTTCTTTTTTTTCTTTTAAATAACACGTTATTAACGTTCCATGGAATGTACTGAGAAATATCAGACCCACAATATTTCAGTAAATACATATGAGCTTCCAACCTCACACCTCTATTATCTAGTCTTTCCTGAAGTTTTTCTTAGGATTCAACAGTAGCCCACGGATAGCCCCTTCTATTTCTTTTGTTTACCAAGTTGTAAGCAAGCCTATTTACAGCATGACCTCATATCACACGGATTTAGCCGGACTGTAGGACAGGTCTCCTGAAACAAAAAAAATACCGCATCAAAACATGATCTTTTAAAGCCTTTACAAGGAGTTAGTATGGTCCAAACCCAGCATTATGAAAAAAACTCATTTCATAATTTTTCCATTTTTGTTGATCCAAGGTTTCCTCCCCTTTGGTGTTTAAGCTTTGCTATATCTGGCACCCTTTTACTCAAAATAGCATTACATGTCAAGGGAGTAAAATTCTGATCCTGAGTGTACCAATAAAGACCCGAAAAGCTTTATGCACATCACTTAATTTTACAGTGAAGCCTCAATTCCTCAGTCTGAAAAATGGGTTTATTTTAGTCTAATAAACTCATGGAATTATTTTAAAGATCACATTTGAAAATAGATATGTAAACATTTTACCAGCTTTAAAAAAAAACACCTTAAGTTTTTTACTTGTTGTTATTAAATAGCTTTTGGAAAGGAAATTGGGAATGACTGTTCTTTGTGAAAGAATTAAGACAGAACCTATTAAAATAACAGTGCTCACGTGTAAATTATACTTGAGCCAGTGAGGCCCATGTATCCTGAAACGAAGGAAAGAGGGAAGGAAGGAAGGATGGAAGGAAAGAAGGAAAGAAGGAAGAGAGGGAGGGAGGGAGGGAGTCCAGCTAGGGCCGGCTTCTGGACAGACAAACTGTGCAGTCACACAGGTCTCATACCTAGAAGGACCCCACGTTGGCTTACTACTCTGCTCTCACCATCTTGAAATTCTTAATAATTTTTGAGCAAGGGGCCCTGCGTTTTCACTTTGCACTAGGCCCTCCAAATTATGTAGCCTGTCCTAGACCCACCCTTCCTTTTCCTCTTAACCTGGTAAGAAAGCTATTGAGAGACCCCTCTCCAGCTGAAACCAGACAACATTCCAACTAAATCGATCTTACAATTTCATTTCTGCAAGTAAAGGTTACCATTAAGGAACCTCATTCCAGTTCACCAAACACTAAAAACCAATCTTTGGACCTGCTCCAAGTCCTGAGTCCCTTCATATTTTAAGTTTACGCAGTTTGAAAAAACCCAGGCCACAAAGCCAGCTAGAACATTTTAAATTCTGGGTGTGGCCCAAGTGTTATTTTTAAGCCATTAAATGAGTCCTTTCAAAATTTGAACTCTCACAAAGTTACTCCTGTGCTGAAAGCTTTTTTAATGATCAGAAAATGGCAATGTGCAATAAAAATGTTGACACAGGCGCACTCCGGGGGCAGGGTTTCTCTCCTCTGAGCGTAGCACGTGGCAATATGGTACTGCGGGCAGCAACACATAACTGACAAGAAGCAGAGTCTGACCAGGCATGGAGGTCAGAGTTTGAGAGTTTGTGAAGCTGGGATGGATTCTGTCACTGGACTTTGGTACACACTCTTGCCAATTGTGTTGGCCTGTACAGCTGCATATTTATAATAACCAGGTATGTTCAGATTTTACTTGTTTTACTGTATTCACTTCAAGGTGTTAAAGAGAATGGCATTGTCTCTGTAACTTCTGCTGCTCAGAGAAAGATAAAGTTTAAGAAAGGACACTGAGTGAATTGGCGTTGAGGTCCAGAAATTGTCATTTATTTGGATAGTAGAGGTTATTGAGTTGTTTTTAGGGACCACTGAGTTCTCTCTCTTTCATTCTCCCTCTCTCAGTCTTGTTCCTTTTGATTGTTTTAATATCTTGGAAATTTGGACATCATTTTAATATTTCTTTATGATTTTCCTCTCTCAGATTCAGAAAGCAAGTGCTGTGTGCTTTCCCCTCATCTTCAACTTTGCACGGAATTGAAATGGCTTTGGTGCCCTCCTTTACCGGCAACAAAAATGGCTTAATTTATGTGGCCCTGTGTGTTGCCAAGTCAGCTCAGTTTGCACCCTGTCCACATCACTGATTATGGCACGTCTCACAACAATACTTGTTACTAGTGGAGACTGATTCAACAGATGGAGTCCAAAACAGTGTTTACACAAGTTCTATAAAAATAGTGGTTTTTACAACACATTGGCCATTTTATGGTAGATTGAAGAAGAAAAAAGAACCTACTTATCACTTAGATTAGCTTTTCCCATAAGATTGTGAAAATGTTAAGAGAGATTAATCTCAGACCAAAAAAGAAAAAAGGAAGGAAAGAAATACCTAGTGTGGTAAGGAGAAGTGAACATTAAAAGAGAGGAGAATCTCTCGGATAGATACAGAAGACTGAATGAGAAACGTTGGTTTAACCAAACTGTGTACCATTGACAGTAGAATCATAATACTTCTTAGGTATCATGATACCCTTCCATCCATCAGAATTAAATAAGAATTATCATCACCATCAGACTTTGGAGGCACATGGAAAGCTTCACTGTGGGTCAGACCACACTGTGGCTCAGAAGCTAAGTGGGGTCTACACATAACCACAAAAATCCTAGAATTTTAACATTAAGGAACCTTTAGTGGTCATCTAGTCCAGCCCAATCCAATAGAACTTTCTACAATGCTGGATATGGTCCAAATCTATGCTGTCCGTTATGACTGCTATTAGCCACCTGTGGTTAATAGGCATGAGAAATGGGACTGGCAACCAAGGAATTATATTTTTAATTTAATTTCATTTAAATTAATTTAAGTTTAAATGGTCACACATGGCTAGCAGCTACCACAGTCACTAAGCCAGCATGGTTCAGCCCCTCTGGTTTACAGAGAGGAATCGCATCTAGAGAGGTTCAGGGCCTCATGCAAAGTCCCACATCAACTTAGTGAGGAGCCATCACCATCAGAGCAAGGGGGCTGCCTCCCAGGCAGCTGCTCCGTTTGCTCGGTGCTGGTGCCCAGTTCCTGGTCCCCAACAAAGCCCAGAGTTGCTCAAAGTGAAGTGAAAAAGACCAGGGCAACATCTCATGTCTTTCATACAGCTCAACGGACTCAAGTTTTAACTTTTTATAGATTTTCATTGATGTTATAGTTTTTCATGCTATTATAAAAAATTCCATATTTAATTTTAAAACTATTGAAGAGATAAGTTAAAAATTGACAAACCTATGTTGTCTTCCAATTTGTTTTATTTTTTAAGTTTTACTGGTCTCTGAAGTCTAGTTCCAGAGTCTTAGAACCAGGTATTAAACTCCATGTAGGCAGTGCACCAGAGTCAGGTGTACCCTCTAATTATGTCATAATTTCTCAGAAAGCAATAATTTCTTATACCTCTTTTGAAACCTCCACAATGTATACAAACTTGCTAGACACATAATAGACATTGAGTAATTCCTCACTGGACAGAATTAGATTTTAAAAATGATGCCCTCTCTCATAAGGCAAACATGCAAGTTATCTAAGCAGAGTATTATTTTAAGTGATTGTCAGTCATTTACACAAACTGATTTTACCATAAGGAGTACTTTAAATAGATGGCATTTTCTAATTCATAAAACCCTTTCACCCACATTCTCTCCTTTTATCCTAACAATATTATGAGACATGAGATAGAAGACCACTACAATTCTCATGTTGCAGTCAGAAACCAGATGCAGAAAGGTGAAGTGCTTGTTCAAGGGTCCACAAGTAGTAGGTGTGGAGCCAGGACTGCGGTAATGCCCTGAACTCTGTGGCCAGTTATCTTTCTGACCCATCTCAGAAAGAGAGTGAGGAGATGAAAGCTGGGGATAGGGCAGCAACACAATCTCAGTAAACTCAAATTTAATAACCACATTTATAGAGCACCTTCTGTGTCCAGGTTCCAGATAGTGTAGGGAACACAAAGATGAATGATTCAGAGCCCCAGCTCTCAAAGAAGTTTACCTGAGAAGCAGGCACTGCAGAGAGAAGACAGACCGGTGAGTTCAGATGGCGGGGGCGGGAGGAATGGATACAGGCGTTCAGGGCCACAAGTGCCATCCCAAGAGGAAAAGCCAAAGTGATGGGGAGGGAAGTGGGCCCGATGTGCCCAAGGAAGCAGGAAGCCATTGAATTCGTTTTTTTTACAACTTTTTGGAAATATAATTGACATGCAACACTGTACGTTTAAGGTGTACGATGTGATGGTTTGATGCACGTATATATTGCAAAACGATTACCACAGAAAGATTAGTTAGCACATCCATTACCTCACACAGCTGCCATTGTGTGTGACGCAACTTTTAAGATTTAACCCCTTATCAACTCTCAAGTACACAATACAGTATTGTTAACTCTAATCGCCATGCTGTGCATCAGATCCCCAGAACTTATTTATCCTATAACTGCTAGTTTCTACCCTTTGACAAAAATCTCCACATTTCCCCCAGGCCTCACCTCTACCACCAACCTACTCTGTTTCTATGAGTTTGACCTTTCTAGACTCTACATGTACGTGAGATCATACGGTATTTGTCTTTCTCTGACTGACTTATTTCACTTAGCATAACGCACTCCAAGTTCATCCATCTTGTTGCATGTGGCAGATTTCCTTCTTTCTTGTGGCCGAATAATATTCCATTGTGTGTGTGTGTGTGTGTAGATATAGATATAGATGATATAGATACAGATATGCCACATCTTCTTTATCCATTCATCCACCAATGGACTCAGGTTGTTTCCATGTCTTGGTGATTGTAAATAACACTGCAGTGAACATGGGGTTGTAGATATCTCTTCAAATAGTGGTTTCACTTCTTTCACAGATATACCCAGAAGTGAGATTGCTGAATTATATAGTAGTTCTATTTTTAATTTTTTGAGGAACTTCCATAAGTTCCCCCACTATCTTCCACAGTGACCGTACCAATTTACATTCCTGGCATTGAATTCTTAAGCGTAGGGGGTGACAGCAGAAGAGACCTAGGGCCACCAATGGAGAGTGAAGAAACAGTAAAATCAATATCTCCTCTTGCTCAGGTACTCCCTTGCTTCCCCTTCCTCAACTGTGTGGCTTACTTTTATGCACGCAAACAATGGAAGCAGCCCATTTTGCCTCCAGTCATTGTCTGAGTTGGAAAGTGTCTCCTTCTAGGGAGTCTGCCTTGTTGGATATGGCCTTCCCTAGCTGGTAGCTGCCTCTGGGCCACACCTGCCAAAGCCAAACCCAAGATCTTCCTCCAGTCCCGGGCTGAGCAGGCTGTTTGAAATGCATTTCACAAGCTCCACTGGTGAGCTGAGGCTGGGACTGGTGTCAGGCCACAAGGAGCCCAGTTGCCACATTCCCCGAAACAGCTGCCAATGCAGAAAGGTCTGGGAACACCTGCTAAGAGAGGGTCTTGATGTGGAAGAAACAGGAATGTCAGAGACATGGCCAATATTGAAAAGGAAGGGAGAGAAAGAGCAAGAAATAAAGGTGAGGCTGCAGGGGAGGAGGTGAGGGACAGGAAGCTGCAGAGCGCATCACAGCGCACTCAAGAGGGCTTGAGAAACTGTCCAGGTGCTAGACGGAGTGCACCCGGGTGCTGCCTCCTGGCCAGGAAGATAAAAAGCTCTCCAGAATCGCTGAGGTCTTTTGTCTTCCTCAAAATATTTTGTAAGCGATGAGCATCATCTCTCTTAATAGCCAGTTTCTATGTCTTATCAAACTAATGATTGAAGAAGTGCTTCCTGGTACTAATCAAAAGCCTCCTGCTTCAGTGTTTTGTTTTCTCTGCCTTAGTCACTGGGGCATTTAGGGCCACTGATGCGTGATTAAACAGGCCCCTGCCCTAAGATTATTGGGCTCTTCCCAGCAACTTGTGACACGTAGCCTTTGCCATGATCCATTTATTCTTTCAACAAGCACTCAGTAATTGCCTGTGATATTCAAGGCACTCCTACTCAAAGTCAATGTTAATACTTCTCTTAGGTCAGTTGTTTGGAATGCTACAAAATATGGTACAAACAGGATTATTTCTTAGACAACCAGTGTTATACAGGTGAATGACTAACAGGTCAATAGCACACACATAGACGCTGTCCAACTTCAATGAAGAGTCCTTTTTAGAGAGTCTGTTCTAGATTCCTTGTGACCATCTCTCTGGGTCTAGCCTGTCCCTGGACTGAGGACATCTTTCCCCAAGTTCCTTTGTGACTCTACTAGACCGTTCCTTACTCAAACCTAGTTTCCTGCAAACTATACCAGGCACCTAAGGAAAAGAGAGGTGTATTTGTTTGTTTTGTTTTTCCTACCCACCAGCTCTCATTTTCTGTCTGAGCTGAGCCCCACTCTTTTCTGAAATATCCTGACTCCCCAAAGAAAATGCCATTTTTGATACCCAACTCCTACAAGAACTAATTCTCAGTTTCTATGTCTGGCCTCTATCTCCCACAGAGACACCAAAGTGTGTTTCCTTTTATTCATGGTTTCATCTAGAACCCAGAGCCAGTGTGTCCTGTGATGGGACCAGAGGCATCTCTCCTCTGTCCATTGCTGATCAGCTCTTAGCAGCCAGATCTGGTCAGTTTATAACGGTTCATTCATTCATTCAAAAACACTTATTGATTACCTACTCTGTATCAGACACTATAGATACTAGGGCCGTAAAAGAAGGAAGGTGGTGGCAGAGGGGGAGAGAAATAGTGAGCCCTTGTGCTCGAGGAATTTACAGTCCAGGGAAAGACAGAGGCAAATGCATAGATATTTATAATACAATATAATTAGTACAGATAAGAGAAAACACATTTTGCCAAACAAGCATGAAGAGCATCCAACCCACACTCAGACCCCACACGAGAGATACAAATGAGAGGTCTATGGGGTTAAAATTTCAACATTAATAGAGCCTTTTCACCCTCCAGTATTTTTTTTAATGTAGCTATTTTCTTCCTCTTGAGTTAGGGCGGTAGCGCAGCATCTGTGCACCAAAATGATTGTACTTATTGGTAAATCACCACTTCCCTGAATCGCCAGTGCCTCTCCTGCCCTGACTCACTGTCCTCTTCCCAAGGCACCATTGTTCCTTCACTCCATAAGCTGGTGCCTGGCATGGTGGGGACTGCAGATCCTGCTTCATACTGGATGTTCAACGTGCTCAGTGTCACCCTTGCGCTGTCATATTTATCTCTCTCCTCTGCATCTTTCTGCACAAGTGACAAAGATAGCACTGAGAATAGACTGACGGAGAGATAGAAGCAATATTTGCTTATGAATTTTAGGGTAAATTTAAATTTGTGTTACAAATTCTCTATTTTTACAACACACAGATTTCACGTTGGGGTCGATGTTCTAATATTTGAAGGGTTGGTGATCTCCAAATAGTGTATAATATCTGATTTGCTAAACCTTTCTCTGCCTAATCCAAACATATCCAGTGAGCCTATTATGGTACAAAAGGAATCCAATCCATGTTTGTAAGTCTAGTAACAGCTAGAAAAGGAAATGTTAATACTAGAAACAGCTAGAAAAGGAAATGAGAGGAATTTAGTTGAGGGATTTGTATTGTTGCCTTCACAAGGAACAAGTTGCAAGTTGACCCTGTTTGCCATTTCTCTACAGGATCCTCTGAGAAGATGGCTAGGGCTGCTTCAGGCCTGCTACCACTTAAACCCAGAATGTACATGGAGGAAAATTTCAAGGTGGGAAAATTAAGCCCTCAAAATACAAATCTACACCTGATTTAAAAACCTTTTAGAATTAGTGTACCTGGTCCTAAGACCCTGCCTGAGTCCACAGGTATAGAACCTCCTGAAGAAGATTCCATTTTGTCTGGCCCTCCCATAAGGTCAGGTCGTCCAAGGAGTCCTGCTTGGCTCTCCTAACGGTGGTTCTCAAACTTCAGTGTGGATCAGAATCACCTGGAAGGCTTGTTAAAATACAGATTGCTGGGCCCTATACCCAGAGTTTCTGATTCAATAGGTCTGAGGTGAAGCCCAAGGAATTTCATTTCCAATATGTTCCCAGGTACAGATCCTGTTGGTCCGGGGACCACACTTTGAGAACCACTGCTTTACCAAAACCACAATACCACTCATGGCCAATTTGTAATCCCCATCCTTTTTTTCATTGTTACACATGGAGATCCTCTGGGCTGCATAGAACTTAACTATGTAAAGCTAGTAAATCAAAGAGAAAATATAATTTGGCCGTGACACAATTACTAAAATGTTTACAACACTATACATCTTTCCAACAGCTGTATTCTGTAACCCCTTCCTGATGGATGGATTTGAAAAATTCCATAAACATTCTTAAAGTCTTAGTGGTCCCCAGCATTTGCATGGGGCTTCCCATCACATGCTTCATCATGGTCACTCAGGCCTAAACCATCACTTCCCCAACTGCTCTCACAAGAGGAGCATAGATATCGCAGGAGACTAACTCAGAACTTCTCTGTCAACAACAGACTTTTGAATGAGAAGAAAACTGAGAGAAGCAAAGTAACACATCTCTTTGGGGTGGATGTCCTCATTCCCTTTAAGCCCAGAATAATTTTTTTTCAGCCTGGGGCTTATGAAAATCTGCTTATTTGCATGATTTTATTGGGCAAGTTTTTAAAACACATCCTTTCCTGACAAAGCCACCCTTTTGTCCTCCTTCTTTCATCTTTTAAGTGCTTGCTCTGTCAGTAAAATTAAAAATACTTGACAAGCTTTATACGTTCACTGGCTTAAAAGGCTGGAGGCACAAATATTTGACTTCAGCATGTGCTTGTTTATTAATTATAGGTTAATTTTTATTTGAATCACGATCTCTCTATCTGCCTACACAACCACAAACATGTACATTCATTGTTATCACTGTTTGCATCAGAGAGCTATTAATCAATCATTAAAAGTTGCTTCATATCATGGAGAGAAGATTACTCATGTCTTATTGTTGAAAAGCTTACCTAAGCTGATGTTTTCAAAACTGAGACAGTTCATCACATTTGGCATATTTGGGGTTTTGCTTAATACACAAGCCTACCTTGTCCAAGTGAAAGTAGCAAATGACAAAGATCACACTGGGGATATACTGATGGAGAGATAGATCACCCAGAGAACGTATCTAGTTGAAAGCATCTGAATATGTTTTCAACGGTGAGAATCAGTAATGAAGACATGTATTTAAAAGAAGCTGGGACAGTTTCATTTTCAAATTTAGTGTTTAGACCAAGATGTTTCTATTTTTAAAAATCCCCATGAATGTTTTTAATTTTCTATTCTGCTGTTTGTTAATAGTCTCACAGCTTTTCAGCATCTTGGATTGTTCCAGATGGGAGATATTTGCCAAGTTCTAACAATATGTATCATTCAACCTTCTAAGTAAGACTTATTCATTTTTTTTTCATCCCTCTGTCTCTTCAGTAGTCTCTCTGTGCCTTAAAAATAAAATAAAGCATCTTTTTTAAAAACGTGAGCCACATGCACAGCCTCAGAGGAAGTCTTATCTAGCTGTTAGAGCATGAACCTGGCTCTCCGGAGCCCTGGGTACAATTCTCTGCTCCACCACACGCCCTGAATTTGTCACTTATACTCTCAGCGTTCCGCTTTTCCCATCAGCAAAATGAGGACAGCATTACCTCTTATAAGTGTGAATGAATCTGTGTTGGCAAAATGTTTTGAAGTTCTCTGATGAAAGCAGATAATGTGGAACCCAGTATTTGACCAGATCCATATTCCCTTGAGCCTAGCGGGAATTAAAGAAATATCTACTCTCAGAGCATTGTGAAGGGGAGGCCCTGGCCTCTTATTATGATACTTATCCTGCAAAAGGAAACAAGTCCTTAAGTGTTGGTGTTGTTTGGTTTTATTTTTGTTTTTCTCCCACTAGCAAGAAAAAAAAGCGGTAAGAGCCTAGGGTCCTGATTATATACTCTCTGATCAAGATAATGAAGTGCACTGGCATATCATCTCCTGCCACTCAGTGGGAGAATTTTCAGATCTTGTCCTATGTACATTTATTAACATGGGAACATAGGTTTTTTGTAAAGAACTGGGCAGGATAAGGAAGGTCTGGAAGTGGAAAAAAAATCTTATTCATTTCTCTATTGATAATATTGGAGCTGCAAAAATAAGCTCAAGAGTGAAGGAAACTGGAGAGCAAATAGTTTATTTTAAATGCATGCACACACACACACACGCACACACCCACATCTATACCCATGGAAATAAGGGAGATAAGAAATTAGAAACAAAGAGAAGAAATCTTACTGTGAAAATCTGTTTTCTATGCCGTTTTTGGATACAGGGAAGGCGAAGACCTTCAGGAAACATTTTAATGTTAAACAACATGCCATCTATTGTCTAGAGCTGGGAATTGAAAAGACCCAACGTCGATTTCTCATTCTGTCCTCACGCATGACAGCCAGTAAGCTTCATGACCCAGTTTATCCTGCAAACCCAAGACTGTAATGATTTAATGAGCAGATATCAGTAAAAGGGGTATCTTTGTTAACCTTTGTTCCTCAAAAAATAGGCAGTGAGAAAGCAGGAAAGAGGGTAAATCTTTAAAAGCATTGGTGTACAGAGGGAAAAAAAGGCAAGACTTTTATCACTCATAAAAGCCCTGTAAGTTGAAGGAAAGAAAATAATAGTTCTACAGAGCATAGGTAACATACTAAATATTCGTTTACATTCTCCTAATTATGGATATATCATAAAACAAAACAAAGTCAGAGAATCACAGTTAGCATTTGGATAAAACCGTAGCAATCATCTAATTTAACGCTTTAATTTTACCAATGAGAAAAAATGAAGGCTAGAAAGTGACTTACCTAAGGTCACTCAAGTAACTAGTAGCAGATGGGAAAAAACAATTCAGATCTTATGAATCTGGGTCTACTGCTTTTTGTACTATACCACACCACCTCTTTAAAGAGAATTCCTTGTAAGAGAGTCAGAAAACATAACTACCTAGTCTCAGCTCTGAAATCCTGGTGTGCCCACCAGAGAAATGTTCACCCTCATATTTTCTATGAAAGCCTTTTCATTTAAGAGTTTCAGTTATTTAATTTGATTTAACAAAAACTAAGCACAGCTATCTTTAATGATAAAAATGTCCCTATCCTCCAGGGCCCAGAACTAGATGACACTTCCCATTCCCCTTTGCAGTTATATATGCCCGTGTGATTGACTTCTAGCCAATGAAATGTGAGAAGTGACACATGTCAGCTCCTAGCCTGCCCAGTAAAAACCTCCCACTTGCTTCCTATCCATCATATTCTTGCAGCATTCACTAGCCTGATGCAAGTGGGGATGGTGACCTTAACAAAGTCATAAGTTGAAGATGGTGGAGCCACAAGATGGAAGGAGTCTGAGTCCCTGAACCCCCACATGGAGGAGAGTCACTCATTCACCACGACAGTCATTTTAGAATTCAACTTAGGAGAAAATTAACTCCTTTAAGATTAACCAATTAGATACGGGAATGTATGTGCTATATCGGCTAATGGTACCTTAACTAATATACAAACTCAAGCACCATATATTTACCCAGTTTGCAAATGCTTGTGTGGCTTTCTTCCTTCTGCAGTGGTCATGTGGCCTTCTTCATAAAACCTTGATGAAAGCCATATAGATTTGACATTATCTTTTAAGAGAGCTCATTACAACATGAAAATAATTCTATTGTTGATGGCAATGAAATACAAATCTAAATATAAGACATGGATGATTCAAATGAAAAGGAATAGAAGTTTTAGGTTGTGTAGATGGTTTTAACTCAGCTAGAGCTGCCGTATGCTTGCCTCATGCCTTGTATTTCTAATTACATTTACAAGGAAATTTGGTTGTCGAATTAGACCTTAATCTGACAATTCCAAAGTCATACAAATTAGTGGACTAAGCAAGAGCTCCTGGCATCCGGATGATTTGAAATGATGTGTGTTGCAAACAGAAACATATTGTTTGCAAATGCCCATTTGAATAAAAATCTCTATAGCTTCTACAATCAAAGATATTGCAAAGATAAGCCCAAATATAGAAATATAGAGACATATGTGTGACTTCAGACACAGGAGGGTGGATTTTTGTGACATGTGTGAATTGTCTGTTGGAAGCCTTTTTGTTTTCTTTTTCTTACTTTTATCTTCTGCCTTCCCTGTGGCAGCTCTGCTGTTGGGATATGAACAGTAGCCACGTTTTTCACTCTTTAGGCATGTTTTCTTTGGGTCCAGGGTTCATTCTTCAGTCTTAATAACTGGGAGAAGAATTCTTAACCTAAACCATAAAATTGTATTTTTATCCTATGAGGTTAAAGGCCCTTTGTAACTATGAGCACTTAACTTCTGACCTTAAAGAGATTTTAAATATGTAAAACTCTCGATAGGGGAGTCTGAAATCATCCTCAAATTAATCTATGCTGTATTAACAAATTGGAGTGGATATTTAGAAAGTACAGTGGCAAAATTTCAACTGTGTGGTTATTAAACCTAATTTGCCTGCTCATGGATTTATGTCCCCTGTCTCTTCAGAATCAAAAGCTTCTCCAGAGGATAAACTAAAAGAAGCTAAATAAACATCACCAGGCTGAATGGACAGCCTATTACAATTCTGTCTTTACTGAGGTATCTAGCAACAATACAAATCCTAAGAATGAAAAGTGAATCACTGTGTATTACTTCACAGAAGATTGCAATGAGTTTGCTGTGGCGTGTCCTTGTAGTTATTTTATGACAATAAGAATCACATCATACAAATATACTGTGGAGAATTAGTTTTGTCTTTAGTATTTAGTGGGATACTCTGTTTGAAGACACGAGGTGAGTTCACCTAAATAGAAAAGTTGGCCCTAGGTCCAATGGATGAGAAGCTCAAGGGCTGAATTTTCAGTGCTTCTGTTCAATATATCCTAGGAAGTTGTTGAATTTCATTTAGAAAAGCCCTGACTGCTCCTAACTTTGGTCTTCTTTTGCAATGTAAGTACCTGATTACATTTTAGAGAAGAATGTGGCACAAAATTCAAGCTTGTTGGGAATAGACAATTTTACTTTCTCACCTAAAGGTTTATACCCCCACCTGCCTCTCCCCCAAAAAGGTGTTTTGGAGGTCCCACTGTTTTTGAGACATACACAACCTATAAACAATTCATTTTCTTCTACAAGGGAGTCCCAAAATTGCCCAAGGTGAGAATAGCAGAAATACCATGACTACAGAGTTAAATTTTCCATAGAGAATTGTTAGTTTTTTTTAGAATTTCTCCTCTTTGTGGTTCATTGTTTATCGAATCTGCATTTAATCCATTTAAAAAATGGAAAAGCATAGCTGCATACCCTGACTAACCAGAAAATTTATATCTGTAGATACATACTATGGAAGTTTTAAATGATTATATTTTATATTCAGTATGCTTTCTGCTTCTTAAAAACTGAATGTGTCACAAAAATACGTGGCACCACGATGGTATCTTTGGTTAAGGAGCTAGACCACTGAACTGGACGGCTGCCCATGTGGACAGTTACGTGTGACTGATGAAAACACAGGTCCTAGGTATCAGAAACAAGATCGTGGACAGGAGCCATCCTGAAGGGACCCTGAAAGGATGTGTCAGAGGTGATGCTGGCTACTCTGAGGAAAATGAAGAATGCCTACTTCACTAAAATAAAATGATATTCATTCCCTGTGTCTGGAATTTATACGTAAAGAATTGTGTGGCAACTTCAACCTAGTTCTAAAGATATGGCTGTAACATCACGTGCTTTTTTCTCATTTGCTAGACATTATCAAGTTCTTCTAAATCAAATTTTCACAGCCAAGTATACCTTCAAAAACGCCTCTTAAGGAAGGACTGTATGAAAATCAACTATATTTATATATATCCTAGAAGCAAAAAACTAGAAAATCAAACTTAAAATTACATTTAAAATAGCATTAAAACCTAAAATACTTAGGAATAAATTTAACAAAAATGTGCAAGACCATTATACTGAAAATCATAAAGCATTGCTGAGAGAAACTAAAGAAGACAAATAAATAAAGAGATAGAGCATAGTTTCTGTAGACTGAATTGCATCCTCCCAAAAGTCATATGCTGAAGCCCTAACAGCCAATGTGACTGTATTTGGAAATAAGGCCTTTAGGTCATTAAGGTTAAATGATGTCATAAGGCTGGGGCTCTAATCTACTAGTGTTGATGCCTCATAAGAAGAGATAGAGACACCAGAGTTCTCTCTCTCTGCCATGTGAGGACATAGCCATGGTAGCCGTCACCAAACCAGAAAGAGAGACTTCAGCTAACGCTTTACTCTTGGACTTCCCAGACTTCAGAACTGTGAGCAGGTACATTTCTATTGTTGAATTGTTGAAGCCACCCAGTCTGTGGTATTTTGTATGGCAGCTCAAGCTGACTAAGACAATAGTCTTGGATTTTAAAATATTATTATCAATACTATAAATATTACTATATTGAATATTAATATTATTAAGAAGTCAATTCTCCCCAGACTCATCTAGAGATTCAAGTAAATCACAGCCAAATAAATATCTTTTCATTGGTAAGAAAAAGGTTTTTTCCAGAAATTGACAAGTTGATTCTAAAATTTACCTGATGGTAAAACTGGAAGAGACAAAGCAATCCTGAAAAAGAAAAGCAAAGTTGAAGGACTCCACTTATCTACCGATTTAAAGATTTTCTTTAAAACTACAGCAATCAAGACAGTGTAGTATTAACGAAAGGCTAGACAAAGAGGTCAATGCAACAGAATAGAGAGTCCAGAAATAGACCCACACATACTGATCAATTGAGTTTTGACAAAGGTGCTAAGGAAATTCAGTGGGAAAAGAAAAGCTTTTTCAAAAGCTAAGACAAGGTTTATTCATATCCATATGAATAAATGAAATGGACACTGACAACCACCTCACACCACACACAGATTAATTTGAGATGGATCATAGACCTAACCATGAAACCTATTGAAATCTGTAAATTTTCTAAAAGGAAATGTAGGAGAATATCTTCATGACCTTAATATCCAGAAAATACGTTTTTAGAGAGGACACAAAAAGTACTAATAATAAAAGAAAAAAATGATAAATTGGACTTCATCAAAATTAAAACATCTGCTCATTAAAAGGCATCATTAAAAACGTTATTCTCTCAATATTCTTTTCTTCCCTATTCTGTGTGTGTGTGTGTGTGTGTGTGTGTGTGTGTGTGTGTCTGGCAAAGGATACATCCAGCGTATATAAAGAACTCTTATAACTCAATAACAAGACAGACTATTCAATTATTAAAAAAGAGAGAAAAGGACTTAAACAGAAAAAAATCAGTAAGCACATGAAAAGGTGTTCAATATCATCAAAGAAATGCAAATTAAATCTCAATGAGATTTAATTCTTCACATCCACTACAAAGGCTAAAATTAAAAAAGACTTGTAACATTAAATGTTGGCAAGAATGTGGTATAACCAGAACTCTCATATATGCTGATGAGAGTATAAAATGATACAATCATTTTGGGAAAATGTTTGAGAGTTCTTATAGAGTTAAACCTACACCTACCCACCAATCCCATCCCAAAGAGAAATAAAGGCATATGTTTGCAAAAAGACTTGTACATAAATGTTTATAGCTGCTTTACTCATAATAACTGAAAACTTTAAACAACCTAAATGTCATCATATAGGAGAAGAGATAAACAATTTGTGGTATATTCATACAATATAATAGTACATAGCAATTAAAAGGAACAAACTGCTGATACATACAGTAATATGGTTGAATCACATAACCATTATGTTGACTCACAAGCGAGACACAAATAAATACATACTGTATAGTTCCATTTATATAAAGTTTAAGAACAGACCAAACTAATCTATGGTATTAGAAATCAGAACAGTGGTAACCTATGGGAATAAAGATTGATTGGAAGAGAACACAAGGGAAATTTCTTGAGTGTTGGGAATGTTCTCTTTCTTGATATGGATGTTTGCTGTATGTGTGTATATATTTGTCAAAATTCATAGAATTGTACACTTAAGATCTGCGAATTCCAAGGCATATATATTTTATCTCAAAAGAAATATAGAAAAAGAAAAACTAGTGAAGGAAAAGTACAGTAGAAAAGACCTGAGCTGCTCCAAACTTTATGAAATACCTCAGTTCTGCCCTCCAAATGTTCTCTAAGCTCACTAAATATTTCTTCTCCCCACTCTGCATCTCAGGGGTCTACTTAGTCTCCAAAAGGTGAACCAGTCTATGAAACATGAAGGTTACACTGGAAAAAATAAAAGACCAGGAAGAGTGGAAATATTTTATTCTAACAATGATCCACCCTCGTTGCAAATATTTAACACTCTTCAGAATTAGGTGCATCTCTTTCCAGGTGATGATGACTAATTATGATTAGTCATTAATATTTGTATAGTGAATTATAATTGATAGGCTGTTTCTAATATGTGAGAGTATGTATGCCTTGGTGCTATATTAAAATCTATACCCTTCATTTGTTCATTTTCTATTCTAGCCAGTGAATGAACATTAAAAACTGACTTGCTTATCCATATACTTGTACTTAAAAATCAAAAGAATGATTTCCACTTCCACTTTTACAATCACAAAAACCCATTCTGCTTCATTCCTTGGATGCTAAAACTTTAGAATCCAGTGAGTTGGAATCACACTGAATGGTTCTATACTTTAGGCTCCTTTTTGTTACTCATTTATTCATTAAACAACTATTGCATCCATCAGATGTTACGTGCTGGGCATTTTCTTAATGTTAGAGTTTCACAGTAAATAAACCCATTCTTCACTTTCAAGGATGATCCTGTAATAGAAATTTAAATAATACAGTACAAGGATGAAAGTATAAATAAAGGCTTTTCAAAACATTATGAGAGTCCAAATGAAGGAGGTATTAACTGTGTAAGGTCTCTACTTTGAATCTCTTTGGAATAAAGTGAGGCTTAAATAAACAAAAAAATTATCCAGACTGGGATAGGGTGCTGTAAAAAGCATCAGAGACCTTATATTCAAGTCACTCTTGAAGACAAGCATGATTAGCCAGGAGAAGATGTATGTAAGATGGAAAGGAGATTAGGGGAAAAAAATCTAGGCAGAAGAAAGAACATGAGCAAAGGCATGGTAGCACAAAGGACCAGGGGAGGTCCTTTCTCCAAAGGACCTACTCAGCACTGGGTAAGTAGTGACCACATGCTTCAGGGCAAGAGGAGATACTTCCAGAAAGGGAAAGGGGTCAAATCACAATGATCTTGATATGCCTGGCAAAAAAAGCCTAGAAGTTATTCTGCAGACTAAGAGAAGCTGCTGCCAGTTTAAGCAGGACACTGATGTGATCAGATGAGCACTTTCAAAAGATGCCACTGGCTTCAGCATGTAACAGTGGCTCTCAGCCAAGGTGTATCTACACAGGATGTGAGTTGCATCAAAGGCAATTTTTTGTTAGTTGCAGTTAAACTGATGCAATTTTGAGTGACACGCTATTTTTATATGTATTAGAATAAAATTAAGACTATCATTCATTCACTTGTTTCTCCTTCATTCACTTTGATCACACACGCTGAGATCTTCCATGTGCCTCTCCTCAGCTGCTCTCCACCATACTCTGTGCCCTGTGAGGTTGATTTTTGTGGACTATAGATCACGTTCATGTGCCCCCTTTCTGGCTTTCAGCTGGGTTAGGACTACAGGGGCACGAGCAGGATATTGGAAGGCAAGAAGAGAGTGACGTCAGGATATTTTTTTCCCTCCCATTCTTCTCTACTAGGTTTGTTCCCAACGCAGGTTGGTTGCATCCCTCTACTGAAGGCCACAGGTCCTGTCAGGTGGTGCCCTCACACGGCTTTCTTTCCAAGTCCCAGCCATTGTTCTGATAACTGTTCCCTCCTTTACCCGCTCAGCCAGTGGGTGGTTAATATTCCCAGCTCTTACCAACCTGAGATCCCCTGTGACCTTCTGCTCCTTTTCTTAAATTTTATTCACACCTTAGTAAATAGTCCCTTTAACTAGTTAAACCTTCTTAACTTACCCAGTTTAAGTGTGCCTTCTGTTTCTCCAAGGATGCTGACTGATCCACGTACATTTCTCTCATACTCACAATGAGCCAGGAACTCTTCTCAGCCCTGAGGAACAGCAACGAAGATGACAAAGTCCCTCATGTCTTGAAGTTCAAAGTGGAGGAAACATTCAATGACAAATAAACACATAAATATACTATAATGCTTAGACGTTTGTGTGCTGAAAAGAAAGGTAAAAAGAATAAGCTGTTGTCAGCTACTGGGGCTGGGTTTGGGGGCTGGCTTGGGATCCTGCTTTAGATAGAGACCTAAGTCAAGCTGATGCTATTTTTTGCACTGAGCTGAAGCTCCTCCACATTCCTAATATGCTTTCTTGATTGGGGGTGGAAAATAGAGAGAAAGGAACAGACACAAGATGTATTTAGAATGCAGTTCCAACAGAACTGGGTGATCCATGTTCATTGAAGGTTGGTTTCTAGATGGATTGTTTAATGGTGGCGCTGGTAACTCATGTGGGAAGCAAATGGAAAAGCTGATTTGGTGGAGAAGATGCTAAGTTTAGTTTGGGATATAAATGCTTCTTTGATATTCCCATGAATATATCCATTTATCAGTTGAAATTATAGACATGGAGCTAAGGGGAGAAATCTGGACCAAAGGTATGAATACACATGCACCTTCAGCTATGAACAGTAGGTGACTACTCGGCAGGAAAGAAAATGGTACAGAAAAAGTGTTCAAATGAGAAATGGGCCCAAACCAAATTAACATTAAATGTGTGAAGAATGAACCAGTAGAAAAGAGTGAAAAAGAATGATTTAAAATGTAAGAGGAGAAAGAGGATTGAAAAGAGTCTCTGGAAACACAGAAGAAATTTCAAGGATGTCCAAGCTGTCTGGAAATCAGGTAAGGTAAGCACTGAACAGTTAAATTAAATCATTGGGAAATTTCTGGTTGTACTGACCAGAGCAATTTCAACAGAAAGATGGGAAGAGAAGCTGGGTCAATTTTTACCCTAAGTGAGTGAGAATCTGAAAGAAAAATTAATGGAAATAGGTGTGCCTTTGGAGTCAGAGACCTGGATTTGAGTTCCTCTCCTACCTCTCCTCTCAGTATGTGATTTACACAAATCACTTAATCCCTGAAGGTCTACATTCCTTCCTCAGGTGGAAAACAGAAATAAGACCATTTCCCCACCCACCCAATGTATTTTTCTGAGAGTCAGATGAGTTAGGTCGGTAAAAATACACTGTTAACTATAATTTTGTGTTCCACAAGGTGAGGTATTGCTGAGCTAGTAATAGAGATGGCTCTATTGCATCCATGCAATGAGCGATTTCCAGAAAAGTTACACAGATCAAATAGTAGTCAATGTTTTAAATTAGTTTGCTATTCAAAGAAACTATGGTGAATCTTTGGGAAAGTGACAGAACTTTTTTAATGTGAACAGTCATGCTGCAATATTTTCTTTCTTTCTCTCTTTCACCCTCTTTCCAGTTCTTTTCATTCCTCCTTCCTTCTTTTCTCTAGTTCTTTCTTTTTTTCTTCATTTTAACTATATAGTTTTCTTTAGGAAATGCAGGACACAAATAAAACAAAGCCTTAGTGCCTCTTAGGAAAGAAATTGTAGTAAATTATGAAGGGATGAGACAAAGAACATACTGAAACAGTCTTGGTAAAAGAGAGAATACCTAGAATTATAAAGAGAAACAAACTGTTCTTCAAATTGTCACACATGCCAATACCACAATTTCACAAAGGGACAGCAGCCTTTTGAGCTGAGGGACCATTAATTGGCTAAGAAACACTCATCAGTAAGAAACAGGCATCAGTAGGGGACCTCAAACATCAACAAGGGAAAAGCATAAAGCTAGAGGAAAAAATCTGAGAAAGAAAATCAGATAATAGAAACACAAAAGGGAAAGAAAAAGGGAGAGGAAGAGTAAAGAAAAAACAGAATGAAACTGGAGGAGGCCTTTAACTTCAGAGGTCAACTTGGATGGGAACCATGACCCTACCATCTCCCAGCTTTTTGTCCTTGAACAAATTACGTAACCATTCTGAGCTTCTTTCCCCATCTACTAATGTAGACAATTACACACACTTTATAATGTGGTTGTGAACATTAAATGAGAAAATAAGTGCCAAGGAGATGTCTGGTACACCAGAAATATTCACAGACAAGTAGATGTTACCTTTTTTTTTTTTAATTAGGGGTCTGTGTTGCCCCAGTCTGACTCTGCACACCAAACAGACCAGAATAAAAGAAGTCTTGTGAAAGCAGTTCTGCAAGCAGTGTGCCTTATACTATGGCTCTCAGGGTATTTGCCCAGCCATGAGGGTGCACTCATTCAAATCTGCCTGTGTCCCTTTTCTTCTAGTCTCTTTCTCTACCTTTACTAG
This sequence comes from Globicephala melas, assembly GCF_963455315.2. NCBI lineage: Eukaryota > Metazoa > Chordata > Mammalia > Artiodactyla > Delphinidae > Globicephala > Globicephala melas. Next base: position 111,206,043 of record NC_083314.1, read on the forward strand.
AAATTAGCATCCCTTTCCACTGCATCTGGTTTAGAGATTCTGAATACTGCATGCACTAAAAGCTACAGTCATAAACCGCTAAAAATTACTACATTATTTATTCAGAATCGTCAGCTTCCCTGCTTCTGATGACCCCGTATTATCACACTCTGAAATTAGAAACACTGCATTTGCAATTTGACTGTGTTGGATCTGGGTTTTCACAACATGCAGTTTGCACAGTAATAATACTGATAGATCTTTCATTTTTCTACAGAAATTAATTGCCTAAACCACAATGATTTATAGACACACTGAACATGATTATTAATTTTCCTGATGATTATACCTGTGGGCGGCAACAAATCTACTTGTGATAGACCTGGCTTTGAATTGCTGCTAAAACTAAAATGTCCATAAGGTAATAACAACTAATTTTTACCTTAATCAACTTACACTTAAAAGAATTTAATATAGGGCACTAGTGCCTTGTGGGGAAACTTGTCTGAAATATAAGGTGCTGAGTTATTTATGAGAATAATTATATATTTGTTACTCTAGTTTATACTGGGAAATCAGAATCTGAAATTAGTCTGAGATACGTTAAATAATATAATGAACTCAGTGGAGTTGTACACACTAAAGAACTTTTGCACTAAGGTAAATATATAACCTGGCATAGCTACTCTGGTTATGAAAAAAAAAGATTATTAAAACTCACTAAACCATGCTGCCTTTTCTTTCTTCCCTTGTCCTTGTAGTCCCTTAAAGTGCTGTCTTTGTTAACAAGAAAGGTAAGGCATTTGATACCTAACAGTCTTGTCCTTACTTCCTCATTACTCACCCTAAAATTATTTTCCAAAGGCCTTCTCTTGTATTCCAATGAGTACAGGTCCCTATCAATGGCTCGTGATGAAGGGAAAGAACGTTGGATTGGGGAAGTCGGACCCAGATCACATAGTCTTGTGTCTTACAAGCACTCCTTGTTCATTTCATGGTGCGGGGGAAGTTCATTCATTTCTGTAGATTAGTTTCTCTCTACTGGAATACAATTTACAAAAAAGAGAAGGCTCTGATTATTGGTTGATATGCGTACCTTATATAATTCTGTATGTTCATATCCGGAAATATTTAAGGCTTTTTCCCTGATTGGTGGCATTATGCAGTTATGCAAATAATCTGTTATGCTGTTATGTAAATTATCTATTTCATTTGTATTTCCCACAGAGTAATGGGGTAGGGAAGAAATGCTCTCCTGCATTTCCCCTGGTTTTTAATGAGTTGTTCAGACACATTCAGCTGGTGATCAGTCTTGGGATCTCTGCAGCCGGGTGTGAGTTAGCCTTTCTGTCCCATCACTGCGACCTGTCTCTAACTTTCCTATTCAATTCAGCAAATGTTTATTGAGTGTTTATTGTATACCAGGTGTTTGTGCAGGTGGGGATGATCCAAAGGGGCTCAGGTCTTGTTCAGGTAGACTCTGGGAGGGGTGTTATTTGCCTTGCGATCTTCCCTCTCTGACCACCTGGACACATGATGAAGGTCAGTTTAACTCTATCCATTTTTAGAACTTCTGACCACCTGGACACATGATGAAGGTCAGTTTAACTCTATCCATTTTTAGAACTTCTTAGCCATACTAGAAAAGATTTTTTAAATTCAGGAAAAAACATTTAAGTAAAAACAGGGAATGATTTAGAAGGGCTAATTGCATATTATGCAATGAAATATACCGAGTAAGGTGAATAATTTAAATATAGATATGGCCATAGACAACAGGCTACAATTAAGATACAACTCTAACTACAAGGCAGACCTGGGATGAGCTAAAGTTCCTTTGCATTTGGAAGCTGAGTTATCTACTGTCATCTACTTCTGGTCTCTTGAAATATCACACGTGCTAGTCTACAATTCACAGGAATTTAGATCAGATCGATCATTTCCTTTTATCAAGACTGATATGCTAACTGTAGAGAATTCTCAGCCTCTCTATCAGCATCTGTTCAACATGTATTGATTTATTTAACAAATACTTATTAAGCACCTCTGGCCTCAGGGTGCCAGCCCTCATGGAGTCTGGTGGAGGAGAAATTAAGCCGAGAACAGAGGTGTTAACTCTGCTAGGAGCTAGGAAAGAGAGGCACTTGGGCTAGAAAATGTCCTGTCAGGGAAGTCAGGAAAAGTTCAGACTTTCAGGTCCTGAGTTTTTTTCAACAATGTTTACCTGAAATCATATGTTTTGATTAGCTACTGCACCTATCTGTGCAAAAACTGGCATATTTCTCAGGACAGACAATCTATAAAATCAACTGATTTCTTCCCTCTGTGATAAGTTGTCGAGAATGGGATTTTTTGTTTAATTCCTCTGGATTTGGGTGGGAGTAGAGCAATTTCTGGTCCAGGTACTCCACCAAAAGTCTTTCCCCAGTTCTTAAAAAAACAAACAAACAAACAAACAAAAACTCTGCAGTTTCCTTCTGTTCATATTATTGTTGTTGTCTAACCATTTCATAATCACTTATACATCTGTTGAATCAGCAGTAAGTACCTGAGCTGAGCTGATGGTATTACTTAACTCCTAAGTGGAGAATCTTGCTGAGGAAGATGAAAAGAAAGAAAACATAATTCTTAAAACTCTTGAGTCTACACATTCTCAGTAGAATATGTGGTTATTAACTGCTTCTGATTATAATTCAATTCAATAACATTTATGATGTATGGAAATTGTATTATTGTTCCCAGTTATTCACCCCTCTTTCCCTGTAAAAATATTCTAGGTCTAATCTATTACTATGTGACTTACCTTCCTTGGGAGAGTAAACTCTGCCCACCTAGTGTCAGCTTGGTCATGTGACTAGCTTTGGCCAAGAAGATAAGAGCAAATTTCAGGTATACCTGTTCTGAGTAAAAGCGTTAAGGATCTTTACATGTGTTTTCTTCATCTATCTCTTACTCTTTTCCCTCTGATGGAAGGATGACATATCCCAGAGGAGGCCTGCTACTTCTAGTTCAGGATTCTGAAATGAAAAAGTCACATGGAGCACAACCAAGCGAGAATCAAGCCTGTGTGGTGGTAGCCTTCCATAGGGAAAGCTGACTCGTATATTAAATACCACAGGTGTGAACCAAAAGGACTATCGTTCCAGCCCTGGAGGCACTAGTTCTTATGTAGTGGTTTATAAACCCTGAGAACTGTTGGAGGCCACGGTGAATTTGAGTCATTAAAGTAAACTTCATTCATACACACACACACACACACACACACACACAAACATACCTTCTAGGTTCTCTGTAGGATATGAAGATACAACTCATTTCTCCCTAATGCAAAATGCAAATTTCAAAAAGAGTCAGTATGATAAACCTAAATTTAGAAAAACAAGACAAAAGAGTATCTCATAATTCCCTTTTGATTTATCAATCTCTGTACCCCTGTTACTTCTTTATTTTAATTCTAAAACTTAGCAATTAGGATTAGTAGCTTCTTGATTGTCCTCATTCTCATAACCAAATAAGAAGAGCAATTTGCTCAATTCCTCTGCAAATGTTTTGAGTGGGGCCTGATTTCAACCCCCATGGCTGATATCGAGTATTCCCAATGTCCATTCTTTGGATCTGAGCTAACTTCACAACTCTAACAAATAGTCGCCTTTGATATGAGCCTACTATGTCTTAAAGCTAGAAGGCCATCAGCAGCCCAAACAGAAAACCTACAAATTCCCAGAGTACAACATTCTGTGAGTATAAGTACATTTGGTGAATTTACAATAGTTGGTAGCACCCTTCAATATTTATCATTTGGGATAAAATGACATATTTACAAACAAAGTGCTCCAGGAAGAAATGCAGTGTCATGATCCAGTATTCAGGCACTTATAGAAAGGTCTGATCAATCCAATTCTAAGGTATGTTCTAATATTGCAGGATATACTTGTGTCTGAGAGATTATTTTCATGAATTGTCTCCTTATATTTTTCTTGTGTTCTTACTATTTCAGAGAAAGAACACAAGTTATACTTGTAGTATTTCCATGTTAATCGCTACAATAGTTGTACAATTGTACAAGTTGTACAATACTTGTACAATTTCCATGTTAATCGCTACAACATTTTAAGGGAAAGAAACAGAGAAAGAGGAAGTAGAGATAAACTGATAGAAAGGAGGCCAAAATAAAAGGAGAAAGAGTCAGGCAAGGAGGGAAGGAAGGGGCAGCTGATGAAAGAGGTAGAAAGGAAGAGGCATAACTGAAGAATAAAGAAAGTGAAAAGCAAAGATGTGACTTGAGGTAGTAGAAGCTGGGAGAAAGGGAAGAATGTGAGAAGTGGGGAGAAAGGGTAGAGACAAAAAGTGGTGCTTTGATGACAGTGTAAATACAGAGAAAAAAACTAAAGTTAGTAGCTAAGAAAAGATGAAAACTGAGCATTTTATTTATTTATTTTTAAAAACATCTTTATTGGAGTATAATTGCTTTACAATGGTGTGTTAGTTTCTGCTTTACAACAAAGTGAATCAGTTATACGTATACATATGTCCCCATATCTCTTCCTTCTTGCATCTCCCTCCCTCCCACCCTCCCTATCCCACCCCTCTACGTGGTCACAAAACACCGAGATGATCTCCCTGTGCTATGCGGCTGCTTCCCACTAACTATCTATTTTACGTTTGGTAGTATATATATGTCCATGCCACTCTCTCACTTTGCCACAGCTTACCCTTCCCCCTCCCCATATCCTCAAGTCCATTCTCTAGTAGGTCTGTGTCTTTATTCCCATCTTGCCCCTAGGTTCTTCATGACCATTTTTTCTTTTTTTTTAGATTCCATATATATGTGTTAGCATATGGTATTTGAAAACTGAGCATTTTAAAATGAGAAAATAATCATTTTAAAGCTTATCATAAATATGAGAACAAGGGGAAATGTTTAAGGATTTAGGGATCTAGAGGAATATGGTGACACAGGGGAGAAAATGGAAGTAAGGGTAAGAAGAGACAGGGTTTAAAATAGTCAACTGTTACCCGCTAGAGGAAATGGTACAGAAAGAAAAGTTAGAAATGAGAAACTAGAAAAGCATTGATTTTTTTTGTTTACTATTATAATTACATTTTGTCTTTTTAACTGTTTATTATTGTAAATGGATAGTCCCAACAATACCAGTATTGCATACTGTGCATCATTCTCTAGGTTATATTACATATATAAATCTGGAACAGTATTGGATGAAGATGCAACCAAAAGGGAAAGCACACATAAAAGTCAAAGATAAACTATAACTTGACAACATGCACAAAAAAGTCATCTGTTCCAAATTATATACCATTATCTTCCTAATGCCAACTTTAAATTATGTTTGCCTTTCTCGTGCACTTTCAGACTTGTTAAGCAGAATCAAACTAATATTTGTTTTGGTATTTATTTGGAGGAGAATCATCTCTCATTGCAGTTAAGTCAGTGAAGGTGGTAGAATCATATACCTTCTCACTTTGACAGATGGAGATGACCCATCCTACGTACAGACTAGTTCCTCTGACATCTCCATGTGGACTTTCCCCTACATCATCTGAAGAGGGGCTCTTCTCCACACATATTTCCTTTTGTAGGTTTTTCACACTCTCGTCTCAGGGAATTAAGTTCTTTCCTTTGGGAATAAATTTTATTTTAGCTGAGAAAAAGATTGAGGCATCAGTACCCTTCATGCAAGAAAGAAAAATAAAAGATTCTCTTGCAGTATTTGTGCTTGGTCTTTACCTGGCCAGGCTGAAGTTTGCTGTCTTCGAAAGTAGGAAGTCTTTTGCAGAATAAGCTGCTTGCCAGATTTAGCCTGGGCCTCATGGGCCTGAGATTTACTGTTTTTAATCTTTTTTCTGATGGGCATTCTAAATACCTGTTTCATGCAACGTTTAATTTCAGCACAGCAGGTATTAGTGTATCCAAAAATGGGAATAAGCCACCTGTTTCCTTGTATGATGAAATGCCTAAAACACAGCTAGGTTTTTACAGCATCTAGTCTTTTATCCCCTTAACAGCCAGTGCCTATTCCTTTAAAAATGATACTTTCGATGGATTCCTCTGACCTTTTCTAAGATAATCCTCCATACCCCATCTTCCCCACTAAGAATGTGAAACTCCACATCTGTATTCATCTGGACAGGTTTTGAACTGAGACTCACACACAGGAGAAAGGTTTAGGGTTGCTTCCCTTTAACAAGATGGCAGCCCTAGGACATCAAAGAAAAGCAATCTCTCTAAATTTTTCTGGGCAAATGTTTAGAAATTATCTTCAAGAGAAATTATCTTCAAAATTGTCAGCAACTCCATTAACAATACCTTTGTTAAAACTTACATAATCTAAAGAAATGTTCAATCCTTAGTGCTCAATGAAGAATTCACCTCAATGGGATATGACTTGTGAAGCTAATACAGCAATGGTAGACTAATAGGCTCAGTACAATATTTAAAAGAGAAGGCAATTACCTCTTTTTTTTCTTTTTTTTGTTTACTTTTATTTATTGCCTCTTTAACTGCTCTAGGAAGGCAGGCCAAAAGAATTGACCATGCAGTTATATAAACTTACCAAACATGCACATACACACACACACACACACACACACACACACACACACACATACACACACACACTGCAAAAGAGAGGGAAAAAAACAGACATTTTCATATAGGAAAAGAGTAAGTCATCCATGCATTCGAGAGTGAGGGGGTTCCTTACGTTAACAGAAAAACTATATCAGTCAACAAGTATTTATTAGGTGTGTGTACCTAACTGGCCCAGTGTGAAACACTTTCCACATGAGATACGTAATTCTCTATAATGAAAGCACTTCAGTGTCCCTTCTCCAAGACTTACCCATTTCTTTTTCCCCCAGGGTCCCCTCCTACCACTTCCCTTTAGTCCCTTTTGGAAATAAATACATAGATAAAATTAAAATTTTATAAAATATTCTTTAAAGGGGAAAGCATAGAATTAAGTGGGCTCAGCAAATCTCAGGAAGTAAAGAGAAGAAATTATTAAGAATAAAGAGCTCAGATAAAATGTCTTGTCCCCTTCAATCTGTTCTCCAAATTGCAACTAGGAGGATGACTCCACAGATCAAAGCTGATAATAATACTGATAAATCAAATTTGATAATGATATTGATAATGTTCATCAGAACTGTCACTCATTGAGTACTTTTCACATGCCAGGCATCATAGTATATACTTTCTGTACTTGATTTTCTCTCATCATATCAGTCCCCTGTTAAAATGGCTTTCCTTTGCCCTCAGGATAAAGTTCAAACTTTAATAGCAGAATAGAGAGGACCTTGTTAAATCTCACCTCTCTTTTTAACCTTTTCAGTCTCATTTCCTACTACTTATGTTCCATACACCACTCTTCAAGGAATTCTTTCAATTCTTCTAATATACCTTGATCTCTCTCACTTTAGAACCAGTCTTACTTAGTTTGAAGGCCTCAACTCCCATATCACTTCCTCCAGGGAGCTTTTTCTGACCTTATGCATTCTGGAGAGCTGTGTCTTCCCGTGCACAGAGCACCTGTGTTCACTGTCATTAATGCACTTATTTGGATGTATTATCATTTCCTGCAACCATATTCTCCATTAGACCATAAATTCCATATGGACAAAGAGACTGAATGCCAGACTTACAGATCGTTTCTATTAAATATTTATAGAATTAATGAATGAATAAGTAAATCCCCATCCTGTGTGTCGCTTAAAGGGAGAGGAAGCAGAAGTGACTCTCCCTGTCTACAATGTAAGCCTACCTTCCCCCGGATGGGAGTATAGAATTCAATGTCTCTGGTATTCATGTCATATGAAGTCTGTTCATACCCAAAGAACCGTGAGGTATTTTCCCTGTAGTCTAGCACAGTGTTCTGTGAAATGGGTTATGTAGGATGATAATTTGTTATGTAGGAAAAGAATATCGCAACGTTCATTTATATTTATATAAAAATAAGTTTTATAAGTATTTGCTCTTTTAATCAACTTTCATGCCCATCCCAATGTGTATGTACACTGGGAAGTCTTGACTGGAGTGCCAACCACTGGATTTTGAGGAGAGGGAATGAGAGCACACACAACATGCCATTTCTGAGGGTTACACCACGTACAGATAAAATGGATTTATGTAGTCTGTCATCCAACTTTAGTTACACTAACCTCACAAAGTGGACACCTTATGTCTTTAAATTGCTACAAAACTACAGCTTGAAATGAATGAAGATTAAAAAACTACAGATCAAAGATGAAAACAATAATGTAAGCACAAGCTGACGTCTACTCTTCCTTCAACAGCCACATTACTAACTAAAAGAAGGGCAATATAATTTTATATGGTAATAAGTCAACCAAATATAATCAAAATATGTTTTAAAGCAGCTACATTCATTGTCATAAATGATAAATTTTGCCCTGGGCATTACTTTAGATGTTAACTGATGATAGTGGCACATGTATATAATTTATAAACAAGCATGTATAGATGTGTGCTCAAGGGAATTTTTTATTGAGGAGTGTTCAATCGAAAGAACTTGTGGAACATTGGTCCAGGAAGGAGCAAGTCCCTTCCCTCTTGCCCATTCCACTTTCCACCCTGTCCCTCTTTGTCCTCTCAAAGCCTGAAGCCTGGTACTTCTTTAAAGGCCACTTTATTGTCCATCCAATCCTGTGATGCCTGCCCACTTCTCATCCGGGCCAACCCTCTGCTGTTGTAGAAGTAAAGCCACTGAATCAATGGTAAGCTGTGGCTTTTAAGTCAAAACTATAAGGCACTAGAGAAATATCTCCATTGACTATTCCCTTAGTATCTCTGACAGTGCAAAAGAGACACTAGCAACTCCAGAAGACAATGAAATATAAGCCATAGTCCCTGCCTCAAGGAGCTGGTCAAAAGAGTACAAATTAGCGAACAGTTAGAAAAGATGGACCTGGGTCACAAGTGTCCAATTCTTCCTTCTTTCTCCTGATCTCAAGACCAGTAAGCAGGCTTCCTTCCATGATCCCACATCTGGAAGTAAGTGTGGGCCCACGAACAGAGCCTCCCTATTTTCCACTCTGATATTCACTAGTGTCACTGCAAAGGCCTCATCACACAAAATGTGTTATGAAATTTCACAAAGGCCAAAACTATCAATAAATAGTGATTTACTGGATCTGGATTGAAGCTGTAGGACCTGTCAATATACAAGGTTTTGATGACTTTACTGGAAGTTCCAGGAATAGAACAGTTGTCTTGAAGAATGCAGGTGCTCATTGATGGTTGTCCTAGAGGAGATTTTTAAGATCCCTGCTTAAAATTTGACATATTCATGATCTACTATTCAGCCCAATATTTCTTGCTATGAAACTGTTTAAAGGAATTCACTCACCATTGTCCTTGTTAGTTGGAAATGAATGCTTATCGATTCCAGTATTGACCTACTACTTTAGATAAAAACAGTACTTTTCAAAGTACACTCCAAAGAGTTTAAGGACTAAAGTAAAAATGTAACTTGTGCTGGTTACTAGGTGATTGATCACAACTGATTTTGCTACCATAGAACATAACTTACTGTGACACTGCTTATCTGGGCTCCAGAGTCGGCCCTCATTGAACTGTGCATTATGTATGAATGATTGATGTGGGTTTGAATATTTTGTTAGATTCACATTTCAATCCATTTTATGTAGCTGACGTACAGAAAAGATGAGTCCTATTGAAAAATTCTCCAGGATGAATGTAACAAGTATGAATTTAAGTGATCACCTGATCAAGCTAATTCCTGCTTGGTTTAGAATCAGAAACCAAAGTCGAGCCTGGCTCATTTGGGCAGTATTTTTCCAAAGGAAATATCTTTTTTGTCTGTGTCAGAAATTTTAAAAATAAAAACTGGATGAAACCCTACGAAGTTCAGAGAAAAAAAGAGCAGTCAGGTATATGTGCGTAGAGAGAAACAGCAAAAGATGTGTCTCTTGGTAGCTGTAACATTTGACCTTTATATCCTGACCCACCTTAATTCAACCTATTTATACATATCATTGTAACTAACTGAAATATATATTTTTAACATTTGCAAGGGATTAGATTAAAGCCCATACAAATGGCAGTGGACATACAGTGATATAATGCCTTCTCCATCAGATTATGGGCTGTGAATTCATGATCTCTTTGTCCACATAAGAACAGGGTTTGACGATGTAAAATGACAGCTGTTTTCATCCAGCTTCTCTTCCCAGTCTATTTCACACAACAGTCCATCATTAGAGATCATTACTGTATTACTATTGTTAACAAGGAAGAATAAAGCCTATGCCTTCGTCTCTCTTAGATATAATAAGTCTTAGGGAACAAGAGTACCCTAAAGGCCCTTCGCTTCTAAAAATGATTAAACTTCATTCAAATCACAGCCTGTAACCCACTTCTGGGCATAGTATCAAAGTCAGCTCCATAGGTGTGATCTAAGGCAGGGTACTATTCCTGCCTCAGGTTTTGCACAAGAGTAGTTTGCATGCATTATCCTCAAAGAACAGATTGCCTTTTACCAAAATCCTATGCATTTTGGCACTTGGTGAGTGTCTTAGATGGCATTAACTGTAAAACATTTCTTTTTACATAATTATGGCTTTGTTTTGAGTGTGTGCTAAGATGGTTGTAAAAGTTTTAAATGTGAAGCGCTTGGGGAACCAGAGAAAAATCTTTGAGCAAAAATGAAAGCCTGTTGTTAACAATTAAAGTTCAACATTTTCCTGACAGTCTTTCAAAACTTAAGGAAATAAAGAAAAACTCTACGTTATTATTTTAATGATTGTTCCCCAAATTACACCATTATCAGAAATGTATAGAAAATACAAGTTGTGATGATTGCAAAACACCTGGAGAATTAGAGCTATTGTTTTCTGGGTAAATTTATGTAGCAATAAGACCACCTTTGTCAATAACTGATAAAAATAAATGCAGAGAGGCCTGGTGTTCATTCTAATAATGAGAAATCCTTCTCGGTGCTCAGGAAAGGTCTTTGCCTCAGGCGTTTACTCAGATGCCTGAATCCACCAACCTTGCCATGAATGTGTTAATTGACATGCTTGTATAAATTTTAGTCAAGCCATAATATTTTTGCATGGCAACTATTAAAAACATTTTTTCTCTTAATTTCACCAGGGAAGCTGAGACTCTGAATTTTTCCCCCTTGCAGGAGGGAATAATTTAGAATTTCTTCCATCCCTGTCAGAAGTTGAACAGACGAACAAAACAGATTCTTCAGAGACAATTTTACACAGAGTTACATCCATCCAATTCAATTATAAATTAAATTGACTAACGAACCATAGCTCATTATGGGAATCAATTACTCAGAACTGTCTTTGGACCAAAAATGTGGAAAATAAAAAATAATGGTCATACTTCAATATACCAGATTGTCAACGTTTGAAAGCTCTGTTTTTCTCTAGCTTGGCATAGTTCAACGCCAAAAAGAAATGATAATCATTTGTTTTACAGCTCCTAGAGATGTTCCCATTTTACGAAGACTAGTTAATTCTTGAGTTTTGATCTCTTTGGGACGAGTACCTCAGGCTTTTCTGAGATGACAGGCCAACAACCCTGGAGTCATGTAATCGCATGGGGATCTTTCAGATCAACTTATGCAAATGTGTTATTAAAAGGAGTCTCGTTTTAGCCTCTAGTGCCACCCAAGCAATAAGAGTCAAAAATCTTGGGAGGTCATGTTAAAAGCATTTTATTAATAAAACGATTCCAGTAACAGGATGGAGGTGGGGGCGTTACCCTCTGGAGCATTTTCGGTCCAATTGTTTGGTAAAAGGAAATCCATGGAGAGTCCAATGGCTGCCTTATTTACCGAGCGGTAGGTCCTGATAAAGGAACAGTATTAGAACAATAAGACTCTCCAAAATCTTTCTCCTTTTGTAGTCCACAGCCCAGAAATTTTCCATCTGTTACAGTGAATTAAAAAACTGTTCTGCTTTGAATGTGTGTAGGTACGGGTGGAATGCATGAGCACATACATGTATCAACATTAGGGATGTGTGACAACACAGTGCAGGAGTCTGTTGCCCACATAACGTATCACAGTAAGGTAGTCAAAGAACAGCGCTAAGACTTTTTTATGAACTGAACTTCTAAAGATGCCTTTTTTTTTTTCTCATGTACTTCTTATTCACCCACACTTGAAGGGTAGCAAGAATAGATATTTCGAATTCAAGTGTTTACCTAAAGAACTAAGATCTCTAAAAAAAAAAAGGAAAAAAACCCGCTTCTTTGTGTATTTTTCTCATCCAAGAAAACCAAAAGGAAATTGTTCACCCAGGAAAAGCAGTACCATACGTGAAACAAGTTAATGCTCATAAATATGTAATTCAGCATCATTTTGCTTAGAACCTCATATTTTTAAAACATCCCCTTCTCAAAATGGATAGAATCTGAGTTTGTGTCACCAGAACATTATTTTTTAAAAAACATCAGACATAGGAGAGAAGTGAAGTGGCTGGAAATTTCCAAGTGTGTGTTTTGACTGATACAGTGAGGATGGGGAGAGCGCCTTCCTTATTTGTTCACTTTTTTACCATGAGAACAAGGGGGGAGAATAGTTGCATTTCCCATTTTGTTCAACAGAAAGGGAAGAACGACAAATGGACACATAATTAGAAATATAAGCATTTAATGAAAGGTCCCTTGAAAAATCATCTCAATAAATGGGGCCATAGGTCAGGAATTCAGGTTCAGGGTTCATAACTCATAGTGCAGAGATTACATAATGTGTTTTGGATCATTTAAAAGGGAGGTTGGGGCCTGTGAGCCATGGCTGCGGAGCCTGCGCATCTGGAGCCTGTGCTCCGCAACGGGAGAGGCCACAACGGTGAGAGGCCCGCGTACCACAAAAAAAAAATAAAAGGGAGGTTGGTTGATTTTTGCATAAACACAGCTCAACTCATTGTTTCAATGGCTTTCTCATTTGTGAACAGCTCAAACCTTGGGGTCAGGTTTGGATTCAAATCCTGACCCTGTCCCTTACTGTCTGGGAGACAATGAGCAAGTCCACCTCTCTACACCTCAGTTTCCTGAGCCTTAAAACTGGAATAATAATAATATGCATTTCCTAATGTTGCCAGAAGAATCAAATAAGATAGTGCACTCAAAGTACTTAACATGACGCCTGGCACACATACGTGTTAGTTATTATTCCTGTTATGGTTGTTCTTCTTATTTTATAGCTTCAGAATAGACAACAGTACAATTCCAAACCCAAAGGGAAGAATCTCTTTATACCCTATTCTCAGGCACTTTGTTAAAACTGGACCATGTCCTGTTTCTCAAATCGCCTGCCAATGTAGGCCTTGAGTAGTTTGTAAGGCTGCTTACAAACGCTGGAATGGTACCCAGGCTCTGCATCTGGGCATCCTGGGGACTCCTGTGGAGCACGTAGTGCAGCTGTCTTTTTTCAGTCGCCTCATCCTGCTGGTGGCTCCACCACTTCCCAGCTCTTGGCCACATCCCCAAACCAATCCATGGTCAAGGGCCACCCCTCAAACAGAAGGCCATCACAGAAGATCACTGCTATCTAAATGAAAGCTGCCCTGCAGTCTATACACACTCAGGACTGGGAAATCAGATGGCATTCCTGATCATCTGTCAGAATTTTGAAGGAATGCTTCTTAAAGGCCCCAAGCATGATGGAACACTGTACTGCATGAATGTCTTGCTCTTGAGACCACGTGCAACTGGATATTAGTGCTATCAGAAGTAAATACCTTTCTCTTTACTCCTTCATGTAATGATAGGCCAAGAATCTGAGTTTGAGAAGCTGAAATCAGACTTGCACTATATCGCAGGAGTTCCTGGCAAAGCCTTCTGCTGTTTTAATTTTAGCCAATTAGAAGAGCCAATCTTCTTTTCGTTCAGAAATGTATTAAAAGATATCACATTCAAAGGCTGGACATGCCCACAATTAATTACGGGTGTCCAGCTAAAGGTCTATCATTAGCTATTGCCATGACAACCTTTAGAAGGCCTTGGCCCACCTGTTGCAAGATAGAAACAGCATTAGGCAGTTGGTTCCTGTGCTTGGCCTCCCTCTGGCCTATGGGGAATTCGTACTAATTAGAATTAGTTGTCCTTCTGTAGTCCAGCTCCTGACACAAATTGCATTCTGTAGCTTTTTGTTCCACTTGAGTTCACAGACAAAATAGCCCATGCCATGTTTGAAATGAAGCAAGGCAATATAAAAGGATTTTATGTAATTGGCTAATATACTTTAACATTTTAACTAATATCTTCAGTGTTGGTTTCTTGGAAGGGAGCTTGTTTACTTTCTTCTTTTACTCAAGAGTTGTTTATGATCATACAGCATGTAATTTTAATATGGCTTGTTTGGGTGTCATTAACCCATTGTCAGGCTCAACTGCATGTAGAACAAAACAAGTGACCTTTAAAAATGATAGTTTGAAATGGCCCCATGGTGATGGTGAAGAGAAGTACAAACAGCAAAGAAAACGAAAGGACCCTTTCTCACGTCTCACTAAAGAGAAACTTGATTGAAAACAAGAGCCCATAGAGGAAGAGCCATAATGAAACAGAAAAGCCAGGAAATGAAAGAAATTATAAGGATGTTAGCATGTGCAGCTTTGCCAGAAATACTGGACCACAGGCTCTGTGAGATCCAACAAGAAGCAGCCACAGGACCCACTGAGGGAGACCTGAGAAGAGAAACACTGGTTAATGTTGAACAGGAAGGACTAACTTTTAGCATATCAGGATTTTAGGAGTGAAGTGAGGAGATGCCACAAGTGTTATATCTTATGCTGCATCTTCCTGTGCAGGACAAGAGGAGGGCATTGGCCATGGAACAGTGTCATCTAAGAAGTAAAGTCTACATAGTCTTTCTAATCACACTGTGGAATCATTTTAGTTATCTTTAGAAATAGTGAAACTCCAAAACACAAAGTAAAATTGATGGCCTAGGAATTCTGGTTAGATTTTTCACCGGGCTGAGGGAGCCTGGAAACCTCAGTTTGCCCACCCCTGTTTAGTCAAGAGCCAGAAATAAGATTCAATTCTGTGCTTTACCTTTCCTGTCCAGGTACCTAAGTTTCCAAGAACTCATGAGACAAATGATCTCATGCTTGTTATTGACTTTCTCTCTATACAAGAGGTTTTCTAAGTAAAGTATCTTAACCTTCCCACAAACAAGTAAGATAAAGTTTTATTTTTATTTTAAAAAGACCCAGTGAGAGCTAAGAGAGTGTTCCTTTCACAATAGATGTGTTTTTAGTTGGGGAAGACGGTTGCAAAACCACCATTTGCTTGTTCATGAAAGGAACTGTAAGTAGTTTTAAAATAAAATCTATACACATCCCAAATTCATTCTCCAAGCTACCATATCAGCCTCATATTGTTCAGAATGGGACCGAGGCCAAGAACAAACATCTCTCTTCCTTTCCCTGACTTTGAATCTGTATTCTGAAATGATAAGAGGTACTTTAAAATTCTTAAAATAGATGGATTTAGGAATGTCTGAGCCAAGGTAGCGCCTAGTTACTCATAGATAAGCCAGCACTGCCTTCGTGAGTGCATTAAATGGAAAATGTATAAAATGTGCAAAATGTGCAAGAAAAAATCACTAAAACGTCCAAGGAAATTTTAAAGTCTCAATTTGACTGAGAAAATTACCTAACTTTTCAATTTTTTCTGTTCTAAAGTACTGCAAAACTACTTGAGAACAAGAAAGCCGTTCATTTGAAAACAAAAACCTTCCAAATGAAAGTGCCAAGGTGTTTATCAAAGAACAGGACTCTCCACATTTTCTGTGTTAGGAAATTTTGTTTATTTATTAGTTTGTAAAACTCTCCTTTTCCTTGAGCCACTAGGGAGAGAGCAAAAAAAATTTTTTTCACTACACATCCATAATAGATAACATCAGTAATAATGACATAAATGAAAGGGAACCACAAAACATGTGGTTTGTAAACCACATCACAGCCCCAGTTGAGCAGGCCAGATTAGTTAATTGACTTGCCAGCACAAACAGGGTGAACAATATGCAGAAGTGTCTCCACTAGCTTGCTCGAACATAACATGGGCAACCCTGAAAGATATTTCAGTTGATCTGAATGCTTTTGTGGGTAGTTATTCATTAAGGACAGAGGTTCCATGGGGAAGATGCAGAATTGGTCCCTCTCTAATAGGAATCAACTCACATTTATATCAAGACTTATCCTGGAGTCACCTTTTCCAGTAGGGCTTTTCTCTTCCTCCCTACCACACTCCTAAATTTAGATGAGGTACACCTTCTTTGTCCTCCTGTGACAGAATGTGCCTGTCTCTAGCTTCACTCTTCACCTTTCTTTGGCATTTGCTCCAGTCTATAGATTTCCAAAGCAAAGTAGCTTCATTTTTCCATGAATACCAAGTAAGACACAGAAATTAGGTTTGCTCAAAGGGACCCAATATAAGAGCTGAAAAAATGTCCCTACCAATGTTTTGTATTCTTCCGATTATACACCTGCTTCCTGTACCAGTCTATGAGCATTGGAAGGCAAAATACCTAATACTCTAATACCCCCTAATACCTACTATCATGCCTGGGGCATAGTAGATGCCTAGTAACTGTTTGATGAATGGATACATGACTTGAATGAATTTCATTTTATGTGACGACCATGGTAAAATAGCATTAAAGTTTGACATTTATCTTTACTCCACCTGCTTCACAAGTTGGGTTAAATAAGGTCATTTTAGCCGATTAGCATTTTAGTAAAGAATGGGGGTGCTTTGGAAAAATGCTGCCAGCAGCCAACTCTTTGCAGAAGTTCTGCCTAACCAGACATAAAGTGTTTAAATTAGCAAATAATATGTCCCCTTTGGTCCTGGCACAGTTTATCACTCTTGGCTTCTGAAGAAACTGTAAGAGGGAGATGAAGGATGATTTGTAAAGACCAAGAGAGGAACAGTGCTAAAGCCAGAGAGCTCTGAGGTCTCAGTGGTGACTAATGGAGACTTGCCAGGGCAACTGACCAACAGCCTTTATTCCTTGGCTTAATTGTTCATGGCGATCTGAAAATTTTTGCCGCTTCCTGAAGAGTAGATCTCAACCGTGATGTAACATTGGGGAAAACGTAGGCCTAAAGCTAAAAGTCACATTTAAGGAAACTCTGGGCTGACAACTCCTGAGTCAATCACAATAACCTCTTAATTTTTGCTTATAACATTCTAGGGTTCTGAAATACTCTTGGAGTGAAAACGAAAGGAAAGATGAGGCTCCTTGTGATTGACAGGTACTTCTAAGGCCTAGTGTCTCTCCACAGTTAATCTTGTTGATATGGCCTTTCTTCACATTTCTTTATTTTTAAGTCACCAAGGCATTTCTCTGAAAAAATCATCTGTTGCAAAAGGCCCCAAAGCAAGTATAAAGGAGAGAATAAAAACATTTATCAAAATTGTATGAATTTGTAATTCATAATAGGCAAGAGGCAATTTAAGGAGATGGTTTGCTACCACTGACACTGTTGTCAAAATAAATGTGGGGAAGATAGTTACAGTAATTAACAAAAGAGTTAATTTTACTTTGTCATGAGATAAGGCTCAGTTTGAGTTCTGATTAAGAGAAGATCCATACAAAAGCTTTTTCTTCATTGCCGTTGATTATTATAAATTTAGACTAGGGATGCACATCAGTTTCTCAACTATTGACTTGCATTGGAAAAACACTCCATCAACACCCAAATGCTTTAACCACAGCCCTCAGTTCTTTTCTCCTATCTCCAATCCATGATTCCTTCACCTACTCAGCAAAGAAAGTTGACATTGTATTCTACTTAAGCCAAACACAAAAATGTTAGGCCCCAGAATATATTTTTCAGATGAAGGTGTTAGCTTTCTTGCTGGAAAGTAATGTTCTTTAAAGAGCCCCTGAGTCTGTTTGAACATGGTCATCCAAGAATCACATGATCCAGCAGCAAGTGAAATTCCTCTAGCAAACAAACCACAAGAATGATCATATCCTCCAAGTCAGAGTTTAATAATCATCATGCAGTCGGCTGAGGAATTGGTGTTTTGTAAGACTAATAAGCTTCAAGCTGCAGGGGCATGCATGAGCACACATCTGTCTGTTGGGGAACTCTTGGCATCCATTTAGCCTGCAGTGAGGGTCCAAAAACATTATAAATGGGGCAGAAGAAAATATACATACTGCATTTCTTTAGTAATTGAAGAAATTAGATAACCTCATTCTTAGATGCTTATAACATTCCTCATTAAGTTTGACTACGTTTATGAACATTTTGTGCCTGGCTACATCTATGTACATTTTGTGCCAACTTTACCTTTAAAAAAGAAAAAAGAAGGTAAATGAAAGATTTTAGTTATCAAACCTTGGTTGGGACGTGAGAAATGTGCCACAGATGTGGAGGCCCGAGGTTCTTTTCTGGTACCATATCAAAATAGCCTGTGATTGAATCTGCACTTGGGAAGAGGCTAGGTGACCTTGAGAAAGTTATACCATTACTCTTGGCTCAGTTTCCTTGTCAAGAATTGGGAGTGGGTAAGATGACCACTAGGCCAATTTCCAGCTCTGACATTTAGTAAGCCAGGCCAAGACTGGCAATGGCTAGCTTTAGAAAGATAAAGAACTGACCGTTTCTCCCCAGACAAAATGCTAAGGTCTCCAGACAAGAGCATACACAGCCTTTGTTTTTGTTGTTTAGGTAGAAGGAGAAGAAAATTAAAAGAAAATAATGCCACTGTATCAGTTAGCTATTGTTGTATAACGAATCACATCAAAACTCAGTGGCTTCAAACAAAAATATTTATTGTTTTTCATGAGTTTATGGATCAGCTGAAAGTTGGCTGGTCTGAGTCAGACTCAGCTCACCTTAGCAGGGCATATTCATCTGTTTGTATTCAGTTGGGGAGTTGTCCGAGGGCTGTTGGTGTAGGACAGCCTTCCTCACATGGGAGGAACACATCCCTTCCTCACAGGGAGACGAAGGGGTGGTTGAGCCATGAATCTCTCAGCGTCCAGCAGGTCAGGTCAGGCTTGTTCTTTCTTGAGATATAGTCTTAGAACTGGCCTACTATCACTTCTGCCATGTTCTATTAGCCAGAACACGTTCTAGGAGTCAGGAAATAATATCTACCTCTTGATGGGTAAAACTACAAGGTCGTATGGCAAAGGCTGTGGATGCAGGGAAGGGTGAAGAATCATGGTCACTTTTGCAATCAATCTACCACTGTCACAAATAATATTTTTATGGCTGTGAGAATACAGTGGTAATCAAGATCCAATCATCACCTTCAAGAAAATTATAGTTTAGAGTAGGGGAAAGAACCTGACACAGCTAATTAGAATGCAATGTAATAAATATTATAACCGTGGAGATAGTATGGGATCTAGATGTGGGGCAACTCCTGCTCAAGAGACTCAGGGAAAGCTACTCAGAGGTGGTAATCTTTGAGCCAGGTCCTGTTCAGGTCTGGATCCCAGTGCCTGACTTGGTTCCTGGCTCACAGTAAGCACTCAGTAAATATTTGATGAACAAATAAATGAAGAATGAGGAGTTGGCACAAAGAGAATGCAAAAACAATCATTCCAAGGAGAAGAACCAGCATGAGGGAGGAAAAAGGGACTTACCATTTCATCTCTAAGAATATTTATTTTTTCAACATGTGTTTGCTAAATGTCCACTAGGGATGAGGAACATGGACCCCAGGGAGTGGGAAGGAGACCAAATCTTTACTTATACTCCCCTCCATGTAAGGGAGCATGCCTGCCTCCTGCAACTCCTGTGCCTCCCTCACATAGACATCATCACCACTACCCTCCATGTGATGAAATCAACGTTGGTGAACCCAGTGAGGATGTGAGCCGATGGCATCTGGTAGGCTGCTCAAAACTCAAGATGCACTCATTGCACAGTGGCCAGATCCCTGGTTCATATCTCATCAAAAGCCCTCATTTTTTTTTTTTTTTTTTTTTTTTTTTGCGGTACACGGGCCTTTCACTATTGTGGCCTCTCCTGTTGCAGAGCACAGGCTCTGGACGGGCAGGCTCAGCAGCCATTGTTCACGGGCCCAGCCACTCCGTGGCATGTGGGATCTTCCTGGACCGGGGCACGAACCCGTGTCCCCTGCATCGGCAGGCGGACTCTCAACCACTGCGCCACCAGGGAAGCCCAAAGCCCTCATTTTTATTCCTTAAAAAAAAAAAAAAAAGTGCTCAAAAAGGAGGCAATCCATAAGTAATGTTACTAGTTGGAATCCCAGACTATCTTAGAATACTTTCTAGGTTTTATGGAAAGCATATTTGGGTCCTGGGGCACGTACATGCCTTGCATAGTTTTGCAGATCTTGTAAATATTGGGTTAGCCAAAAAGTTCGTTCAGGTTTTCACAGAAAACCCAGTAAATATACTGGTCAACCCAATATGTCAGTGCTCCTGTAAGTGGCATGAGCTGGGTCAAGCTACATCCTTTTCAATCTACTCCCTATTTCTTAAGGATAGTTGTCAAAGGTACAATACCATACGAGGTTTACAGGGTGTTTTGGCTGGTTCATGAGCCTTTGTCGGTGGCTGCCCAAATCCTACAACTTTGGTTTCCTCCCTACATATAACACTCATGTGAAGTAGAAAGCTTAAGAATCCTTATCAAACGTACCCAGAGTAACCCATCAAAGCATAAATAGAATACATAGATTAAAAGTATTAAATGTCCCTAAGTTTGTCTGCTTGAATTCTATCAGGCTTATCTTGACTTCTTTTAAGGGCTACAGACATAAGTTCATTTCCATGGACTGAAATATAGCTCTCAAGTCTTTCTGCTTGACTTTGTAATACTAAGTAGACATGTATGATATTCAAATACTTAACAACCAGTAGGATATAGGTACTGACCAATCAGAATGGATATATGGAGATCCCATGTGTGCCAGTCAGTAACCTTATTTGTTGGGCGGCAGAGAGTTCTGGAAGAGGCATTGGTGGGTGGGGGCAGAGGTAGTAGGGGTACTTTTGGAACTCCTGGCTGCTGTCCTTGACCAATGATCACAGTTGGCCCTGAGCTGCACAGTACATACCTGGTTCACTCTGATGAGCACCTGCCTCTGTGGTTATGATCAGTCATGATCAAGCTCATTA
Organism: Globicephala melas; assembly: GCF_963455315.2. Classification (NCBI taxonomy): domain Eukaryota; kingdom Metazoa; phylum Chordata; class Mammalia; order Artiodactyla; family Delphinidae; genus Globicephala; species Globicephala melas. The sequence continues at coordinate 111,227,162 of NC_083314.1, forward strand.
TAACATACTTTAAGATTGCTAAATCAACTATACTTCAATTAAAAAATATTACTGATTTCTAAAATCTAGGGATAAGGCCATGTACAAATTGACAAATTTTCCTTGCCTTTATTTCAAGTAACAGCAAGAACTAGTCTTTGTGACTGTAGGGAAGAAATTATACTTTTAAGAAGACCAGGATGAGTAACAAATAGTATGGGAAGTCAACTTGCTAAATGTGTCCTTAAAGTAAAACAGCTGCCGAAGTCATGTAAAACCAGACCTTGCTTTGGGTTAGTAATATCAACACCTCTGTTCTCCTCCTCCGTCTCTTCCTCACAGACTTGGATTCTCTCAATCCACATGTCCTTAGCTTGTGTGACTGGAGGTCTGGAAGTCTGATCTCTAGCAGTGCAGGCTTGTTGTAAAGAACTTGTGGAAAAACAATCCAAAGATCCAGTGTTCGGTGCAGGCACTGAGCTTCATTTCCACATTGTTGTTTTTCTGGTCTTTAAAGGCAAATTCTTTACTGATGCAGTAAGACTGGAACTTGATCAACAGAACAAACGTTGCTTTAAACACCATAATGATAATAATTTAATCAAATGTGATTTGCTTTTAATAACTTTATTGGCCCTTTCATTTTGAAGAGTGGCCACGTGAATAGTTTGCTTATGCATTTTTAACGAGAGGAAATAAATGCTTCTGCTTGTAGGAGCAGAAGACTAATGATGCTTATTCCCATGCTCTTTGTTTCAAGGAACTAAGTCAGCCGACCCTGCCATTACAAGTGATCAGTCTGAAACTCCAATCTTGATTGAGCCAGTGGCGGCATTGGACCTGGTCCTTTCTCTGAACTTTGAGGGCATCCACCAGCCAGATCAATATTAACTAACATTTGCACTGTTCCTAATTGTTTACAAAGCACTTTCACTTATATGTGCTCCTTTAAACCATATGACTCCCATTTCACGGAAGAGACACTTGAAGTAAAATGGACTTGACCAATGTCACACCGTGAGTAATGGTGGCACTGGGACTTGAACACTTCAAGCTCCCACCTCTGCACTATGGTGGGTGGTGTGTTAATATAATGAGCTTAGCAGGTCCATGGTGTAATTGGGAAAATAACTGAATTCTGTTTATTCCTAAACCATACCCTCTCATACCACAGACCATCTGAAAAAGAAAGCACAAATAAATAAACAAGTCATCATTAAACCCACAAACTGCTGGGTGAACAGACTTTGCCAGGATACTGAGTTGGAATGATTCACATTAGAAAAGTTCATCCACTCATACCTAAGCGTCTCTGTAATTTAAGGGGTTTATAACAAGGGCAATATTGTTTCTGAACAATCTGAGAATACAGCACTAGGCCATCATTAAAGTATTTGTGAGTTGTTAAAGAACTTTTGTTCTGCTAGAATCCAAAGCTCATGGAATGAATTGCCCATATTTTATACTTACCCTTATTTGTAAAACTTGCTTTACCAAAAATAAACTTTTAAACTTAAGTTGAAGTTGTGAATTTCAGTTAGTCAAACCACAAACCAGATCGAGAGGACAGACTGGTGAAATTTCGTAATAATGCCAGAACACAGTTCTGATTCCTTAAAATTGATTATTAAACAAAGAACAAGGGCAGAGAAGAGGCTGGGGTAGAGGTAGGAAATAGAAGGAAACATAAGTTGCAGTGGATCCCCCCCACCAGAGTCTCCTAAAAACTGCTTTGAGAAAGAAAAAGGTGACTAGTAAGTTTATTTATGCTTTTTAAAAAGCACTGCCAATCCAATTTATCAGTTACTGTCTTGTGACAATTTATTCATTGTTCACTGTTAGAAGCCAGAAGTTACATAGAAATGCATGATTGGTGATAGCTTCTCTATTTCAATATGGTATAATAGAGATAACACAGTGCCCAAAAGCTCTGCAGCTGACTTTTTGTCTGCTTTGTCTCTTTTCATTACTCTATCAGAATCTTCATTTAATATAATCCAGAAAAGCAAGGTAATTGCTTCACTTATCAGTTATCATCGCTCTCGCATACTTATCGTGTCAAAATTATTTATGTGGATAGGCCAGGTTGATCTTGCTGCATTCAGAAGCTTAAAATTTGAATAACTGTTCTGCCAGTTAGGTTATCAAAATTGCAACATAAGCAATGAGCTTCTGTTCTGGACGTTGGAGTGGGGAAAAGGAATAACCTCTTAGGTGTGCAGGTGGGAAGGAGAGTCCTGGACTAGGGTGGCCCTCAGAACCAGCTCTATTGGCAAAAAAAAGAGAGGAAATGGCCACAGAATGAAGGCCGTAACTGGAAGATTCATCGTGTAGCTCTATGACCAAGTAAAAGAGAAACGAAGCCAATTGAACAAGTCTTTTGGTGTTTTTCCTCAACAGTCGCTCCCTGAATAACTAATACAATTATTCTATAGGGCATGACAGACATTTCAACTTGGGTCTCGTATATCCACCTCTCCCTTTCTACTTGACCTCCCACAAATGAGTGTTGCATTTTCCTACTTGTAACTCATTTTTTAATTGTCAAGTTTTTGTTGTTTTGAAGATATATTAGGCTAATGCGGAAGGTGGCAGATTTTTAGTCTAGAAGTGAACATTTCTTTCTGAAAAAATACGTGTTGTTAGACAAGCCTTGTTTGGAGGCATCTAGGACTCTTTTTCTTTTACAAATGTTGCTAGTAAAAAGAAGCTACTTTAGAGTGTTCATTCTCAGCTCAGTATCAGGGACCATGCTTATATTAGCAGAGAATGGTTAAGTCCATGTAAATTTTGATTCTTGTCAAATCTTGTGCGTTCTTGAGAGTCTCAGAACAAATGGGGACTCTGTATCCTAATTCTTCCAGAGCCACTAACCCTTTCTCAAAATGTCTGTGGGGTCTGAGTCATTCTGGTACAGGGGGACCTTCTCATATTCAGCCAGTCATTCTCATATCCAGTCAGGGAATGAATAGAACTGATGGATGCTATTCTCGTGACTGTCTTAAGATCATCTTGGGCTATGTCATGGGTACTTTTTAATATTTTTCAAATTCTCTCAATGTGACAGATAATTCTTTTTAAACTTATTTACCCAGATCCTGCCACACTATTAGCTAGGATCTAACATCAATCAGAAAGTTTTATCTAGGCTAATTGCAGTTTATTTCTTAATGTAGAGCTGATCCTTCATTGCACCTTTAATTCTTCACTTATGGTGGTTAGCCTCGGAGCTGGAAACATGTGAAAGAGAGCACTAGGACATATTTGTTCTTTCCTCTTATTGCTGTTTTGGTAAATTTTTTGAAAATGAGGTGAGAAATGCATGCTTAAAATCCAGTGTTTATATTAATTCTCTAGTAGCTGCCATTATCCTAGAAGTTAGAACTAAAGACTAGGTGGATATCATGACTTTTAAAGACCCTTGCCAACCCTGGAATTCAATTCTTATTTAAAAATCTAACACAATGAGAATGTGTTTGAAGAAGGGTCCACACCTAGAAAAATAACTAATGTCCCAGTGCCTGGGAGAGTCTGGTATCTAGTATGCACTCAAATATGTGTTGGGTAAATGAATAACTGAATGAGTGAATAGCTTGCCCCCTAAATTTCAACCTTCAAAATGCCACTTAACACACAGCAAACGTTGAGCACCTCTACCACCTAACAGAGCTGTCTAAGGCCTGGCTCATACATCAACCCTTTATAGACATTTCCTGATCACTTGGCACATTCTCTTCTGACTGCTATAGCACTGATACATACCACCTTGCATCGCCATGATGAATACACATCTCTTACATCCTGTCATGCTGAAGTCAGGAACCTGGAGTCAGGGACTGTGTCTATATACTTTATTCCTCTCATAAAGACTGATGAAGCACCTTTATACACAATAAATATAAGTAAATACTTTATAAAAGAACGAACTGGCCTCAGCTTCTTCAATTGGTTAAATACAGATAATCATCCCAAGGTCATGCCCCATGATATAGCTATTATTTCATGATGCAGTGCCTGGAAGGCAGTAGGCACTCAACAGATGTTGGTTGTATTTGAATGTATAGAACAAAGGAACACAGAAGACAGAAAACTAACTCAAAATGCAAGGCAAGAAAGGCTTCACATGGTTCAGATTGGAAGGATAAGTAGAGAATTTCTAAGGGAAAGAAGGGAAATAGATAGATCCCAGCAGAGGAAGCATTATAGACAAAGACCAGAGGTAAGAAAGATCTCATCAAATTATAGGGTCAGTGGATAGTGCTGCCTGGGACTCTGAGGGACCCCTGATCTTTTTCTTCCACTCAATTATTACCTAAATTGTTCTCCTCAGTTAAAAAATGGGGGGATTCTCTTTGCCTTCTTAATTAAGACACCCTATATCAGCACTTGTTTCATTTTATTAGGTTTGATTTTAGAACAGTGATGACTTGGTTTATTGGAATCATTTTGAATTTAATTTTAAATTCTAGAATAAGGCAGCCACCATCAGGTTTTAGTCATATATGCAAAATGTTAACATATATCCTACATACATATAAAGGAAGGATTTGGCATCTGAATTATGATTCTGTTAATATTTTCAATTTAACATCCTATGTCTGTATAATTAAGAACATCTAAAAGACCAACACATATTGGGCAAAAATGGAGAAATGTGGCCAAAATCTAGATGTCTTGAATTATCTAGATGTTTGACATCATATGGATTCAAACCCTAACAAAATGATGGTAATAAATATAATAAATAAAAATCCAGTATTTTACATTAAGAAACATTTAACTAGTTTTAGATACTTAATTTTATGTTGATATAAAAAATGAATACACTTCTTTTCTATTCATTACTGCCATTACTATATAAGACTGTCTAAAACTTATTTGGGTCAAGGTAATCAGTACGCACTGCTTTTTTACTCTATAAAAGGTCATTAATTCTCAAACAACTTTGTATGGCCTTTTAAATATAGGTACTGCACTGGCTTTTTCCCAGTGATCTGGGGTTCTGCCAATCCTCCACAGATCTTCACATGTTATCATTCTTGGCTCCTGATTACATCAATTATTTTCTTGGCAAATCCAAGGTAGAGTTGGTCAAGCTCAACTAACATAAAAATATGTAACACCCCAAAGTAAATTGTAGGACAGTTCAAATTCTTCTTTAACCTTCATTTTTATCTTAGCCTTCTTATGTTAGGCACATCGCTATAGTTATTTTGCTTCATGATTACAGTCTTCTATATACACACGAAATTGCCAAGAGGCTCAGGGAACAATTTAGAATCATCCAAAGCCCTTAACACTATTAAATCCTACTTGATCCATGAAGAATAATTAGCAAGGTCTAGGGAACTTGTATGGGAATTTACCTATTTACAGTTAGGTCTGTCTGTTTGTGAACAGCCAGATGAGTTTCAGCCAGGTTCAGATAAGCATTTAGAGCAATTCTGAGACAACTATATAGCTTCTTGGGTCAAGATGATGGACAGACCCTACATTGCCTCCTCTCCATTCCAAATTCCCATTGAAATGACAATATACACATAAAAATAAATAACCCTTTGGCAGCTCTTGAAACAAACCAGGAAAGGGAGGAGAAAGGGGGATGACATTAGCAAACCAGAAAGTTTGATGAAGTCTTGGAAGATAGAAAACAGATTGCATTGTATTGTTAGATAAACTCTAGCAGACTAAATCACAACCCAAAATGTACACAGAAAAAGAGGTAGTAGAGGTAGGGATCATTTTCCTTAAAATATCTCTTGAGAGGCTCCAAGCAGGTACTGGTAGAAGAAATTTCTAAGGGGCAGCAATAAGGATTTGTAAGGGAAGACCATCTTCAGAGCAGCTAGACTGGATCTTGTATATGGAATAGTTGACCTCTTTGGCAGTTGTGGTGCCCCAAGCCTGTTAATGTACTTGAAAGAAAAGCCACTTGTCTATAGGATTCACCCTTTGACACAGAGCCTGAAAGCAGCCTTTGCATTCAGGAAAGTGGTGTTTTGGGTAAAACAGTGCCTTTGACCTAAAAGGATATTCATGTCAGTTATCTAAACTAAGAAATATAGTCTTTTATGCCCAAATATTAGTGGTCAATCAAGGATTACCATAAATTTAAGGGAAACTAAGTAGAAGAAAAAGAAAGACAAAGTTGAATTTTAAAAAAACTGACTACTAAAGAGACTAATAATAGAAGAAATAAGAGAGAACATTAAAAATTTCTAGTTAGTATCCTCCAATTTTAAGAATATACTATATTTGTAATATTACAAAAAGCTGATACAAGTTCTTGGAAATAAAAATATAAAATCATCTAAAAGTGAATTAAACTGTGGATTGAACAATGGCAAACAGAAGTAAAGATTTAAATTTAATTTTAAATGTAGAATTGGTAAAATCTTCCAAAATAGAAAGAAAAAGAGAGAAAAAAAATATGAGAAGTCATTTCAAGAAATATAAATCTTCTCTATTCAAACTGTGGTCCATGCACCAACAGGATCATCATCATCTGTCTCATTAGAAATGCAGAATCAAAGACTTAATCCAGTATGTATGATTGAAGTAAAGCAGGCCTAGAACAATCCTTGTGTAACTATTATAAGCTTCTTACATAACTCTGCTTATAATCTCTTACAGGTCATTAAAAAAAAAAAAAAAAAAAAAGACTTCATCCAGACCTACTGAATCAGAATCTTCATTTAAATAAGATCCCCAGGTGATTTGTATGCATTACAATTTGAAAAGTGCTGATATAGAGCATAAACTTGGAAGACCCAATACCTATGTAAAATATGATTTAGGAGACAATATAAACAAAAAACGAGTTGAAATAATCAAAGAAATAGCAAAAGAAAATAGATAAAGAAACTTTCCTGGAACTGGAAAAAATATCAGCCCCACAATTGGCATACCCTACCACAAGCCAAGTGAAAAAAATGCACTATATATATCTTTGTAAAATTTCAGAACACTAAGCATGAAGAGAAAAGTCCTAAAAATTTTCAAAGAGAGGGAAAAAAGTGATTACTCAAAAAGAAATAACCACCTAATTGGCATCAATGTCTTTTCAACAATATAAGTTATTAAAAGACTATAAAGAAATTTAAAATCTAGAATTCTATACTAATTACAATTATAAATAAACTTTAAGTGAGGAATAAAGACATTTTTAGACATGAAAAAAATTCAGAAAATTTACCTCTCATCTACCTCTTCTAAAGAAAATATTATGAGGATGTACCCCCGTAATATGAAAAAATAATCTAAGAAAGAAGAAGAAAAAGAATCTAAGAACAGTTTAATTTAATCCAGAGGTACAATTAAAGAAATCTCAGAATGAGCTGTAGGCCAAAAAAAGTAATGAGTAGAAATTAGAAGGAAATCCGAGGACTTTGTGGGAAAAAAAAAAAAGATTTATATTAATTGGAGGTGGGTTGAGAATGGCAGTGTGCATGGGCAAACAGACATAAGAGAAAAGTCATGGTGAAATATAAAGCAAGCTAAAATGTAACATTATCTGAGCGATTATTGATATATATATAATAGGTATAACATATTATATGCATTTTATATCTTTATTATTATAATAATAATTAACAAATAAGATTTAATATTTGTCACATTATATATATTAAGCCTTTGGACTTTGGTGTTTGGAACTATATGGGACTACATTACCTTCTCCATGTGCTTAATCATACTTGGTTCTAGAAAAAGTAATATTCATAATGTTCAAATATTGATTTTTTCCAGATATTTATATTTTTAAATCCAATTATAGACAATTCATGAAAGACACTGGATACAGAATCAATGTGTAAATGGAATAAATGTAATGGTACCGATGTGTAAGTATAGTTATTATAATAATAATGTTTGCATATAAATTGCTTTAAGCTCTAAAAATGTAAAATATAATGATTCGGCCGGAAGGAAGAAAAGAAGGAAGTGTAGGTGCACTTATTTCTTCATCTCACCTAATACATGGAAGGTAGAGTCAGTCTAAAGCTGGTGACTGAAAAACATAATTTAAGTATATTAAGTAATAAACGTAACCAATGGAAGAACTATATCAAAACAACAACAACAACTTAGAGGGAAATAAAGGAGAAGGGAAAAAGTAAAAGTATGAGTGTATAAAATTTCTCATCTTCCATCTGGAAAGCAATAGATACTCTCTGAAGTCTTAAGAAAACCAAGAATAAAAATTGTTGTTTAGAAATATGATGGTAAATATCAGAATAGCTAAAAAAGAGAAACAAAATCATTTTCTTTAGAAACCGTTAGAGTTCAGTAGAGGACAGTGAGGATAAATTTTACTTTTCGTTCATTTCACATGTACACAAGTTTGAATATTTTACATATATAATGTTTAAAAGTAAAACATTTAAAATAAAAAAAACAATGTCAATGCAATGTATAATAGCTATCTAATTGAAACTAAGCAGAATAAGCACAGAAAATTTACTAGTAAGTATCTGTTGATTCAGTAAATGTTTTGAGCACCTACTATGTGTGTACTTTTGTGCAACATTGGGTCTGCAGCACTGAGCCAGACAGGCCTGGCCCGTATCATGCTGGAGCTCACTGTCTATCAGTAAAGATAGACATTAAACAAATAATTACACAAATAAATTGCTCAATACCCTTGTGTTACATGCTGTGAAGGATAAGTGTAAAATGAAAAAATATAACAGGGGAATTTAAGTCTGGGAGACGAGGTTGCTTTGGATGAAGTTGTATAACAAGCAAAGTTTAAAATTTTTTGATTTCTTGGTATTAAAATATAAAGGCTATTGGACACACAGGAAATAACCAGTGAGAGACAAGTGTTTAACTAAAGGCAACTAAACTACTTCCCACTTCATCACAGTTCTGTCCCTTATTCTATATAATTCAAGTCAGAAACAAAAGCATTTACAGATGTCCATGGTTTTAAATTTACTGAACTGTAGAAATCTCTCCCCAAGATGAATCAAATCACATAAAATTTTAAAAAATGAAAAAAAATAGGGTATATTGAAAGCTGACAATTTAGCAATCTGCTGTGAAACTAGGTAAAGATCAACCCACCTTCACATTTGGAAAAAGCATAGTGTTTCCAGAACTGTCAAGAACTTCAGGTTGTAAAGGAAGTAATTTGATGTACTGCACTTAAAAACTATTTACTTACCCATTTCCATCAGCACTCACTCACATAAACTAAGTGTGAGGATCAGAAAGCATATTTTTATTCATCCTGTATCCAACTGGGACATGGGATAGAGTGTGACAGAGCAGAGGGTCTTCTGATATGGCCAGAGGGTTGGCCAGACAGGGAGGCCTGCCCTGAGTGAAAGAGGAATTTTGGAGGGCACAAAAGGAGAATACATTAAATAATTAGGAGACCATTTTATAATTTAATAAAAAGGTCATTCTTGGCCCTTAAAACAAGTTGGGGCTTTCTCATGTGCCATGTCGGAATTGACATGGTAAGGACAATTGTAACTGCAGAGACCCCAGAGTGGACCACGTCGACTACAATGAACCTGCACCTTTCTGTACATTCACCTGACTCTGAGATTCCCACTGCCATATTATCTACAACCCCACACACACCAGCGGTCATACCCATTTTTAGTGCTTCTGGTTTTGCAACCTGTTAAACTCAACCATTTGATCAGACTGGGAGAGCAAATTGGGACACTTTGTTACTGGTTGTTCCTTTAGAAAGTATCAATCCATGTGCATTTCAAGCCCAAACCTCTATATGCACAGATGCACTGGATAGAATACACGAGAAGAGTTCATTTTTGTGCAAACCAAGCAAAGACAACCAAACAAGAAGTTTTCTTTTCCACAAATAAGAAGTTATATTTCAACTATGTACTATTGTTCTTAAAATGACAAATGCAATAATAGGTGAATAAAAGCCTTTTAACAGAAAAATCAATAGACACTAGGTTGCTGATTGCCTCCATGTGCTTCCCAGTTTTGGAAATTTTGCCAAACCCCTAGAAAACTGAAGATAGGACAATAATTTCAAAGAAGGTTAAATTTTAGCTTGACCTCCTTTGGGAAACCCAAAAAGAAAGTACTCATTTCTCAAAATGTCTTTGTTTTTTTCCTTTTGCAGGGGTACAGAGTATTTTGTTTTTGTTAAATAATTTCCAGCATTGTGATCATACTAACAATCTCTGCTTTGGGGAATATCTGATACTTTATAATAGTTTGTTGCAGAATCATCTTAGAAACATGTACACAGCATCTATTATGTGCCAGAACACTAAGTGCTTTATATATTTTAACTCATGTAAGACTCACACAGCCCTAGAAGGTTGGTATTCAGAAAGGTTGTGGAACTTCTCCAAAGTCGCACAGCTAAATGGATGGTGGAGATGAACTCAAAAGGTCTGCCTTCAAGAGCTCTAGTGTATACAGCATATCTCGTAAATACATGTCATATTTTCACTTAGACTTTCATTATTGTTTCATCAACGTTTGTCTTGAGACTTGGTGAACCTCAAGTGTCAGTGATTCCTCTGTCTCTTGAACATTCTCTCCCTTCCGCTCGGCTCTCTCCACCTGCCTTTCCGGTCGGCCTGTCAAATAGTTAATGATCTGCACACAAACACTTACATGAACTAGTGGAGCTCAGCCTTTAAAAGAATCCTGGGGGAATCCTTTAAAGACTCTTTTACAGTATGAATAATCACCCCCTAATTTATTCATCTGTAAATTTTTGTTTTCATATAATAGATTTTTCTTCAGGCAGGGCCAACCCGAATCAGGTTTTTTTAGCTCTTCTCAATGCATCAGATTTGCTTTGCTTTGCCATTTTGTGATCCAAGAAACCAATTATTTTAACGTTCACAACAACCATTCTCCTTTTAGAGTTTATAAAAGTGAAAGATATGTAGCACAAAAGCTCTTTGTTAGGGAATATTTCTCGTGAAATGGAAATTTTAGTTCCTCTTACTTACTTGGAACGCTTATTTATTCAGACACAGGATGATGAAAATAAAATTTGTGTCCAGAATATTATTTCTCTTCATTTTAATTTTGTCAGGCCAGATCCAGTTTCCATAGCAGATTAAATAATTTTGTATCAACTCACTTCCCACTTTAATGTCAAGAAATTTGCTGTTCTATATGCTTACACTTTCAAGTAAATATAAGCTGACCCTGATTGCTCTAATTACCTCTTTGGTCTACTTCTTTGACTGATCTACCCTCTGGAAGGTTTAGTTTTCTGAGATCAGCAGCAAAAACCAAACTAAAGCCTATCGTTAAGTACTCTGAGCAAAAATTAAAGCAACCCAATAGTGGCTAACATTTCAAAGTTGCCACCAAGTCAATCAATGATATGAATGTACAACTTCATGCCGTAAACATATAATGGTTTTTGTCTCAGTTGCTGAACCCTACATTTGGACTTGGAGTACTCCAAGTTCAAAGTTCAAACTGAGCCCCTCTTTTTTTTTTTTAAACATGTTTATTGGAGTATAATTGCTTTACAATGGTGTGTTAGTTTCTGCTTTATAACAAAGTGAATCAGCTATCCATATACATATATTCCCATATCTCCTCCCTTGCATCTCCTTCCCACCCTCCCTATCTCACCCCTCTAAGTGGTCACAAAACACCGAGCTGATCTCCCTGTGTTATGCAGCTGCTTCCCACTAGCTATCTATTTTAAGGCCAGACACTATCAAACTCTTAGAGGAAAACATAGGCAGAACACTCTATGACATAAATCACAGCAAGATCCTTTTTGACCCACCTCCTAGAGACATGGAAATAAAAACAAAAATAAACAAAGGGGACCTAATGAAACTTAAAAGCTTTTGCACAGCAAAGGAAACCATAAACAAGACCAAAAGACGACCCTCAGAATGGGAGAAAATATTTGCAAATGAAGCAACTGACAAAGGATTAATCTCCAAAATATATAAGCAGCTCATGCAGTTCAACATCAAAAAAACAAACAGCCCAATCCAAAAATGGCCAGAAGCCCTAAATAGACATTTCTCCAAAGAAGATATACAGGTGGCCAACAAACACATGAAAGGATGCTCAACATCATTAATCATTAGAGAAATGCAAATCAAAACTACAATGAGGTATCACCTTATTCATACCAGTCAGAATGGCCATCACCAAAAAATCTACAAACAATAAATGCTGGAGAGGGTGTGGAGAAAATGGAATCCTCTTGCACTCTTGGTGAGAATGTAAATTGATACAGCCACTATGGAGAACAGTACGGAAGTTCCTTAAAAAACTACAAATAGAACTACCATATGACCCAGCAATCCCACTACTGGGCATATACCCTGAGAAAACCATAATTCAAAAAGAGTCATGTACCACAATGTTCATTGCAGCTCTATTTACAATAGCCAGGACATGGAAGCAACCTAAGTGTCCATCAACAGATGAATGGATAAAGAAGATGTGGCACATATATACAGTGGAATATTACTCAGCCATAAAAAGAAACAAAATTGAGTTATTTGTAGTGAGGTGGATGTATGTAGAGTCTGTCATACAGAGTGAAGTAAGTCAGAAAGAGAAAAACAAATACCATATGCTAACACATATATATGGAATCAAAACAAAAAAATGGTTCCGAAGAACTTAGGGGCAGGACAGGAATAAAGATGCAGATGTAGAGAATGGACTTGAGGACATGAGGAGGGGGAAGGGTAAGCTGGGATGAAGTGAGAGAGTGGCCTGGACTTATATATGCTACCAAATGTAAAATTGAGCTCTTGTGCTGTAATACGATAAATTTCACAATTAATGGCAAGCAGTGGAGATAAACATTAATGGGCAGCTCCTATTCACTTTTCCCTGAGGTCTCTGAAACACATTTTCTAAACTCTTCCATGTGATCCAGATCATGTTATGGATTTGTTAACTTTGCAATACATTCGATTGAAACATCATAATTCTTTCCATGACAACAGTGTCTGATGTTACAGATGCCCAACCAGCAAGGTCAATAGTTGACAGATGGAAGTTGGAGCCATGCAATTACATTTCCCAAACCATTATAAAGAATATAACCAAAGAAAGGTGCAAGCTGGTCTAAAACACCAAACAATAAAAAGCACAAAAATAATTGCTTCAAATTTAATGAATCTTTCTTTGACATGACAACCAATCTAAGAATCTCTGAATTCCCTTTCTCTGGTAAAAGTCAAAACATTTTTGAGCTGGTAGCAGTTTATCTAAATTATTGTTTTTCCTCCATCAGTCTTTAGGCTTAATCTCATTTGCTTTTATGGATACGGTAACCCTTTTGAATAGCTTTTAACCTTTTAAAAGTCGCCTTGACCCAAAGAGCCTAAAAAAATTTTAATACAATATTGAATAATAAAAATTGAACAATTGAGCACTTTTCCTACCAGCAGTCTGCATGCAGTGCTCCGGGTCCTAGAGCAGAGTTTCTGTCTGAATAAAAAAAATTAAAATACCTGTATATAGCTTGCTTCTAGCAGAGACCTTCAGCTCTGACCTCCATTGTTCCTTCTGCCTCCACAATATATTGGCTTTCTCTCTTCCAAAGAAAGAGTGTGCTTTATCCTTCAAGCACATCAGTTTCAAAGGGCTCTTACTTTAAATGTCCAGCACATCATTGTGGTAAATTTAAGAAATCATTGCTTTTAGATTATCTCTTTCAATAGCATATAATGTAGATAACTTCATGACTAAATGTTATAAACCAAGCCTTTTGCCTCCTTGGGTTTTTTGTTTGTTTGTTTGTTTTCCTCACCATAGTCTCTGGGGCATTTTCTATTTTGTGTTTGGTAAGATACAGGACGAGAAGATGATCCACAAACACAACTCACTTTTTTAATCTTTGTGATGTGGAATTTAATTACCAAACTCAAAGGAGAAGAAAACGGGATGGCATTCTTGCCAGCCTGTGAAAAGGGGTAGGGACCCTCCAGCGGAAGGCTAGCCCCGGATGGGCTGGTGGTGAGAGCTGGGAGACAATGGCCTTTCCTGGAAAGAGCCGCCTCCAACCTGGCAGACCCGGCTGGGATCCGCACTCCCACATCCAGAGGCAAGGAACACGGATTACTGGGAATGTCAGTCAGCTGACACTCTGTCTCTCGCACTCTCTATCTGAGAAGGGGATCTGCATTTTCTAAGCCAGTTGGCAGCATGCACTTCAAACAGCAATGCACTGCAGGCCTGCGGTATAGACTGTCACCCTGCGATAAGTGTGCCAGCTCAGTGGTGCAAAGGTTTTCAGATACCCTCCCTTGGGCTATATCATTCTCTTCCTCTCCTCTCCCTTGCACACACTGAGCATGAGGCTCTCGAGCTCACTTCTCGACATAGTTAAAATAGCCCATCCCAGCCAGTGATGCTTAAAATTGAACCATGGTTCAGGGGAGCAGTAAGCTCTCCCTGCAAGCTCCCTAATGTGTTAAACAGCCATGCCAGGTAGCTCTCTCCTTTCTCAGAATCAACGACTTATGGAGACCATCTGTCAATGGAAGTTAGTTTTTATGCAAATCCTCTAACCTAGTGTTTGAAGGATAAACAAACTAGTACTTATATAGTTTCTTTAAGAACAGTATCTCGCTAAATGTCTGCCCTAGCTGCCTGCTTCAACTGTGGGCCTAGAAACAGGAAAGCAGTGTAGGTTTCTGAGCCCCTCTGGTGACTAAGCGTGTACCTCCAACATGACTGCGTTTGTACAGCTGAGGCTCGGAATGTAGGGCTCTTTAGACGGTTGGAATTATTTCATTTGGCACGGTGATTGCCTCAAATGATACATGTTTTCAGAGAGAGAAACACTGCAAAAGTAAACTCGAACCAATAAGGACACTTATTCTCCAGGTTTAAAATTAATTTCCTGTATTTCTCTGGCTTTAAAAAAAATTTCTGTTGGAACTGCAACCTTATGAGAAGAAAAATCAGAAACTATTGCTTTTACACTGAGCCCGGTATCAGATGAAATGGAAATGTAAGGATTTCCTTAGCGTTAACCCACTGGAATTCTCCAGCTGAGAACTGAGGTCTGCAGGCTGTTTTAGGTTAAGACCTTGCTCTACTCCATGTTAGGTAATCAGATGTCATTTAGGCAAAATAAATGGGAACTACTCAAGGAATCAGAAGAGGTGAAAGAGCAGAATCTGGTTTGGATAAAAGTTTAATTCTTCAGTTCCAAGAGGCATGGCCCTTCGAAGATGCTGAGCGAAGTCAGACAGGAGTGGCCGAGTAATGAAGATGGATGCAGCCTGTTATCAGCAAGCCGTTTACTAGGGCTTGACGTAACCTTAAACATTGCAGATAGCTCGATGGCAGTTGCCACTAAAGCCCTAATTAATGAATAGCAGACCCTAAATTAACAATGTACATTTACAGATGAATTCTGGGCACTCATTAAATGATGTTCAAATATCAAGCAGCAACTGTTGGCTTATTCCTGCTGGATTGCTCCATCCACTGGGTGTTTGGGAGGAGTTTCCACCCGGGTTTTCCTGTCTCTGAGGCCTGGAGACCAGCTGCGGAGCAGAAAGGGACACTGTTCTCAGGCGGTGGAGGCAAAGGGATGCGAGCTCAGCTTTGAGTGGTGACACCTGTGCCGCCATTTATAAGGGTTCAGAAACAGTCTCATATTTAGCTGGTGCTGCCAATAAAAGTGAAAAAAAAAAAATGAAAAGTTTGAATCCTAACCAACTCTGCCAAGGACGGAATGAGACTTTTCAGAGAGCGGTCCTACAGTGCACTTTCGTGGGCGGGCTGGAATGTGCTCTGGGGGCGGAGGGTTTAGACAATGCGTAGATGTGTTTGGCGGAAGCTTCATTAATAAACAATTAAGGGCTTATGGTGAGGGAGCTGGGGTCTGGCTGCTGCAGGCCGGGGTCTCGACTGCCCCCTCCATTTAAGCAGAGGCCCAGCCCAAAAGCTGAGGCTCCATGCCCAGAGCCAACCAGAAGTGTTTCCTGCAGCAACAGTAGCCAAGCTTATTATCTTGTCCTGTTTTGTTGGGAGGTTTCCTCTTGATTTCAAAGAATAGAATGGGGAGCTGTGGACTTATAATGTAACAAGGATGTGGCCCCCGTGTGGGAAGGTGTATCTATGACTATTAAATAATATTACCTTCAATTGGCACAGAAGTAAAGACGGGAGCCAAGTATGAGTAAGAAATTGGAAAGTAAATTAAGTGAAAAAGAAACATTTTTAAACATTTGTGGGAGGTGGCAGTGAAAGAGTTTCTTGCAAAGCTCTGGTGTGGAGTAGAATGGATTTGAGGGGAGGGGATGTTCAGGAAACATCTCCCTTTGAAATGTTTGCTCCAGCTAAAACCCTGGGGCAGGGCCCTTCTGTTGTGAAGGGAAAGCATCTGAGGTTTCTGAGCGGTCACTCTCCGGAAGCATCCGTCCTAAAGAAAGCAGAGCTGCCTGCCCGCCGAGGGCACAGGGCAGAGGCTGTGGAACAGCCTGGGCAAATTCCCCACACGGCAGTGCCAAGGTCTACGTACGGGCAAAAGCAAAGGCATTCTCTTGTTTCTGTGGATCATTCCCACATCAGGCTTTTCAAACTCGGGTTTGTGTATGTTCAGGGGCAGGGTATTCCTATGGCCCCATAGAGACAGTATAAAAGCAAACCGTTGGCCAAAGGGGAAGAAAAACTAGCTCTTAATTTTTAAAATGCCAAAGGGACTTGTATTGGGGCAGGGGCTAGGAGAATGGGGTGCAGCGGGAGGGGAGGCAGGGCTGTACAGTTCATGTCTGCCAGCTAAGTATTCCTGAGTAATTAATGGGTAGGAATTGAACTAAGTGGGGGAAAAACAGGTGTTTCCCTTTTCCCAAGGGCATTTCTCATTTATTATATATCTAGTCAAAAGTTTCTCTTTGAGCAGGCTGTCACATACAGCTAAACAGAGGCTATGTGAAAAAGCACCCTGAGCAATCATTTTAAGAGCTGCCCTCATTCCACATTGTGTGACTGAATACAAATGCTTTATTCTTCCCAGTTTGATGATGAGATGGAGATTTAACCTCTGCTTGCCATCATGATCAGTTCGCTGAGTTTCTGAGTAGAAACCACAAAGCTCCTGAAAATGTAAGTTACTGGATGTTTGCTCTTGCCCCATTCCCCCCACGCCCAAAGCAATCCAAATACGAGCTTACTGGAAGGGGAGAAGATCAATAGGAAACAGATTCTTATTACAACATTCCACTGGATTTCTCAGAACTCCATCCATGGGATCTCTAGTCCCAGTGGTCATACAATTAGAAAAGAAAAAGGAAACTTCAGACAATAAAAAAGAAGGAGCAAAGGACCGACTCAAATCACAGCGTCTTTTTCTGCCTCCATTATAAGTTGTATAACCCAGCTCATCATAGCATGTGTGTGTGTGTGTGCCGCAATTTCCTCAGGTTTCAGAAGCCTGATGGTTCAATCAGAAATGTATGTCACGATAAAGCAACAGAAGAACAGTCCTTTACATAACCCTCACTAGCAAAATATCGAGATTCCATAGCCCATTTTGATTCAAGGAATCCCTGGGGAGTCTCATACGTGTCCCAAACCACTGCAAGCCTCCTCCACTACCACCTATGGCATTTGCTCAAATTTCTCTGCTATTCCTGACTCCCAGAATGACTCTCCACGTGTTAAAATTGACATCAATCTTCTAGGCAGGTATTTCCACCCTTGACATAGTCTCTTTTAAGATTCTGACCTTGGCCTAGAGAAGCCTTCCTGGACCTACATAAAAGGAACCCATTCTTCCTCAGTCTAACATATTATCTAGGAAGTTAAAGGCTAGCCATTTATTCTTGGGAGGGTCTTCTCCTTGGGGGACAAGTCATCAACCCCAACCTGACAGCTATTAATTCTCTCCTCTGTCTAAAGGGAGTTTCACCAGTTCATTAAACCAGCCCAGAGAATAGAGTCTAGGTATACCCACATTGACTACCTATACAGTGTAGACCCTCACTCTGAGATCCTCAGATATACAAGATTAGGTAAAATCATTTTACCCAACAGTGCTTTCATGGAACTGCCTCTTGTATTAAGGTAACTCTATCTGTTGTAACAAAAGAACCCAAAAATTCATTAATAGATCAAACAAAACAATTTATTTCTCACTCACCAAAATTAAAAAAAAATAAACTAGGATGGGTGCTTCTTCAAGTAATAATCTAGGATGCCAGACTCATTCCCTCCTGTAGCTCCGCTATATTTAACATGTGACCCTCAAAGTCACCATGCTCTTTTGCATCAAACTGGGAGAAGGGGGAAGAGAGGTATACTGTTTCTTAATGCCCGTGACTCAGCATCAACACGTTGCATAAAATCCATTGGTGAAAACCAATTGCATGATTCCCTTAGATATAAGGGGTAGGGAGCTGAAAATATAGCCTGTGGCCAGGAAGTCATTTCCAAGAGACAACTCTACACCCTGGAAAAGGAAGCACAAATGTTGAGGAAAGCCAGGCATCTCTGCCAGAGCACTATATGGATATAGATATCTCAACAAAAGAACAATAACACAATAAAAATAATACAATTAAAATTGTATGTTCAATTTCAACTTGTCCTTATTTTGAACTCTTCATGTTCTTTGTATTACTCCATTTAGTTCTTACCGTAAATCTAAAATAAGGCAGGTCAGGTATTATTAGTCCACTTTACAAAAAGAGGAAGTATGGAATCTTAAGAAATTTGTTAAAGAGTAAACATGATTTATTCTTTAAAATAAAGATGATGATGTCAATGGGAATGGAAGAGAAAGGACCTCCAAAAATCTGCCTCTTCATAAAGCAAAACGAACACTGGCAAAATGGTCAAAATTAAATATTTCAAAACTCTGGAAATTAACCAAACATTTGCAATGAGGATTGTTTACTCAAGAAAAACAGCTGAATCCCCATAAGAAAATCAAGCTTTATGGTGTTACGACTTGCCCTGTTTCCATCCCCCTCTTCTCAGTGCTGATATAACCTTGAAAACCAACAGCCCCAGAGTTACAATAAAAATCACTGGACTAACAGCCACAGGAGGGTTCCCAGAGAACTGTCATTCCAGTCTGCCAGTTCTCAGGAAATCCCACTTGAAAGACTGTCTTTATTTGACCTGAATCAGAGCTCACTTAGTGTGAACAGCCTTTTCCCTGAAAATGTTTATCAAAAACAATCAGCAGCTGGGAATTTCCTGGCAGTCCAGTGGATAGGACTCTGCACTTCTACTGCAGGGGGCATGGGTTTGATCCCTGGTTGGGGAACTAAGATCCCACATGCCATGCATCACAGCCAAAAAATAAATAAATAAATCAGCAGCAACTGTATAACCTTTCAGTTGCCTGAGAAAGGGATAAAAATTGGGGAATACAAGAAGCTACCCAAAAAACTTAAAAGAAAAATCATAAGGAAATATTCACTGAGGCTTTAAAAATCTCTGACATATTTCTGAGAATCTAGAAACCCATGTGCGTGTATAGGGCTGCACACATCCCCAGTGTGTGAGAAGGCCCTACACTCCCATTTCTGGCTAACCTTGAGGCTCTGTGGAAGCAAGAAGTGAAGAGTTATGCAAAGTTGTAAACTACCAACCTGAGAGTTGAAGATGTACCCCAATACACAGACAAAGCCCTTCAACAAAGGCTGAGAGTCTTATTGGTTCCAGGCATTTAAGAAAATAACTTTACTATTATTATCTTGCCACCAAGCTAACTGTGCAGAGATATTAGTGGCTAAACATGACAAAGAAAACAGAGATTACATAATTAGTTCAAGAGGGTCCCTAAACAAACAAACAACAATAACTTCTGGGTTTGATTTCCAGAGTTGCCATATTGTATTATTTAAAATGTCTATTTCTCAACAAAAAAATTGTGAAACATGCAAAGAAACAAGAAAATATGGTCCCTGCATAGGAAAATTGTCAATCAGGAGAAACTGTCCCTGATGAAATCCAGATGTTAGACTTACTAGACAGAGACTTTAAATCAGATATTTTAAATATATTCAAAACCTGACGGACAACACCTCTAAAGAAAAGTATGAGAATAATGTCTCACCAAATAGAAAATATCAGTAGATAGACATTTTTATTTTTAAAAGCACAAATAGATATTCTGGAGTTAAAAAGTGCAATAATAGAGATAAAAAGTTACTAGAGGGGCTCAATATCAGACTTGAGCTGGCAGAAGAAAGAATCAGAGAACTTCGCAATAGGTCAGTCAAGATTATCCAGTCTAAAGAATAAAAAAGAAAAAGAATAAAGGAAAATGAACAGTCTCCAATTCTTATGGCACAACAAAAGGGTATCAACCTGTGCATAACAGGAGTCCCAGTAGGAGAAGACTGAAAATGACAGGAAGAATATTTGAAGAAATGATGACCAGAAACCCCTCAAATATGATTTATAAAACATTCATCTACACCTTCAAGAAGCTCAATGAACTATATATAGGATAAACTCAAAGAGATCCACACCTCGATACATTATAATCAAATTATGGAAAGGCAAAGAGAAGATCTTGAAAACAGCAAGAGAAGGTACAATAAATCATCATGTACAAGAAATCATCAAGATTAATATCCAGTTTTTATCAGAAACCATGGAGGCCAGAAGGCAGTGGAATAACATATTCAAAGTGCTAAAAGAAAAAGAATTATCAAGCAAGAATTCTATATCTAGCAAAACTATCCTTCAAAATGAAGGAGAAATTAAAATATTGTCAGATGAACAAAAACTGAGAGAATTTGTCACTAGCTGACCTTCCCTACAAGAAATACTGAAGGGAGTCTGTCATGATGAAATGAAAGGATACTAGAAAATAAATCAAATCCACATGAAAAAATAGAAAATACTGGTAAAGGTAAATACATAGGTAAATATAAAAACAGTTTGACTGTATTTTCTGTTTGTAATTATTTTCTTCTCCTATAAGAGTAAAAGACAACTGTGTAAAGCAATAATTATAACTCCGTTGATAAGCAAATAATGCACAAAGATGTCATTTGTATGACAAAAATATGACAAAGGAGAGGAGAGAGAATGCAGCTAGGAACAAAATGTTTGTATAATATTGAAATTAAGTTTGTATTCATACAAACTAAATTGTGATCAATTATAATGTTAATTGTAATCACCATGGCAACCATTAAGGAAATAACTCAAAAAAATATACTAAAAGAAACAACAAGGAGATTAAAATGCCACAGTAAAAAATATCTATGTAACGTATGTCACTAATAGAAAAAAAAAGGGACAAGAAAGACATAAGTCACACAGAAAACTAATAGGAAAATAGTAGACATCAATCCTACCTTAGTAATTATATTAAATGTAAATGGATTAAACACTCCAATAAAAGACAAAGGTTAGCAGGCTGGATTTTGAAAAGCATGATTTAACTATATGATATCTACCAGTGACAAACTTTAGAGTCAGAGGAGAAAATAGTTTGAAAGTAAAAATATAGAAAAAGATCTATTATACAAATAGCAACTAGAAGAGAGCTTGAATGGCCATACTAATATCAGAAATAATAAACTTTAAAATAAAAGGTGTTACTACAGACAATAAAGAATGTTTTTAAATGATTAAAATGTCAATCAATCAAGATGACATCATTATAAAAATATATGTACCTAACAACAGAAAAACAAAATCCATAAAGGAAAAGTGTATTTTATTTCTTTTGTGGCTGAATAATATCAATTGTATGGATATAACACATTTTGTTTATTATATAACAGATGAATCTTGAAAACATTATGCTCAATGAAAGAAACCAGACACAACAGGCCACATATTATATGATTCCATGTATATGACATGTCCAGAATAGACAGATCCAAAGAGAGAAAATAGATTCGTGATTGCAAGAGTTATAGAGAGGGAGAAATGGGTAGTGATTGTTAAGGGGCGCAGGGTTTCTTTTGGGGAGTGATAAAAATATCTGGAATTAGATAGTGATGTTAGGTGCACAGCCTTGTGAATACAATAAAAAAATACTGAACTGTATAGGTTAAAGGGGTGAATTTTGTGGTTTGTGAACTATATCTCAATTTAAAAACTATAATAAAATTTAACTTATCCATACTTCCCTCTCTCTTTCTTTCTCTCTCTCTCACTCACACACATACACACACACACACACACACACACACACACAAAACAACAACAACAACATGGGTTAGAGGTAAATGAAGATTTGATTGCAAATGTGTCTAACACTGAAACTTTGTTTGCTTGTTTTGTCACTATGTGGTTCCCTTTAACCTAGAAAAAAGAAAAAAGAAAAGCACTTAAATAATTCCAAGATATTTGCAGTTTATTAGCCATTGTCCTAGAAAATCTTTATTTTACTTTAATATTTGTATCATTTTTTTTATTGTTGCATAACAAATTACCACAAACTGAAAAGCTTAAAACAACACAAATTTATTATCTCATGGTTCCCAAAGGACAGGTGTCTAGGCACCGATGAGTTGGGTATTCTGCTCAGTGTATCACCAGGCTAAAATTAAGATGTCAGCCAGGGCTGCAGATCTCATCTGGGCCTCTGTGTCCCCTTTCAAGTTATCTGGCTGTCAGAAGAATTCAATTCCTTGAGGTAGTAGGACTGAGACCCTCAGTCTGTAGAGGACACCCACCCTTCCCTACCTAATGGCCCTCACCATGACTGGGAGCTTGCTTCTTCACAGCTAACAGGAGGACACCTCTGCTGTTTTTTCTGACCCCAATTTCTAGACTTTCTTTTAAATGGCTTATTTAATTAGGTCAGGCCCACCCAAAATAATCCTCCTTTTGTTAACTTAAAGTCAACTGATTGGGGACCTTAATCACATCAGTAAAATCCATTTACCTTTATAGCATCATGTAACCTAACCAAGGGAGTGACTATCTCATCGTATTCGCAGGTCTAGGCCACACTCAAGGGGAGAGGAATATACAGGACACGGGTCATCGGGATTATCTCAGAGTTCTGCTAAGTTGTTCCATGTATGTCAATCAAGAATGGGCCTTGTTAAGGTATGAATATATATAAGCATGGTCATCATTTGGACACCTTTTGGGGAGGCTTGGTCAGCCACACTCCGACAGAGCCAGACTCAGCTTAAGCATAAGACCTAACAGTAGCTTCGAAACCTGCCTGCCTATCAGAATAACCTGGGAAACACTACATTCCACCTCCTAGAAATTCTGACTCAGTATAAAAGGTATAGCTAACTGCCTCCACGCCATCCCCTACACACACACACACACACACACACACATCCTATGTTTTTGAGAAGCTCCAGGTGAGCAATGAGGTTGAGGACTATTACCCTTAGACTGTGCAAGCCACAATTAAGAATAAAAACAGTACTATGAGTAAGTGTAATGCTGCCTTGCAAAATAATTAAATTTAAATACACAAATAATTACTTACAATATTTAATTTAATCACTGATTCCTCCTCACTTTTTATTCATGAGAGGAAACACTGTAGCATAGGAAAAGAAATCTAAGGTTTAAATGTCAGATATACTTGAATTCAAATCTCTACTCCACTTGTACTCGTCTATAGTCCCCATAAATTACTTAAGGTCTCAGTCTCAGGTTCCTCTTCCATAACGTGAGACTATCAGTACCTATTCCGTCTACCTCTCAGGAGGATGGTGAGGGTGAAAGGGATGCTAAACTCTTCTAAACACAAGTTGTTAGGTAAAATCTGAGTCTTTGTTCTTCAGTCTCCTTGACTTTTGAACAGCAGCAATTCCTTGGGTCTGTTCTAGGAGCATCCTGGGAGAACTGGTCCTCATTCCCCTCCTTCCTCCTTTTCTCCCAAAAGAGGACTGCTAGGAAGCCTGCCCCTTAAGGCTGCTGCCTTCCATTCCCACTGTTCATCCTCCCTTTTATGGGACCTGTTTGACAGGGAAAGAGCCATACATCTATCTATGTATGTTAAAGGTTGTCTGTAGGTGGAGGGGAAATATTCCTTAGAAAATTTTAATATCATATAACATTCCTCCCTCACATTGATTACACATAAATTGGGCATGCATGGCCAATTACAGGACAAAATACCACTCCCACATCCACCACACCATATTTTCCCTTGTATCCACCTGGCTGACCGTGATTAGTAACCCCTCAGAGCCAGCTTGCTGCCACTGTCTTACCAAGTACCTGGCACACAACGCTTCACTTCTTCCAGTGGAAGAGGTTAAGAAAGGCAGGATGTGTGGTCTGACATGAAATGGAAATATAAAACTCTGCATAAAAATAGGACCATTAACATTTGAGCACTCATTTTCTCCAAACTTGCAAATAATAATAGCTGTTTTACCTAACTCGAAGGATTGTTCGGAGGATGAAGAGAAATAACGGTTGCCAAATGCAGTTTGTACTTTTTATTCACTAAGTAATCATATGGCTTAAGAGAAAGATCTCAAAGTGGGTCAAGTAAAATTAGGAGGGAGTAATTCTCATTCCCTCAGACTTCTTCCCACATGTCAAATTATGCTATGATCATTATTTGTGCATGTCTAAATCACCCTATTGGACTATAAGCTCCTTCAGAGCAGAGCCTGTCTTGTCTGTTCAGAATGCTGGCTTTTACTAGAGTACGAGCCAGGGTAAGGTACAGAAGGGTAGATGCTTATTTGTCTGTGATGGGCAGCCCCGCGACGGCAGGGAATTTTATCTGTTTGGTCTGTTATATCCCCAGTACTTTAGAACCATGCCTGGTACACAGTAAGCACTCAATAAGTATTTGTGGAGTAGATGAATGAGAAAATATTTGCTGGCTTGAGTTAAAATAAGGTAAATTTGATTTGACAGAGTGAAATGGCAGTTGTTTTCATCTCTAGGAAAGGAGCAAGCAAAGCTGGATAAAGACAAAGTTCAGGGCTTCCCTGGTGGCGCAGTGGTTGAGAGTCCGCCTGCTGAGGCAGGGGGCACGGCTTCGTGCCCCGGTCCGGGAAGATCCCACATGCCGCGGGGCAGCTGCGCCCGTGAGCCATGGCCGCTGAGCCTGCGCGTCCGGAGCCTGTGCTCTGCAACGGGAGAGGCCACAACAGTGAGAGGCCCGCGTAGCGCAAAAAAAAAAAGATAAAGTTCAGTCTTTGAAATGTTGTCTATATGCCCTTCTCTTACCCTCTCAGAATGGCTCTCTCACCCTCTTTACTTCTCTCCCATTCTCCCCACCCCAGCGCATTTTATATTGTTCTATGACTGTGCAAGACCCTTGCCGTGGAACCTGGCCCAGTCCTCCTTATTCATGCTCCCAAGTTGCCTTCCCCCTCCTGCTCTTTCCATTCACCACTTCCCCAGCAACACTTCCTGCACAGCAAAGTTGAGAGATCACACCCATACATTGTATGGAGAGTGTAGCTGTTTCTGCATTTTTGTGTACTGTTTCTTGAGTGTCCTCCCTGCCAGGACCCCATTCCCCTTTCCCAAACCTTCAACAGCTCACTCACCACTGCCGCGTCTGCCTCGTCATTTGCTATGTACCACCTATCTTATTGGAAGGATGTTATATTAGTCAGGGTTCTCCAAAGAAACAGAGCCAACAAGATGTACATCTGGGAAGAGATTTATTATAAGGAATTGGCCCACATGATTATGACAGCTGAGAATTCCCAAGAACCTCAGTCCACAAGCTGGGGACATAGGAGAGCTGATGGTGTGGTTCCGATTGGAAGGCTAGCAGACCTGAGACTCAGGAAAAACTGATGCTTCACTTTGAATGGAAAGGTGGGCAAAAGCTGATGTCCCAGTACGAAAGCGGTCGGGCAGGAGGGATTCTTTCTTACTCAGGGGATGGTCAGCCTTTTTGTTCTACTCACACCTTCAACTGATTGAATAAGGCCCTCCCACATTGGAGAGGGCAATCCATTTCACCCAGTCTTATGATTAACTGTTAATCTTATCCAACCCCCCCCAACAGACATAGCAACACAATGTTTGACCAAATATCTGGGTACCCTGTGGTCCAATCAAGTTGACACATGAAACTAACCATTGCAGATGTAAACTTGTCACCAAAGTCACCTACTAAACCCTAAAATAAGCTTCTCTGAGGCATCTACTTTTTTTCTGTCTCCTAGAAGTGAAAAGTGGCAGGCCCAAAGCAAGTGCTGTGAAAGGGAAGATGTTCACCACGCCACCCTCCACCCTGTCTTTCTTCCCAAGCCTGGGGCTCCAGAACTGACTTGAGACAGGACAGCCTCCTCCCTAAGATGAGCCTGCATGGAAGGCTCATCCCCTGATGCCTGCAAGGAAGGACTGCTGGGAGCCACAACCTCTTTGTCTCTCCTTCTCCGCTCACTCTCCAACCACCTCTACAAATGTTGACTTGTGCCTGAAACACACTTACCCTTTTCATTTGTGTAACTTACCACAGCTGTCTAAAGGCCGGGCAGCCCAGTCATCCACAGTCATACTGTTAAATGTGTCAAATAAACATCATTGCAAGTTTTATTTACTACTAAACACTGTGATCAAGTTGAAAGACATGGACAAATAATCAGAAGACTTGAGTTTGAATACTGGCACCATCACTTGGTAGAAATAAGAAAATGAACAAAACATCTAAATTTATTAAGCCCAGTTTCTGATATTTTCCTTTATCTACCTTGCAGCACCAATGTGAGCATAAATGGAACAAGGGCTGATCTTGGTAATAGAAGTACTTCGTAAGTCATGAGGTGCTATTCCAAATATAACATATCGTTACGTTATTTTCAGTCCTCACAATTTGTTGTTTATATAAGCCTCCATTCATTACTTTAAAAACAAACTTTAAAAGGCCTCTGAAAGACAGGAGCTTCAAACAAACTCTGCTGTAAAGCCCCAGAAATCAAATAGAAAAGGAAAGAAAGAAATATACCCAAACGTTAGGAAATGCAAAAATCAAAGAGCAGAAATGACTGTGCAATAACTGCGACTAATAGGAAGTGCATCATCCTTGGGGGAGGTTTTCCGTTCACCATCGCAGGATAGAGATACTGTACTTTAAGAAAGGCCTTCATTTATCATCAAAATGATATCGGGTATCATGAAGACCAGCTGTGAGGCTCTCCAAGGGTGAAAGAGACAGGACAAATTGTGTCCAAGAGTCGAAGGAGAGGGGGTCACAACACTTCCAGTGCAACTGCGTAGCCCATTGGGCAACAACAACAAAATGGCCCCAACTCGAACGCCAGCAAAGCAAAGGTGAGTTCATATCAGAGGCATATACAGGGAGAATTCATATCTCTGCTTTATAATGGATGTTCTCTTGTGCTCTAAAAGCTTTGGTGAATTATGAAAGACATTTATCAGACATTAGAAAAATTCCAACGTTGGAAAAAATTTACCACCATTTATCAGAGGCTTGAATCTACAATGAATTTTTCATTATGGGATATGGAAACACATGTGCAATGAGTGGGTAGGTTTCTGGTTCAACACCAAACCCACACTGTCCTACAAGTAATCGGATTCAGACAAACACAGGACAGTGCACTCCAGGTCCCTGAGCATCTTAAAGCAAGAAACAAAAATCATTCCAAATGGTACTTAAACCCAACAATGATAACTGAAACGCCCATACCAGATAATATAACCTTTGGTATCACATTGTGATGAAAACAATAGACTTGAACATGACCAAGTCAAATACACCTGATGTTCTACTGTAGGCATGATAAACATCATCTTAGACCTGTCCTCAATCTAAACTCACTGAGGCTTTTCACTCCTAATCACATCTGCTTCTCTATGACCTGATCAGTCCTTAATTGCATCTAATTGATCTCAATTTGTACCTTGAATTGGTACATCATGACCTAATTTAGAAACACAGTAGTGTTCTCCATATCACTGTCTCCTTTGATCCTCCTGACAGTGTTGGAGGGGTGCTGGAGTTGTCTGGAGAAATACTTTTACTCATCTCTTACACAGGAAAAATTAAGTCACAATAGAGTTAATAGAGTTAGTAGGAGAGCCCAGATATTATGACTCCCTCCTCCAGTGCTCCTTAAATATGGAAAAGAACTTCTTGGAGCTTAAGACTGTGAGACCCTCACAATGTGCTCCTCAGGGACATCTCGTAATTTCCTCTTCAGGAGCTCCTTAAGAATAGCATAAAGGCATATCCAGCTGGAACCATTTACACAAACTGTACAGCCTGGAGGCAGGGGATGGACTTAATGACCCTAGGCTAATCAATTCCTGCTTCCTAACACAAGGAGTGATTGCAAAGTAATGATCCACCAGCCCCAGACAAACATCACTTATACATTAAATGAAGTTTCTGATTCCTCATTCCATGATAAATGTATGGTTAATCCTGATTCCTGATCCATCATAAATTGCTCTTCTCTTCAGGGTCACTAAGTGACATTTGACTGTGAGTTGTAGAGGAAGTTAAGCAGGAGAGCTTCAGCTGGAGTGGGCACAGTATTGTAGGTATAGTAAATGTTCGCATTAATCTGTTGCCATCTGTCTTTATTTTGCTAACCCACTCAATCGGACACCATAAATGTTAACAGACATAGAAATGCTTTTCTTCAACATTAGGCACACATATCTTCTTGCTTCACCTCCTGAATCTCAGACAGCCCTTGATTATCATAAGCAATGCCACGATGATCCCCCAGCTCCCTGAAGTGGCTCTGAACAGTCACGCCATATAAGGCATTATTCCTCATCCACAACCAGTTTTTGGATTCCGTCTCAAGGCTCCAGTGCTCCTGTACTTGGCAGCAGATTTTTCCCCCTCTTACACAGAAAGATCCAGAATTCAACCTTTAGCTCATCTTCTAAGAATGTGGACTCAAGCTGGGGTGGTGAAGGTTAAGCCAACCACTTTTTATTCTTCCAAGCAGATTGTACGGAGGCAGCTACACTCCTGCCCCAGTCCCCCCAAACACCCTACATATCAAAAACCAGAACAGCCCCTGTGTTTTTGCTACCATATAGTAAACAGAAAATCTATTTGTTTGATGAGTAAAAAGGTTCCAAAAAAGAGACTTGCCTTATAATTTCTAAGAGATCTGCCATCTCTGGGCCATTGAAGGATCTCTCTGAAGTCTTTATAACTCTGGTACACTCTGGCAACTTTTGAAAGAATTAAATAACTTAGAAGTCTAATTTGTATTTTAGTGGATGCTGTAATACACTGCCCAAATCCATCCTCCAGGACTGAGATAAACATTCCCTCAGCTACCTGCTGTACTGACCACTTACAGCTCTCAGCTGAGTCCTTCTCTAGGACTTGCCCTAGAAAGCCACCTCACCCAGGGTCACAGGGTCACCCACATCCCATGACTTGTCACTGCAAGGGTATAAAGACTCAGTCTTCTAGTGCCAATTCAGGACAACTCTGCAAGGCAAGTCCAGCTTCAGAGATCCCCAAAGGGCTCTGTGACAAGTGTCACAGTAACCTGAGGCTTTTCTTGGGACCATCACACATTGACTCTGCCCTCTCCCCAATCCTATTGCCTTCCCTTCTCCAAAAGGCAGGATACTACCCAGTACATGCTCTCAGTGTCTGTTTCCTGAAGAACCTGCTTTACAACATGGATATTTGAAAGACAGTGGATTTATAAACTGAATCAAATGCATAGCAGTTTGTTGATTTGTTTTTACTATTCAATATGACTGCTAATTTTGAGCTTTGGGCTAGAGGGAGTCTTTATTCTAGAAAACGGCTTTCACAGGGGACAAGGGAATATTGTTGAACCAGGTAAAGAATATACAACTGTTACCCTTTCAAACACAACTACTTTGACAATGTTAAACACTATGTCATTCTGAGTCAACCACCAATTCTGTATTAGTTGAAATGCAGGTCCCAGTGTGGAAGAGGGTAAAGAGACAGCTAATGCTCCCCAGCTATTCATACTCTCTTTGTCTGAACTTCCTATCTCCTCTGACAGTCAACCACAGGGGGGGTCTTGCCTTCCCACCCTTCTCTTCATATCTTTAGGGACCAAATCCTGACTGGTGGGGTCAAGTCTTATGATTGTTTTGGTAGTAATAGAACCAGAGGGGAGAGTAAGCTCATCATGTTTGAAAAGCTCAAGAAGTAGCTCCTTCCTCCTTAGTCTACTGGCTGACAGTTACGTTTCATCCATCAATCGTCTTGCCAGTGGGTGTGGGATCAAAGTGCCCATATTCTCATCCTTATGTTCCTTTATTGTATACAGCTCTTCATGACTCTAGACCTGTGTTTCTTGCCTCTGATAGTTGTCTCTTTTATCTCCAGAGATGTTATGAAAACCAAAAGATGATTGAAATAAGGAGGGTTTGAATTTATTAACTGGAAATCACATATTTCCTATATTACCAGTAAAAGGCAGTGAAAATGATATGAAATCAAGATAATATCCCTAGGTTTCACAACTATTAAGCTCAATATTATGAGTCATTTTATCACTCTGACCCACAATTACTGCCTGTGTCTATCTGGTTCCATTCAAGCATCCAGTGAGAAGACAGGAAGAATAAAGGCTAATTCCAGAATGGTATATTTTTGAAATCATTAACTGTATCAGTGCCTTTTCCTAGATAAAGTGGGGAATATCCAAATAAAATTAGCACCATTCAGCCAAAATACTTACATCTCTTTGGTGGTCATAATACGTTACTTCAGTTTTTGCAAATAGCTGCTTAGTTATAAGCCTGTAATTTTAATATCCATCCATAATGACAAGGTAAAGCAATAATCTGACATAAATGTTAACCCAAAAGGTAAGAGTGTGATTATAAGAGAAAGGGAACTGACCTTATTACCCAAAGCTATGTATAGAACAGTGCAATTTCTATAAAAATTCCAAAGGCATTTTTCACAGAAATAGAACAAATGTTCCTAAAATTTGTATGAAACCACAAAAGACCCCAAATAGCCAAAGCAATCTTGAGAAAGAAGAACAAAGCTGGAGGCATCACAGTCCCTGACTTCAAACTATATTACAAAACTATAGTAATCAAAAAAGTATGTTCTGGCATAAAACAGACACTTAGATCAATGGAACAGAATTGAGAGCCCAGAAATAAACCCACACATATATGGTCAACTAATATTTGGCAAGGAATCCAAGAATACTCAATAGGGAAAGGATAATCTCTTCAATAAATTGTTCTGGGAACACTGGATATTCACATTCAAAAGAATATAGTTGGACTCCTATCTTAATACCACTCAAAAATTAATGTGAAATAGATTAATGATTTAAATGTAAGAAAGACCTGAATTCATAAAACACCTAAAAGAAAACATAGGGAAAATCTTTACAGTGGCCTTAGGAATGATTTCTTGGATATGACACCAAAAGCACAAGCAACAAAAGCAAAAATAAATAAGTGGGACTATATCAAATGAAAAAGTTTCTACACAGTAAAAGAAACATCAACAAAATGAAAAGGCAACTTATGGAATAGGAGAAAATATTTGCAAACCATATATCTGACAAGGGGTTAACATCCAAAATACATAAGGAACTCACACAACCCAATAGCAAAACAAAACAGACAAATTTTAAAAACCCAGATAATCTGATTTAAAAATAGGGGCAGGACTTGAATAGACATTTTTTTTTCCAAAAAAAAGACATACAAATGACCAACAGGTACATGAAAATATGCACAACATCACTAATAATCAGGGAAATGCCAATCAAAATCACAAGAAGATATCATCTCACACTGTTAGAATGGCTGTTATCAAAAATACAAGAGACAACAGGTGTTGGCAAGGATGTGGAGAAAAGGGAACCCTTATACACTGTTGGTGGGAGTGTAAATTGGTATAGCCACTATGAAAAACAGTATGAAAGAATTCCTCAAAAGATTACAAATAGCACTACCATATGATCCAGGAGTCTCATTTCTGGGTATATATCTGAAAGAAATGAAATTATTGTCTTGAAGAGATATCTGCACTCCCATGTTCATTGCAGTATTACTCACAATAGCCAAGGTATAGAAACAACCTAAGTGTCCATGAAAGGATGAATGGATAAAGAAAATGTGATATATGTATACAAGGGAATATTATTCAGCTCTGAAAGTAAAGGAAATCCTGCCATTTGCAACAACATGGGTGGACCTTGAGGGTATTATGCTAAACAAAATAAGGCAGACAGAGAAAGACAAATACTGTATGATCTCACTTATCTGAGGAATCTAAAAAAGTCAAACTCATCGATAAAGGGAGTAGAATGGTGGTTGCCAGGTGCTGGTGGGTAGAGGAAATGGGGAGACACTGGTCAAAGGGTACAAATTTCCAGTTATAAGATGAATAAGTTCTGGGGATCTAACGTACAACATGGGACTATAGTTAACAATACTGTATTGTATACTTGAAAGTTGCTGAGAGAGTAGATCTTAAATGTTCTTACCACACACACACACACACACACACACACACACGTAACTATGTGGGGTGGTGGATGTGCTAACTAACTATATTGTGGTAATCATTTTGTAATATATATTTGTATCAAATCTTCATGTTGTACACCTTAAACATACACAATATGTTATGTGTCAATTATATTTCGATAAAATTGGGATAAAAATAAGAGAAAGGAGACTAAGGTGGAGAAGATAATCACACAATGACTTGATGTTCTCTATTTTTCAAAGGCTTTAATTGAAGCATTTCTCTCAGTAATGCTGCTTTTGCAACTACATAGCAACAAAGCATTTGAAATAACTTTTGACACTCTAAGCATAAAAATTTACACTGAGGTGAGGAGTTTATAGAAAGCAACTGCGTTCCAATGCTTTCTGCTCCAGTGCTTACTGCTGCTGCAAACAACATGAAAAGTGTATTCCCAAAGTTAAACGGGTAATAGCTGAGAAAGGGTTAAATAAAGAGAACCAGATCCCAGCCAGTCAGGGTCTGAACACCAATGAGCATTTCTTTAGATGATGTCATGCTTGAATCCTGATATTCTTTTGAAAAGAGCTTGTGGTTGAAGTTTCTGTAAACGAGACTGAACTGGAATTTCCTCCCATTCCAAGAGTCTCCTTCTCTCCCTCCTACACGGTTTTCTTAGGTAGGGTTGTTCAAATGTAATAATGTTCTTTCCTAATGTTTGACCAAAAGCACTTTTTGTAACGGTGATTTGCATTTGGAGTTTTTAAATGATCCTCGTCCACTGCTCTCCGTGAGCCTCTTTCATCCTTACTTGGTAATGACATGGGAATAAGTGCTTACTAGAAAATTCAGAAATATACTATCTCTTCTCAGTCATCCTAAATTCTGCCTCTTTCCATTTATGTCCTTCAGACAGTTCTTGGGGTGGGGAGGCCCGCGACAAATGAAAAAAGCGAGACCAACACTTTCAGTTACATAGCAAGACAGAAAGTTGTTGAGGTGTGCGTGGCATTATCCTCTATTCCTCTAGCCTGTGTTGACAACCAAATAAGCAGGAGATTTCCAGGTGACAGCAAGTCTGGTGAATTCAGGAAACCTACTCAAGGAAAGAGTGAAACCGTTGAAAGCCTTCACGACTGATCTAGAGACATACAGCATACATGAAGAGACAAGGGTCATGTGCTCTGGACTTTGTTTTAGGCACTCTTTTAACTTAAATCCTGGAGCTATCAAGAGAGTTAGGTTCATGAAATGGCAGGAAAGTTGGTAAGGATTCTTAGGGCCCGTCAAAAATTGGCACATCTCCCAACTTGCCGAGAGACAATGTCCTTTATGCAAGCTATTTTTGGATTTAAAGATACCGTCTTCCGAAAGAATTAATTCATTTACCACCCCGTTAAATCAAATCTTAAAATCTCGGTTAACCAATAATCTCTTCTAACTTACTTCATTTGGAATATACTAAAAAATAGCCATTAGGAGAAAATGTATGTCAAACGTCATGGCACTAAATGAGTTAGTATATATGTGAACAGTCTTTGGAAACAAAAGAAACTATAAAAATAGAAGACATTATTATTTTTAAGATCACTGGCTCTTAACATCATCATTGTCTACCTGTAGTGTGGTCTCCAAGAGAATAAGAACCACATTTCTTTTGATCTCCATCGTATCCCTGTTCCCTAACACAGTGCCTGGAACATCATAAATATCTGATAAAGTTTCGCTACATTGAATTTAAATTTGAATCCACAAATATTTATTAAGCACCTAGTATATAAGTCACTGTGCTGATAGGTAATTGCAAAAAGGAGTACAGAGATAAGTTTCTACCTTCTTGAGGAGAGGACTCAGTCTAATCCATCTAATCCAAGAGCTCTGTCACCCCAGATTGCAAGGCAATGGTTGCAAACACAAATGTCTTAAGAACCAGACAGAAAATGTTAAGTGTAAGTAGGCTGCTGATTTTAAGACAATAGAATATCATGAGGGTAGTGAAACCTGGAGAGGACAAGCTTGCTTAAAATAATAGTTATTCAAGGGCTTCCCTGGTGGCGCAGTGGTTGAGAATCTGCCTGCTAATGCAGGGGACACGGGTTCGAGTCCTGGTCTGGGAAGATCCCCCATGCTGCGGAGCAACTAGGCCCGTGAGGCCACAACTACTGAGCCTGCGCGTCTGGAGCCTGTGTTCCGCAACAAGAGAGGCCGCAATAGTGAGAGGCCCGCGCACCGCGATGAAGAGTGGCCCCCGCTTGCCGCAACTAGAGAAAGCCCTCGCACAGAAACAAAGACCTAACACAGTCAAAAATAAAAAAATAAATAAACAAATGTGGGGTTAAAAAAAAATTATAGTTATTCAATTTCAAATATTTTGTAATCACTCTACTAATAAAAATAGTTTTGTCAACTTTCTGGCAGATTATTCATCCATGACAAGAAATGAAGTTCTGATACATGTTACAATATGGGTGAACCTTGAAAATATCACACTAAGTGAAATAGCGCACAATAAAATAAGAACAAAAGATAGATGTAGTATGATTTCACTTACATAAAATATCGAGAATAGGCAAATTCATAGACACAGGAAGTAGATAAGAGGTTACCAGAGGCTGGTGGGGAGAGGGATGTGGAAAGTTATTGCTTAATCGTTACAGTTTCTATTTGGAATGATGAAAAACTTTGGGAAATCAATAGTGGCGATGGTTGCACAACGTTGTGAATGTAATTAACGTCACTGAATTGTACAATTAAAAATAGTGAAAATGGCAAATTTTACATTATTTATATTTTACCACAATATATATTTTTTTAAATTCAGGCAGATTCTATGCAATCTGGCTAGCCAGTTGAGACTCATGAGTCCTGGCATGAGGCTTTGTTCAGTAATTATCTTCCAAATAAAGAAAGACATGGTTTCCCCCACCCCCATGATAGTCCGGAGTTGAGTGGAAAGAACACAATATTTCAATTCAGGTGGTTATTGCTCTTGCTATTTACTAGCTACATAACCTTAGGTAAATTAATCTCTCCATACCTCAGCTACCCCTTCCTCACTAATAATGCGGAGATAATCGTGGAACCTACCTCCCAGGATTATAGTGGAGATTGTATGAGGTAATTTTTGTAAAGCTCTTCTCAGAGTGGTTGGCTTATTATCATTATAAGCTATTATTAACATTAGATAAACTAATAAGAACTAGTTGTTATAATCATTAGAAAAACTAGACAAATAAAGATTTGCATTTTTGTTCCTAGCCTAATGATTTGTTTATTTACCTGACTGATTTTCTTCTTGGGAACTATAGATGCGTGAAAATGGAGTTCATAATCTGTTTTTAAATATCTCAGTTTTATCTAATGATGTTACTGACTTGCTGAAAATCCTTTAATGATGCCCTGTGGTTTTAATAGGCCCCAAGTCCTATAGCACAGGCCCATCTTCACCTCTTCAGCCTTGTAGTGGCCTCTGCGGCCTCCTCCTCATCGATTCTGTGCTTCCCAGCAGTCCTGCTTTCTGTCTTATAATCTCTGTGCTTCCAGAGAAGCTGAATCTTCCCTTGGCTCCAGAGAACAAATCTCTGCCCAGGCCACGCTAAAGCAGGCTTTTCCTGTCTCCTCAACACTGTGCGTGGTCCAAAGCAGAGCATGTGGCCTCCACTGCTCCAATTGGGGTTCATCTCAGGCCTCTTATTAGGAATTCTGTAACAAGTTTTTCTCTCTTCTGGATGGTGTAGAAGGCAGATGTGAGGGCTGGAGCTGCTGCAGTCACTTCACTACCTTAGGATACTTAAGTCAACATGTAGGAGAGATTAGGGCCAAGAAAACCAGAGAGGAATAAAGATCTCTGATAAAGTAATGACTGGAGACATCCACCTCTGGATTTTTCTGTTTACTGAACCAATAAATTTTCCTTATTATTGCAACCAAAAAGTCTTAGCTGGTTTAAAAAAAAAAAAAAGTCTCATGTTGCTCCACTGTTCCCTACCTTTTTCCAGCCAAATTTATCTGGTTTCTGTTTCAGAACATAACTGAGCTTCTTCTTATCAAACTGTTCTCAGCAATACACTCTCTCCCTGGATTGTTTATTTGCCATCCTGCCTCCTATCATCTTCTTACTCTGCTTGCTCTGGTTAATTCTCATTCACCCTGAATAGTTCAGCTCAAAAATTATTTCTCCAAGAAAGCCTTCACAGATCCTTCAGTCTAGATCAAGTTCTCCTATCATGGGCACCAAGAACATTTTATACTTCTACTTTGGAAGACTTGCCACCATGATAAATAATTGTCTAATTCATCGATTGATGTCTATCTGCCACATTTTACTATTTCGTTCACTACTGCTATATCTCTAGTGCCTAACATAAAGCCTTGTCCATAAAAATAACATTAAATAAATATGAGTTGAACAAATGACTAGCTCTTAGCTGCCAAGGCTAATTGTTAAGGCATTGGTGTAGACTACCCCATAAAAACAAAAACATTTTAGAAGCAAATCAGTAGTTGAGAAAAGAGAGGTTAAGATAAGAACAAGCTGCTGGTCTCTGGCTATGCATGAACAGCTACATTCAACAAATATTAGTTGGGCACAAAACAGAGACTGAGGTACAGAAGACATTAGCCCTGCCCACAGCAAGCTGTTTGCTGGACTTTAATTAGCTGGGCATAGAGAACACTGCTGCTGTGAAGGGTTCCAAGTCACATCTATTACTCATTGCTTTGGTGCTTAGTTCGATCAGGGTCAAATCTACATTTAGCCTTTTAAAAAGTCTGGCTTTGGCACTGTCCTAAATAGCAGAAAAAGCATAGCTCTCAAGCCCTCCTTTCTAGCAGTTTCCTTTGACTTTACCTTTATTCTCTAAAGCTTGGAGACAAAGAGAAGCATGTTGGTTGCCTCCAAACCTATCCTCCCCAGGTATATGAAAACATTTTGTAGATCACAACCCACTGTCCACATTTAAGTTCTACTATATCATCATATGGCAGGCAGAGATGGCAAGAGCTTGGGAATGAGGCTGGATTCTAGTGGGAAGTCAAGATGAGCCAGAAGCCAGAATCAACGTTAGTTCCAAACCACACAGAACAGCGATGGCTCTGGTGTCTGAGTAAAGCCAGACATTGATCCATCCAAACCCGAGCTTTGCCACTTAACTAGCTTTGTGACCTTGTGAACGCTACTTATGACTTTCGAGCCTCAGTTTTCTCGTCTATAAATCAGGGACAAAAATATCTAGCCTCATAGAATGAAATGAGATAAAATACATGAGACATTTTGCACAAGTTCTGGCAAATAGAAAACATTCCTTTTAACCTCTCATTATTTTTTAATCCACTAGGAAAAAGGTAGCAGATCAAAGTATGAACTTTTCCCCCAGCTTTTGTTTTGAGCTCAGGCTGTTTTATGCAGTGATGATCTGTATTGACTCCATAAGCAGATGCTTCCTTGGAGATTTTAGCTATATTTTCCCCCTGGGCCCACTTTACCCTGAAACAACCACACGAAAGGTGAGACAGTTCAATGCCATTGCTTTACATCGTGATAATAGCTTTGTTGACACGTCAGCCCTCCATGTCAAAATATGACAACCATAATAAGCAAAATAAATTTAAAACATTTATTGGTTTTAAGTGTTATCATTTCCCTCTACTATCAGTGACATATCATGTCAAATGTGATCTATTTGAAGTATACTTTAAGCAAGATAATTAATGAATTGGATTTAGGAGCTGAGTATTTAACATATTTTATGATGCAGTTTGATGAAAAATCCCCATATAGAGACAGAGTTCAATAGAAACTCCTGGTCACAAGTCTAGTTTACAATCCAAAAACATCCTTCCTACTGAGGCCCCATGCCCACACACAAAAGGGAGGGGAGAAGATCAAAGTATGCTCTTGAAATTGCTGACACCATCCTAGTACACATCAACAACCAATCTAGCCTTCGTTAAAAAAAAAAAAAAAAAAAAAACAAACCTAGAAGAATTGGGCTTATGGTCATGTACTCTTCATTTCATACCAAGTCCATCATCATAACTTATCTTCTCTCAACTGATAGCTTCTTGGGCAAGGATGAGGCTGCACAGGGACAGTTTTTGCTCAGCCAAACTACCGCCCTCTGGGCTCCATCGGGGTGACATCATGATGTCATGAGCAAAAGCTTTAACGGTGACAAAATCCAGGTGCTCCAGAAGATGAAAGGTCCAAAGCCATTCTGCACCGAAGAGTGGCCTTCAGTTCAACAGTGGAGAAAAGAAGGAGGAGGGAGAAAGGGAACTGAAGCGTCAGTGACAATTAGAGATTGCCTGACAGGGCCTATACTCAACGAGTTATAGAGGCAATTACCCTAAAACTTTCGAAGCAGCCATTTGCTCGGTAACCTAGCCCGACCTGACACCCTAGCAGAGATTGCCATAAGCAGGGAATTTATGGTGTTGGAATGCCAGTTTAGCATAATTACCTCTGGGAACAGATTTAAGCCACTTGGTTTTTGAAAAGTATGCAACAAAAACAACAACAAAATGAGTTTATGCAGACTCAGTACCAATTGCACGTAGAGCCCTCTAAGTCTTTATCTCCAAAGACGGGGCCCTTCTCCTTGCTTGTTTGTTTTCTCTCTTTGGATGAAGATTCACAGCATTAATCCATAATAACTGTATCTCACTCCATTACAGGTAGTTCAAGGCCTCTCCACATAAATGATATGCATGGCTTTGTGTCTTCATCTTTAAAACCACCAGCTATCTTAGTTGCAGACATATGTTAGGTTTAATGCATCCCCTGCCATAAAAGTGTTGCTTAAGACTAATGAACAAACGAATGTTTGTTTAAACCTCTTTGTGAAAATCAAACAAGCTTTCAACAGCTATTCATATATTTATTGTCAGATGTGAATCATCACTTAGGTGCTTTACCCTGGACTATTACCAGCTAATGCTTGGAGTTTCACGGCATTAATTCACTTGCTGAGATTTTTGTTTGGGTATTTTTCCCGCCTCTTCCTTTCTGTCAGTGCCATCTCCAGAAAGGCTCTGGATGAAGAGTCCCATAATGTCACCGGCAGAACTGGCAACACTTGTGCCTCGTACAGGCATGGTGTTCTCTTCACGAGGGCCACAGCCTCCAGGGACTGCCAGCCAGCGCTGTACTTCACCCAGCCCCTGTCTGCTTTGGATGGCGCCCTGAGGATCGCGCCACCCCCAAGCAAAAGAATACAAGCAGAGCCCGTGTCCTGCCTCTGCCCCCGCCCCTGCTCACAAAGTAGCTTTTTTTTTCAGACTCAGCAGCACCTGAAAAGCTCCCACAAGATTTCCCCATTATATTAAATAACAGGTTTTAGAAGCTGGGAACTGTTATTCTAGTGTGGCTGGGTGTCATTAAGGTTGCACGTCTATGCTTGTTTAATTTTTCTTCTGCCATTAAGCAAACTAAATGCCCGGAGGTTTTTTTCTGTCTCAGTGGGGTCCACCCAGAATAGAAAAGAGAAATAAGTGTTCCAGGGTTGTGTAACTGGGTTTTTTTGTTGCTTTGATTATGAGGAAGGAATTAAAAATCCCTCCTAGTCAGTACTTAAAATATCAAAGTCATTGTTTAATGCCTTTGAGTCACTGTACAACTAATTCAATTGCACAGCATAGTGCCGTTTCACGGTGTGTGAAACACAGACAGTACATAGAAGTGATTGCAAAGTTGAATAAACACCAAATTAGTTTCAGAAGTCTGCAACTTCCTGGTGGAGTCTTTCAAACTGAACTGTGCTATTGTCTGACAAAGTCGATGGTCGCAAAAGGTTGCACTCCCTTTCACTTGTGTTAACACGAGGGGGTACCTGACACTGTGGTACCTGGAAGAGATGGCTGTCCTCAGGGAGGTGTGTGCACTGACAACTCAACATCACCTGACTACCTGTCCCTCAGGGAGACATCACCACACGGCCCTGTGTGGGCAAGTAAGGGACAAGCGGGGCAGTGATAGAAAGGCTATGGCCAAAGGAGAGACCCCAGGACAATTTTTAAAGCAATGTGATGTCAATGTATACTGTGACTTGAGAGTTAAAAAAACAGAGTAAAGGCTCCCACCCTGCTGCTTCCTGGCCACAAGACCATGGTCAAGCCAACCTCACATTTCTGAGCCTCAGTCTCCTTACCCGAGCCCACAGTCAATAATAACAACTAGGGCTTCCCTGGTGGCGCAGTGGTTGAGAGTCCGCCTGCCAATGCAGGGGACACGGGTTCGAGCCCTGGTCTGGGAAGATCCCACATGCTGCGGAGCAACTGGGCCCGTGAGCCACAATTACTGAGCCTGTGCGTGCGATGAAGAGTGGCCCCCGCTTGCCACAACTAGAGAAAGCCCTTGCACAGAAACGAAGACCCAACACAGCCATAAATTAATTAATTAATTAATTAAAATAATAATAATAATAATAACAACTATTGACTAACTCCCATGTGTGTTCCAATATCAAACAAAACAAGTAAGCCTGTGTCCTCAGTGATGTTTATTAGTTGTTATAAACAATTATAGAAATCAAATAAAACCCAATGTTTATTGACTGTTAGGGTGTGTCAAACACCGAGCTAAGGGCAAGAGATACAACTGCACACACAGCACAGCTCTCATTCTCAATCATTCACCCAGCAAAGATGTTTGAGGACCTGATAAGCTCCAGGCACTGGTAATATAACAGATAAAAAATGAAATCTCTTGCTTTCTAAAGCTTGTATTCTGATAGGAGAAGATGAGCAAAAAAGTCAATAATCGGCTCGCCCCTTTCAAGACTTTGCTCATATATCCCTTTCTCAACAAAGCTACATGACCACCCTGTTTAAAATTTCAACCATCACCCAGTATCCATTCTCTTTTACCCTGCTGTGATGTGTCATCTTGACTGGGCCCTGAGTGGCCAGCTATTTGTTCAAACGTTATTCTGTGTGTGATGGTGTTTTGGGATGAGATTAACATTTGAGTCAGTAGACAGAGTAAAGCAGATTGCCCTCCTTAATGTAGGTGGGCCTCATCCAATCAGTTGAAGGTCTGAATGGAACAAAAAGCTGACCTTCCCTAGAGTAAGAGGGACCTCTTCTGCCTGACCACCTTCAAACTGGGACATTAGTTTTGCCTGCCTTCAGACTTGAACTGAAACATTGGTTCTTCTTGGCTCACGAGTCTGTCAGCTTTCAGAGTGTAACTTATGCCATCAGCTCTCCTGGTTCTCAGACCTTCAGACTTGGACTGGAACTACACCATCCTGGGTCTCCCTTTTGCCAGCTGCAGATCTCCATAACCATGTGAGCCAATTTCTTATAACAAGTACTTATATACATCTTGTTGGCTCTCTTTCTCTGAAGAACTCTGACTAATATGTCTGCTCTGTCTTTTCTCCATCACACATCTCTTTCTGACACTAAATAATTCATCTATTATATTTTTAGTTTATTATTTATTTCCACCAGTAGAATGTAAGTTTCACAAAGAACTTATTCATTGATACAAGGCTGGCACCTAGTAGGCACTCAATAAATAGCTGTTGAAAGGTGAAACAATTAAATATGTGTCAAGAGGAGATAAATACTATGAAGAAAAATTAAATCAGGTAAAGAAAATAGAGGGAACCAATGGCAGTTCTTTTTAGAGAAGGTGGTCATGTCCTGGTGGGACCAAGGGTGTTGTTTCATGAATGACCATACTATTTTTTATCTTTCAAATTCAAACTTTTTTCTTCTTCTTCTTTTTTTTTTTGCATTATGTGGGCCTCTCACTGTTGTGGCCTCTCCCGTTGCAGAGCATAGGCTGCGGACACGCAGGCTCAGTGGCCATGGCTCACAGGCCCAGCCACTCCGCAGCATGTGGGATCTTCCCAGACCGGGGCACGCAACTGCGTCCCCTGCATCGGCAAGCGGACTCTCAACCACTGCGCCACCAGGGAAGCCCCTTCTTCTTCTTTTAATATAACTTTTTATGTGAAATCTTTGTAGATTCACATGGAGTTGTAAGTAGTAATATGAAAAGATCCTATGTACCTCCTACCTGATTTTACCCAATAGTAATATCTTGCAAAACAATAGTACAATATCACAAATAAGTTATAGACATTGATGCAATCCACTAATCTTATTCAGATTTTCCCAGTCTTACTTTCCTCACCCAGGCAATCACTAATCAGTCCTCCATTCGTATAGTTTTTCCAAACTGGAGACTTTTGAAAGCAAAGGGGAACATGTTAATAATCATGGCTGGGCAACTTTCAAATGAGGACTGTCTCCTGCAAAACCTGACAGATGGTCACCTATTTATTACAGTAGTAATATATAGTAACAACAATAGTGATAACAACTGCTAACAGTCACGGAATGCTTATAGCATGCCAAGTACTATCCTAAGCCCTGTCTATATTAACACTTTTAAAACTCAGAACAACCGTATGAGGCCAATACCTTTATTGTTCACATTTTACAGATGAGGAAACTGAGGCAGGGAGTCCTTAAGACACCTTCCCAGGGTCATGGGTCATACAGCTTTCAAAACCAAAAATCATAATGAGGTCTGTCTGGTTCCAGAATGTGCCTTTGAAACTCCAGCATATTAAACAAATAATTACAGAAACTAAGTTGTTAATTACAAGTGAGCAAAATGTTTTGAAGGAGAAATACGAAGTGCTACTGTAGCATAAAATGGGAATTGGAAAAATACTTACCTCACGCAGAATTATCGTAAGGATTAAAAAATACTAGTTGGAGTGTTTGTATACCAAAAAGAACCTTTAAAAAATGTCTAGCATTGTCAATCTGTATGCCAGAAGAAATGGCCTTAAGTGACCATTCATCATCTTGAATTTCC
Source organism: Globicephala melas (assembly GCF_963455315.2). Taxonomy (NCBI): domain Eukaryota; kingdom Metazoa; phylum Chordata; class Mammalia; order Artiodactyla; family Delphinidae; genus Globicephala; species Globicephala melas. Next base: position 111,270,301 of record NC_083314.1, read on the forward strand.
AAAATTTTAAGAACAATCTCCTTAAAAGCACAGTAGCTTCCCATATATTCTCTGAGACACTGACACCGAACATTGGGTTTTAAACTTTAAAAAAACTCTGTACTTTCCAACAGCAACTCAAAGGAAGTCCCACTCAGCCTGACACCATAAACTGTGCAGCAGAGTTCACCCACAGAGGAAATTGCCTCTGAGTTCCCTCAACATGTGAGAGAATTCACCACTGAGGGATTGAGTCTTTCAGATTCAGAATCAAGTGGGATGTCCTAGAAGAAAAAAAAAAAGAGGTCCACTTGTCAAAGAGGAATAGATCCAGGAGCAATTATGTCAAATTTTATCTTGTGTTTTCTCAAAAAGAGGAGCATTAAGCATCAGCTATCCTAGCAGCACATACTTAAAAATAATTACTTGTAAAAAAATCCTTAATGTGGTAGTGGGAAAACACAATCAAGAGTAGAGAATGAAATAATGCCATTTGCAGCAATATGGATGGACCTAGATATTATCATACTAAGTGAAGTAAGTCAGACAGAGAAAGACAAATATGATATCACTTATATGTGGAATCTAAAAAATGATACAAATGAACTTATGTACAAAGCAGAAATTGATTCACAGACATAGAAAACAAATTTATGGTTGCCAAAGGGGATGGAGGGAAGATAAATTAGGAGTTTTGGATTAATATATACACGCTACTATATAAAAAATAGGTAAACGACAAGGACCTACTGTACAGCACAGGCAACTATACTCAATATCTTGTAATAACCTATAATGGGAAAGGATCTGAAAAAGAATATATATATATATATATGTATAACTGATTCACTTTGCCATATACTTGAAACTAACACAACATTGTGAATCAATTATACCTCAATTAAAAAATTAAAAAAAGAGTATAGCACTTGGGCTAAGTTAGAATATTGAAGACAGAATCTCTTGATAGAGCTCTCAGATATTCCTGTTCTAAACTTCTTTTTTTTTAATCAATTTATTTATTTATTTATTTGGCCACGTTGGGTCTTCATTGCTGCGCACAGGCTTTCCCTAGTTGCAGCGAGCGGGGGCTACTCTTCATTGCGGTGCATGGGCTTCTCATTGCAGTGGCTTCTCTTGCTGCGGAGCACTGGCTCTAGGCACATGGGCTTCAGTAGTTGCAGCATGCAGTCTCAGTATTTGCGGCTTGTGGGCTCAGTAGTTGTGGCTTGCAGGCTCTAGAGTGAAGGTTCAGTAGTAGTGGTGCATGGGCTTAATTATTCTGCAGTACGTGGGATCTTCCCAGACCAGGGATCAAACCCATGTCCCCTGCATTGGCAGGCGGATTCTTAACCACTGCGTCACCAGGGAAGTCCCTATTCTAAACTTCTGAATTTGCTGAGATCTGATCCTGTACCCACTGATGGAAAGTCAGAATGATGGGATCCTCAGAAGGAGAAGATCATGAGCCCGTACAAGTCAGCTGCCATAGGTAGGGGTCAGTGAGGGTGAGGGAAAGGGACAAAAATTGGTTAAGAGGCCCACCAACTCAGCACTGAATTGAATGTTGGGTTGGAACCAAAAGACTGAGTTTGAGTCTAAGCTCTAATACTGCTGGGTGGTCCCAAGCAAAGTCCCCAAGTCCCAGTTTCCTCATCTATAACATAAGGATGAAAGTACTTAATGGACACAGTTGCGGGGGAATTAAATGAGAAAATTATGCTCTGTATATACTCTCAAATTTTATATAAATAAAGGCATTCTTTCTATTTGAGAAACTGAAGAGAAGGACACACCGAACAGGAGAAATAGAAGAGAAGATAAAAGGGTGAAGGAGCCCCTGCAGGGATTCCTAAAGGAAGGGCTTACGCAGGAGCTGCGGGCCCTTTCAAGCACTCTGCTTGGAAAATTGCATCCTGAGAAATTTCTGCACCCCATTTTTTCTTACCGAAAGGATTTTGATCCTGTCTTATTACCTTACTCTCCAGGCTAGAAAGCTTTTGTTTTCTTTTTCTGCTTCTACTCCAGAAGACAATATGCAGTGGACAAAAGGTGGGTCATTGTCCCTTTAGCAAGGTCTCTGTTCCAATATCACCTTCCCAGAAGGGCCTTGGTTCATTTTAAATGGATCACACTCTCTAAAATAACAGCTTCGGGCTTCCCTGGTGGCGCAGTGGTTGAGAGTCCGCCTGCCCACGCAGGGGACACGGGTTCGTGCCCCGGTCCGGGAAGATCCCACGTGCCGCGGAGCGGCTGGGCCCGTGAGCCATGGCCGCTGAGTCTACGTGTCCGGAGCCTGTGCTCCGCAACGGGAGAGGCCACGACAGTGAGAGACCCGCGTGCCACAAAAAAAAAAAAAAAAAAAAAAAAAAAAAACAGCTTCTCCGGTACACGGTCTAACTCTTACCCTGCCTTTTTTTGCCTCCAAAGCTCTTATCACTCCCTGACATGATTTTGCATGTTGATTTGTTTGTTTATTGCACGTTCCTTCACTACAGTGAAAGTGCCACGGGGGCAGAAAGACCTTGTCTGTTTTATCACCAATGCCTAAGAGTGTGTGGGACACACTAGGTGCTCCATAGATATGTTTTAAATAAATGGAGGAATGAATTCCATTCTTGGCTTTTTTCTATTGACATTCTCCCTTCTTAGCTGCCCTGGGCAACTCTGGAGGTTCTTTGGCTATTTTGCACACTGTTTATTGTCTTTCTCTGTTATTTCATTTGAATTTTTTCCTTACTTAGTTTGGGTTCCCCCAAAAGTAGAGCCTGAATCAATGGCTTTGGTGCTAACAGTCAATTTGGAGGGTGATCCCAGGAGTGGAGGGAGCAGGGTGGCAGGGGAGGGGGCGTGGGGGAGGAGTGAGGGTGAGGTGAGGAATGAGGAAGAGCCATTTCGAGGTCACTGATACAGACATTGAGCACTCATTCTGCCTGGATTTCCTGAGAGATACACAGAACACCTCCCAAAACGCAGACGATGGAACATTAATCCACCAAAACTGAAGAGTTTGGGCAAACGCTTAGTCCTTGCCATTGAGAAAACTTTGTGTGAAGATGAAAACATGAAATGTTTATGACCTATTTATTGTACCAAAGGGAATTAAATTTTATTGAGCGCCAAACATGACCTAGGCACTGTGCTAGGCGATTTACGTAAACTATCTTATTTCATTACGGCAACAAGAGTTGCCACGTATTGGCTTCTACCATTTAGTTAGGTTCTTCACGTACATGATCTTACTAATTCTCACAATAAGGGTTTTTATCTCTATTTAAGAGAGGAGAAAAGTGAGACTTTAGATAAAAGAAATCATTTGCCCTAGACCACACCACCAATAAATGGCAGGTCTTTGTGACACTCTTGCTTGTCCTGTAGAGAAACAATTGTAGAGAAAATCAAGAGGAACGTACCTTTGAGTGAGTGACTGGGACACAGACATAAAAAACTATCAGGATGCAGAGATGGGAAAGATTGTTGTAAGCTAGACTTCGTTTTAACAAGATTTCATTAAGAAGGTGGATCTTGGTTAAATTTTTTAAAAGGTATGAGAGGAGAAGTGGAGAGGAGAAGGGGATGACAAGCTCAAGAAGACAGCTGGAGAGAATGGCATGGAGACTGGGAAACTGGCTTCATGAAGCTGGAATCATTGGGTATCAAAAAGCTCACCCCACATTATCTTTCATAAATAAGTAGCATGTCATGGAATTATGGAACACGAAATGTGGATTTAAAACATGATCTAAGTCAAATGAAAAAGAAGAAAAAAACTACAACTAAGAACAAAATCCAGATTGCGGTGATGATTCTGAGGCCCTTGAACCTTAGGAACTCTTTAATTTTTCAAAGTGTATTTGAAAAGACATATATTCTGTTTTTGCAGCCTGACAACAGTGGAATGCTAATAACATTTAATTTCCTTGACTTCTAACCTTCTTAACCTGCTGTGCTGTGGGAACAGCACAGTAAATCAAAATACACCGAATTGTATGGGGAACATGTGTACTGAGCCATTCCAAACTGCCTGGTGATTTTTAAAAACACCACTCACAATGGTATTTATGCTGTTTTTATTTTTCATACGTCTTTCTTCTCACTCCTGCCACAACTGGTTAGCACAGGTGTCAAAAACAACACACAAGAAAGAAGAGAGCAGAAAAGAAACTCAGAGAAAATGTTGAGGGAGGCCAAAATATCCCTGACATCCCTCCCGACCCCAACTGTTCTAAATATTCTTCCATTTTCAATTAAAAAAAAAACTGGAATATCTCCTTGAGTCTACTAAATCACTGGCAAATTAAGAACCTGTTTTTAATAACATTTAACTTGTAAATAATGCATTAATTGACTAGCCTGAATGTTAGCTTGAGCGTTCAAAACTCTGCTACTAAATTTGTAATGAAAGAAATGTGCTGTAACAGTAGACTATATGGTGAATATAACAGATTAAATATGACAGTTGATATTTGTGAAAATGGGGTTATAATTACAGGACACCTGCAGCTATTTTCCAACCAAAACAACAGAAATTAAACATGCATAGTGTGTGCGTGTGTGTCACATTTTCTGGTGGCGCGTTTCTTTTGTTCTCCTGGAGTCCTGTATTGGGTTTTTTCCCTATATTTTGTCAGGTCATACGTCTATGCAAGCAACAAGTGGCTATTGTGGATACACTTTACTGGATCTCTAAATGATACATCCCGGGGAGGAAAGAAAAAGAACATGAATCTTTTTTTCCTAAGAATTAGGAGTTACTAAAAAAACATGACTGATGGCCCAGCATATTTATAATACTCAGAATTAGAGGAAACCACATGAAAAGGAACCAGCAGTCCCCTCAGTCTTGCCTGCCTTGCCCCCAACTATCTAGTAGGATCTCTGAGATGGAAACATGAAGAATGTGGCACACTGCCAGTTATACATGATTAAAAATGTATGTAGAGGGGGTGGGGTAGAGAAGTTGCTGGAAGTGGGGATTACATTGATTATTGGCAATGGCTCATAATTAATGAAGTGCTTCAGTTACATTAATTTGTCTTTTCATTCATTCAACAAACAGATAAGTACCTTACGGTGCCTACACTGAGTCCTGAGACACAAAGAAGAGAAAGAGCAACCATGAAAGTCAGGGAAAGGGATGAAATATTAAGAAGCAAATCTTGGCCCATCCTGTCACATGCACCAGGGAAGTTAAGTCAGATAAAGACAGAAAAGCTTCTATTGAATTTGTCAATCAAAGGTCATTAGTGACCTTGGCAAAAATAGTTTTAGTGGAGTGTGAGGGACAGAAACCAGATTACAGTGTGTTACACAAGTAAGAGGCAGAACATGGAAAAAGTGTGTGTAGACTGCTTTTTTCAGAAGTCTGACCATGAAAGGCTAGAGAAAGAGGGTAAGAGGGAAAGAGAGAGAGAGAGAGAGAGAGAAAATGTATAAAAAGCCATTTTTTCTTGTTGCATATGCCCAGTCGTGGTCACAGCCATTGCACACAGAGGATCCTGGCACATTAACATGCACGTGTGCATCTCAGTTACACTTTTTTTTTTTTGCTATCAGAAGTTGAAATTCTCTTCTGAATTAAAACTCTCATTTCATATGCTAATTAGCCTTCATTTTACAAAGGATTGCATTAAAGCTTTGGATACACATTCAACTCTATTACATATTATCAATGAGTTGCCATTAACTTGATCAATAATCTGCATTTTTCTGTATGAAAATGTTCACAATTTACTATCTCATTCTAACTGGGTTACAGTGAACCATATATAATTGCCACACTTGTGGGTCGAATATCACTGAATATTGGCAGTTTCATGTGGATCAACCTAACAGTAGATTGGGGACCACAGAGATCGTAGCATTTCAATATCATTTTGAACGAGACATAAGGTGAGAAAAAAGAAACAAAGAGGAAAGCTGGGACAAAGAGTGAGTGAGCAATAAAAAAAAAAAAATAGTAATCTTTTTGTCTGGGTTAGGTGTGTGTTCCCAAGGGAAATAATTTTGGGCATGTAGCTTGATAGTAATAATAGCACTTTTAAGGAGTACGGATGGCTCAGGGGATCGATTGGGATTTAGGGAGTGGGGATTTTACCTGCAAGCTGTCCAATTTAGTCAGACTAACTTGCAATTTTACACAGTTAAACATCTTAACGGATCTGAGACCAACAGACCAAAGTAAAACACTCTTACAATTGGATGTCTGGGTAACTCTTGGCAAGTCTTTTATCCTCATTGTAATGTGATTGCTCCATCTTGAAGATGAAGGTATGGGTTACTTGCTCAGTCTCAATCTCATGTTAGAAGTCCAGAATTCTAAGTCAGAGTTAAGACAGTCCTGGTGCAGTCAGCAAGGGAAAGTAATTTTTTCCAAACTATTTGCACTAAAAATAAACTTAAGATAGTCTCAGGGGACAGCTATCCAGTCCCCTTCATGGACAGTATAGTCACTGTGGTGGGAGGTTGAGATGGACTAGGAAAAAAAACTAAAACCTAAAGAAAGACAAACACCCTAATGAGGGCACCAGTGGTGAGTTGATGGGAAGTGAGCTACCACTGGGAATGTATTACCTGAGTGTTTTCTCCAGAGAAGGGTCATTGGACAAATCTTCAAGGAGAAATTTCCACAGCAGTTCACTATTTGGGCTCTAGCTAAGTTCTTGGAATGTCCTTTGTCAGTTGTCAGAGTCATATACTCATAAACAAAGAGAAAAAGACTCACTAACATTAAACTAAAGAACAAAGAACACCAGATCCTGGTTCCTTCTGTGCTAACAGAGAAAACATGAAACTGTTTAAACCAACGTACCAGGGGTCCATGTCACCCTTGATACCTTCATGGTTGGTCTCAAGTTTCTCACCACTGTGAGGCCAGGGCTAGGCAATCCATCAGAATAACTCACTGCTCCTTGCAGGGCACCATACTCGGCATGGGAAGTCTTGAGTCATAGGCCTTGGTTATACAGCATCTTAAAGAAATATCCTAGTTCTCCATCAAACTATAAAATTCCTCCTTCTACACAAGGAAGGCGTATGGAATTCTCTACCATATCTGGATTTTTATTTTACTGAGTTATAGGCAGAGCTCTTTCCTCTATTATATTAGATTTATATTATTATAAAATTGGTCATGGAACTTAAGAAGGTCTCAAAAGCCAGGTCTGGATGAGGTTCTCTCTTTCAGTTTATAAGATGTATTTTGTAACACTTGGCATAGTTGCTTTTAATATTATAATATAATATCTATAATGTATGTGATGAAATACATAACCTGACTCCCTAAAGGTAAGATATTTCCTAAATCCTAAAGTTAAATAATCTAAACCACAGGGCCAGACATGAAATTACAGCCAGAAATTCATACCAAGTGTCTAACCTCCCTGATGTTACTCCTGGGAGCTAAATGCCAATTGTGTTTGGAAAGAAGTAATTTGACCCATTGTGTTGCTTGAGGAGGAGTTCTTCTGCCACACGTGGAAAAAGTTGTGGCTAATTATATGATTGTTTCAAGTTATTTGTTCCTCCTTAAAAGAAGCGTATACTTCCCCTTTCCCACTGACATCAAGCTTGACCATGTGACTTGCTTTGGCCAATGAAATGTGAGTAAACATGCAGAAGCTTTGAGAGCCATCATGTGGTTCCACCTTGCTCTTCTTCCTCAACCTGGAGAACAGAATGACCTAAAATATGGACTCCTCATTCAGCTTCAATTCCAGAATGAATATTTGTGGTACAGAGCTGTAACTGGCCTATAGCCAACACATAACAAGAGAGAGAAATAAATCCTGATTGCTGTAAGCCACTGAGAAATGGGAATTATTTGTTACCTGCAAATAACATAGAAAAAGCTGACCAATATAAAGGTAAAACAAATCCATCGGCTACAGGAAGCGGCTCTGCTCCCTGAAACCCACACATAACCAATCTAGCTGCATCTCCCCACAAATAAGGATGGGGATAATGAGGGAGAGGAACGAAGAAGGAAGTTAAGGAAAGAAATCCCAGGGAACTATTGGTGGTGTTCTAGAAGAAGTGGTTATGTTCTGTCAGTTGCATCTTAGGACATTTATTTACTTCCAGGTTTTATCTCCTCTCCTCTCAGTTGGAACTGCCAGGAATATATTACTGTGAGAACATCGCTTTGCCAACGACCAACCATATATGACTCCAGGAAACCAACGTGTTCTATATTCACCTCAAATGTATTCTTAATATCCTCCAGTGATTATACTGTACTACATTTTTGTAGTCCAATAATTCTTCCTCCCTAGACAACTGTTTTACACCTACTCCTCTCTCTTCAAACCTCTAAACACTTTTATCATCCTCCCTCCTTCCTAGTTTACTGAGAGAATGACAGCACTCAAGAGAATTTCACTCAGCTTCCACCACCACATCAACTTCCCTACCTGCATCTGTGTCCATCTACTCAAACTTCCCTCCTAGCCATACTGCTAGTCAAGACCAAACCTTCACTTGCCACTAGAGCCTATCCCATTCACTCACTAAAAGACATCGATCCAGCAATTTTCTCTTCTCTCTTCTGTATTACCAATGTTTCTTTCTATTGGATCACTCTCTTCAACACTGAAGCATTGAAAAGACATGTTATTTTCTCATATCTTCTTTAAAAACTCTTTATTACAATTCTCCTCTAGCTATTCCCCTTTCTTTTTAGAGCAAAACTCTTTGAAAGAGTGTCTATACCCTCTGTCTCCAATTTCTCTCCTATTCTCTCTTGAACCTACTCCAATCCAAGATTTTACCTACAACTCTCTGCAGACATGGCTCTTATCAAGGTCCTAAAGACCTCTACTTTGGTAAGCCAGTGATCATTTCTCAGTCCTCATCTTACTCAGCCAATCATTAGCATTGGACACAATCACTGTCTGCTCTTTGAAACACTGTTTCTTCATTGGGCTTCCAAGACTCTCTGTTTGTCTGGTCTTATTCCTACTTCTCTGGTCACTCTTCTTTGTTTACCCTTGATGTTTCTCCTCATCTCTCCATCAGAGTCCCCAGGCTTGGTCCTTGGACCCTGTCTGTTTTCTATCTGTGCTTACTCTTCCAACCTATCTCTGTCCCCTGAAATCCACACTCATGTATCCATGACACATGTCATAACTACTAGGGAACTAACAGTTGACATGTTAAAAACTCCTAATAGCCCCACCACCACCATCTAAACTGTTCCTCTCACAATCTTTCCCATCTCAGTAATTGGCAACTCAGTTCAAGTCAAAGCTCCTTGAACTTTCCTTGACTCCTATTTTCTCATAACCCACATCCTAACCATCCAGTAAATCCTGTTCATTCTACCTTCAAAATATATCCAGAATCCCACCATTTCCCATAGCTTCTACTACCACCGTTCTAGTCTGAGCCACCATCATTTCTTGCCTGGATTAGTGCAGTAGCCTCTTAACTGTTTCTCCTTTTTCTGTCTTGATCTTTTTCTTACTCTGTTCTTTACATAGCAATAAAGGTATTTCATTTAAACATGCCAGATGGCACTTTCTACTCAACATCTTCCCAGAGTCTTTCTCCTGATCTCCCCTCTCACTTCCCTCTTTTTCATTTAACTCCATTCCAGCTGTATTGGCATCCTTGCTATTCTTTGAACATATCAGGCATGTTTCCATCTCAGCACCTCTGCACTTGCTGTTCCCTCTGCCTGGAATGCTCTTCTGAGTACTTTCATTGTGTCTGTGAAATAGGAAGCAAAGTCGCCACAGCTCATCTGCTGACTTCCTTCAGAACTTTACTGGGTTAGAGCTCACCTGGCCACCCTATTTGATGCTGCAAACCCCATCCAGAGTGATCAACCCTGGTTCTCCACTTATTCTTCTTCTAAGCACTTATGATTATCTAAGAGACCTAATATTTTACTTACTTAATTTGTTTATTGCCTGTATCCCCCAACAGAGAACATAAGCTCCATGAGAACAAGGATTTTTTAACTACTGTACTTTAAATACCTAGGATAGGGCCTGGCACATAGGAGGCTCAAAAAACATTTGCTGAAACAATAAATAAAATATTTTTTTTCAAATTACCTTCTTGATGGCTGGGTTCAATATTATTTTTTTTGTCCTGACTTCCCTCCTTGTCTGCTGATTTGTTTTTTGGTATTTAGGGCCATTCTACTACTTGTAATTTTCCAGGTCAAAATTCCACATATCCTGTCTTTTCTTTGTTTCTTTTCTTTTTCTAAACCTATCTTCCAGTCTGCAACTTCACTTCCTTGATAGATGGGTGTATTTATGTGTATTTAGTGTTTTATCCCCTTTTCTTAGAGTGATAAGAGAATGTCAAAGTTGAGATGAATTTTAGAGTTCACCTCGTTCCACCTTCTCATTTGACACAAATGGAACCTTGGTATGGAAGAGGGAAGAAACCTTCAAGATTACACACCTAGTTCCTAGTTAATAGCATAGCAGGGCCACCCACTTTCCTCCTACAATACCAACCACCTCATCTTCCTTCTGGTTTCTGTAAGTACAACCAGCTTCTGTTAACTCTTCTGCCTCTTTTATTTTGTCTCTCCTCTTAGTTATATCACTTTGATATCATCATAAATCTTCTTTTATCTCATTTTGCAAGAATATTTGTATAAAATTAACAGGGAAGATTTCCATAGAATTTAAACAAAACCCCTACAGACTCTACTAAAGTTTTCATTAGACTCTTTTAAGATGTATTATGTATAAATATGTAAAAGATGTGTTAGAGTTTAAACTGCAGAACACAAATGTTTCAGAAAACATGATTAAGATGTTAATAATAGCATCTACCTCAAAGGGGAATTACAAAGATTCAATGGAAAAATGTACATTGTCTGGCACATGGGGAAGACAGAAAAAACATACACTATGGCATGGAATTATGCGTTTAAAGTGTGAGTGTTGTGTGTGTACCAGAGTTCCTTTGTGGCCCTGTTCTACACAATATCAAAAAAAATTTGGTGAATTTGTAAGGGTCCAATTAGTTATAATAATTTATTATTCTACTTCCTAGAGTACTTTTTTGCATACTGATTTCTTTTTTCTAAACAGACACGACATCTCTTTAAGTTAGTGAATGCCAACAGTTATCATCATCTCCATTTTGTCTGATGGAAACTGAAACTGAAACTTAGCTCAAACATAGCTAAGTAATGGAAGAGATGGAAGCAGAACCTTGAACACCTAATTCCTAATCCTGAGTTAGTCCATTGAGTCAGTCTGCACTATAAGTATGAGTAAATAATTTAAAATAAAAAACTAAACATTATTTTTCTGTACTACTAAAAATTTGGACATTTCTCTCATGGAGAGATTGACTCTATATTCCATGCCCTTGAATCTGTGACTGTTTGGCCAATAGAATACAGATGTGAAGCTGGGCCGAATTTCAAGCCTAGACCTTAAGAAACTGGCAACTCTCACTCCCTGTCTCTGGGAACCCTGGGTCAGTATGTAAGAAGTCCTACTGCCCTGAAGCCACAATACTAGAGAAACAATGCAGTCAACACTCCAGTCAACAGTCCATGCTGAACCCCACCTTCCAGACAAAACTGCTATGGTGATAGTCCTGTGAATGAAGCCATCCTGAACCCTCCAGACAAGCCCATTCACCTGCTGAAGACCACTGAGCAACCTCACCCAATTCAGCATGGAGCTGAAATATCACTGAACTGAGCCATGCCTGAATTCCTGTGCAATAAAGTCCAGATATGATAAAAATGGTCGTTATGTTTAGCTACTGAGTCTTGGGGTAATCTATTATGCAGCAACAGATAATGAACAGAATTTGATATCTGCTGCCATAACAATAACCGAAGCCTTGTAACAGTGGTTTGGGAACCAGATGATGGGCAGAACTGGAACGACCTTGAGGACACTGTTAGTGAAAGCTCAGAGGACCGGAAGGAGACTGCTGGTGAATACTTAGAAGGTAGTGCAGTGATTACTATTGGAAGCTGGAGAAAAATTTGACCCTAGCAGAAAGTCTGGTAATGCTGTTACCTGTGGCAAATGTACACAATAGAAAATAGACCTAATGAACTGAACTGGCTTGGATTTGGATTTCCAGAAGGAATGTCAAATGATTCATTTTAGCCATGTGATATGATATGGATAGAGAAAGGTAAGGTTAAAAAAATAAGAACTGGGCTTCCCTGGTGGAGCAGTGGTTGAGAGTCCGCCTGCCGATGCAGGGGACGCGGGTTCGTGCCCCGGTACGGGAGGATCCCACATGCCGCAGGGTGGCTGGGCTCGTGAGCCATGGCCGCTGAGCCTGCACGTCCGGAGCCTGTGCTCCACGGCGGGAGAGGCCACAGCAATGAGAGGCCCGCGCACTGCAAAAAAAAAATTAAAAAAAAAAAAAAGAACTATTTAATTATTATAATTAAATAATTACTTATATTATTTTATGGTATTACTGCATAATTCCTAGGGAGCAGGACTGAGACTTAATCAGTCCAATGCCAGTGTGTGTCCAGTAAGATTTAAGAAGTGTTATAGACTAGGGACTGCTCTGTGCTTTCCATTCTGTCCATTCTTGAATAGGAATGCCTATTGCTTGTGTCTGACCTCTGTCTCAATATTGCATGCTGGGGGAAATAACCTGTTCCTTTAATTCACAGGTTTTCAGACTGAGAGGACCCATACTCTTAGAAACAGACCTGAGGAGTCTTACTCATGCCTGTACCTGATTTGGATGACAAGATCCTGGATCTTAAGCCTGGTCTTGATGGTGCCTGGATCCTGATATTGTCATGAGATGAGAAGTTTGGGGTCCTTCCGAGACAGTGAAGGTATTTTTGTATTGGGAAGGAATATGAAAAATCAGTGATCAAAGAATAGACTGTGACAGATTAAACATTGCCACAAATTCTCTGATATCTCTTCCATGGAGAGCTAGAGTGTATATTCCCTCCCCTTGGATCTGGGTGAGTTCTGTGATTTGCTTTGATCAACAGAATATGGTAGAAGTGATGCTGTGCCAGTTGCTGTATCCAGGCTGAATCTACTGACAACCTCCACTTACATTCTCATGGAACACTGTCTCTGGGAGCCCTGAGCCCTCAACTACCCTGATGCCATGTTGGAGAGACTCATGTGTAAGCGTTCTAGTTGACAGTCCCAGCCAAGATCAGGCTTCCAGCCTAGACACTAAATTTGTGAATGAAGCCATCTTAGAATCTCCAAACCAGCTCATCTGCCAGCTGAGTATCCCAAGTGATCTCAGTTGACTCCAAGTGGAACAGAGGGAACACCCAGCAGACCCCTATTCAAACTATTAACCAAAAATATAGTGAAATATAATAACATAGAGTTCTAAGCCACTGCGTTTGGGGGTAATTTGTTACATAGCAAGAGGTAACCAGAACACTAACTATTCATACAATAAGTAAATGCATGGAGGCATATTTTTCACAATAGATTATATGCTCTAAAGTGGTGATGAGTTGACTTTTTGTAAAGGTAACTACATTTCAAATGTGATAAGGATGATTTGTATTTTTCTTATCCATAAAGCATGCAGATAACAGTCACTATCTCACTTAGTTCACAGGAATGTTGAGAGAAGCAAATGAGATAATGTATATCTCATCTGCAAAGCCTTTCCCACTATGTAAATGTAGGACATTATTATTACTTTTTAAAGGTATATTTGAATAAAGTGAAGGGTTCCTTTGCAATTCAAATAATCATCCAGTTTTTATCAATTTTGTAAGTTCAGCTCATCACAGGCCTGATTTTTCTATATACCCAGGTATTTACAGGCATGTAAAATTGCTGTTCTATAAATGTAGACTTTATGCAATACTGCATTAAAGCCATGCTTGCTCATAAAAATGTAAAGATATATTTTAGTACAATGTTGACCTGTAACAGACATATTTTAACTCAGATAAGTAAAGCACAACTGGTATTTGTTCATTCAATCAAACGTACAACTCTTGGGAGAGGTGGGAGATGCAGGTAATAAGTAGCTTGAGATAGAAGTTCTACTCCTAGGTTGTGGTTCTGCCTCATCTTGGCACTTAACGAGGGGCAAGGTGTGCATGAAGGAGAGAGAGAAAGGAGCATTCAAATACTTTCTTCCATGACAAAGAACAAAGTGTTCTGAAGGCCTAGAAGTAGACCCATGCATTGCTTCTGTTAGGAAAGCTGAGACTGTGAGAAATTTGTCAAATTTTGGGTTACTGAATTCAGATTTGTTAAATGATATTTCATGCTTTTAATGACAGTTTTTCCCCCTCAGAAAGCTAAAATATATATAAATGGTCTTTAAAAGGTCATTCCTTAGATTTAGTATCAAAAAAAAGAGCTAAAAGCATGTAAACACATACTACACACACACAATTGTCCATTAGTTTCACCAGCAGCGTCTGCTTTTACACCCTAAAACCTTTCATTTGAATGAACAATACGCAATGAATGGCCCAATCCCTCAGCTATCACAGCACATGACATTCCACTATCAACCCCTCATTAGTGTTGGGCCCCTTTCCGCAGAGCAGTCAGAATGCCATAAGACTGAGCACTTCTTTTTAAGCGTGCTAGTCAAGCACATCACAAGTGCCTGGTAAGGTGCTCTTCAGATATTGGTGCATCTTCCCTTTCAACCTATGACGTTTCAGAGATTTCTGGAGCAGTAGAACTTGAGAGGGTCTGTTCCCTGTTAAAGGAAAGACCAACTTGGGCTGAAGGAACATTGAAAACATAACCAACCTTTGTTTCCATTGCCCTTCAGCAAACACCTTTACTGCAGTAGCACCTTAGATTCAGGGCAAATACTAAAAAAACAAACAAACAAACAAAAAACCTTTCATACAATCTTCCACCACATGGCCAAGACAAGATCCAGCATTCACTCTCACTTAGCATGTTAGACTGACTAGTGTGTAAAATGCAAAAGAAGTATCGAGACTTACTTACTGGGTACCCTCACAACAACCTTATAGACTAGATTATCATTCTCATTTTACAAATGAGGAAACCAAGGAATAGAAAGATTAGGGAGCTCATCCAATATCACATGGCTGTCATTTATTGAAAGGAAAGGAACTGGATTAAAACCTGAGTCTGATTCCTTAACCCTGTGCTTGACAACTGATTATACTGGCTTCTGAGTGAGGATGGGGGCAATAATGATAGCTATCATTTGTTGAAAGATGATATAGTAGAGTCACGAAACCTGGGGCTTTTAAGACAGGCAGAACTCCAATCTCAACCTCTTAACACCTCTATGGTCCCAGGCAGGTGAGTGAACATCTTTAAGACGGACATAATTACAATATACTCATAGGGTTAGTGTGAGTTTTAATAATCTATTCAGTAACTGGAATTTAATAAGCACTCAATAAATGAAAGGCTAATTATTATTAGTTCCTATGTACCAAGCACCATTCATATATTATGAACAACCTAACAGTAGCCATGAAAGGAAGGTATTTTATCTATTTTATAGACCCAGAAACTGAGCCTCAGATTGCCCAGAATCACATAGTTGAGTCAGGATTTGATCCTAAGCCTATATGACTACAAAAGCTTTGCTAGTTACATACTGTTCCTCAACTTCTCTCAGTGCACCAGCCTAGGCTGAGATCACCCTGAACCAAAAAATGACATTTTGAATAATCAGTTAACTTTTGTAGCTACTAATGTGGTGAAACTGCATTGTTCAGTTAACCCATTGCTTTTCAAATTCTATTTTTACTCTAATGCTCAGGGGAGGAAGATATCTAACATATTTAACTTATCTCTCCTGGGGAAAATACTGAGCTTGTAAATGGCAGCACTTTATAAAAATATTCAAAGTTAGCTTAATTTAGAGAAAACGAGTCTGGACTAAGGATCAGGACACTTGGATTTTGTTTTGCTTTACTTTTCACAACTCTCCACTGACAAGCTGTGTGCACTTAGACATGTAACTTCAGGACCTCTACATTCCCCCCATGAAATGAGACATGAGAGACGAGCTCAGAGGGTTCCTTTTAATTCTAAGGTGCTACTAGTTAGTACCTCTTACACACATGTACATATACACATGTAGCAGTCACGAGCCTCTAAACCAGTTGCTCTTCTCAGGAGGGATCCAGCAACATTACTATTGATTAAAGAGCTGTTTCAAAACTCAGGTTTTAGGACCCTTGAGATTCTGATTCAGTTGATCTTATTGAAGCTTGAGATCAAATTTGTATTTTCTTCTTTTAACACCGCTCAGCTTTCTCAGGTGAGCTATCAGGCTCCAGAATCACTGCTTCAGACTCCTTTGCAGGGTCGGCAAAATCACCATGCCCTGAGAACACAAGGATGAACAAAGCCTGCACCAAGGCCTCCGCCCACAAGAGCAAGTTCACTGGTGAGGTAGAGCTGTAATGCACCAAATTTGATGTTGTTGGCCATGTATTATCCCATGGTGGATAGATGGGGGAAGAAACCTTTACAAATTACTTTCCTGTAGAAAAAAATGTCATACTGTTACTATGGCATCATTTTAAAACTGAAGTAAAGGTCTAGAAAACAATAAAATTGGCCCATGTAGTTGTGGTGTCACATTCAACTTGAGAATCACCCAAAATCAAGAAAAAGTATGATCAATGAAGCCCAATGATATGGTCAGTACATGAGCACCAAACCTATACCCCAGTACCTAGGTTTGCTGAGCTGGGATCATGACATGACACCCAAACAATTAGTGAAATTGAACATGAATGGGCAAAATAGATTGAAGAGATTCCAAAGACAAGCACAGTGACACCCAATATCAAGAAATGAGTTATAGCTATTTACTATTGTCAAGACCAGCTGAAGTCATGCTGGAAAGGATGCCACCAGCCAGAAAGAAATGGGTCTTTTCTTAAAATATAAATACTACTCAGACCATCATAGTAAATAAAAATATTTACCCAAGGACTAGTGACACTGTACGTAAAAGGCTGAAGATCATGTAGGCAAATATCCATTGTCACTATTTCTAAAACTCAAGGATCATGCAAGCCAGAAGGTAAATGCACACAGATCTCTCACCAATTTGAAGAGGTATTTTGTGTGTGGTCTTAAGTAATTCTTGCTCGAGTGTTCAAAATAGAGCTAATAACACTGCCTAAGAGTGTTTGACAATTATTTAATTATAACCTGCAAAGCACACTAAACACCTTGGCAGAAAGAGATGTATGAAAAAATGGGTGAAATGGATAAGAGCAACATAGTCCTTAAAAATGAAACAGTGCACCTCAGATTGGGACTTGAACCCACGCGGCAAGGACTCGACCCTGGCCAAAACTCAGACTGGGACTCGAACCCACATGGCTGGGACTCAAACCCGGCCAAAACCCTGATTGAGACTTGAACCCACACGGCCGGGACTTGAACCCGACCAAAACCCACAGTCTTCCAACTGAGATCACGCACCTTGTTTCAGGATTTAATGAAGCTCAGGTTCTTGATGTCTCAGCGCAGAAAGAATTCAATGAGAGACAAAGTGATACGTAAGAAGTGGATTTATTTAGACAGAAACACACTCCACAGACAGAGTGTGGGCCATCTCTGAAGGTGCGAAAGGCACCAGGGTATGGGATTGTCAGTTTTTGAAGGGGTGGGTAATTTCATATGCTAATGAGTGGGAGGAGTATTCCAGCTATTTCAGGAAGGGGCAGGGATTTCCAGGAATTGGGCCACCGCCCACTTTTTGATCCTTATGGTTGGTCTTGGAACTGTCATGGCACCTGTGGGTGTGTCATTTAGCTTGCTTATGTGTTACAGTGAGTGCACACTGAGGCTCAGGGTCTAGGGGAAGTTGACTTGTCCACCATCTTGGACCACTTGGTTCTAATCAATTTATGTCATGTCCTCAGGCTATGTTATTCTTTCAAAGGTTGTGCACTTCTCCCTTCCCTCCTGTTTCAAAAACACCCTGACACCTTCCACTATAAGCTTAGAAATCACAGGAACCAGGCCATGTCTGTCTTCTAGATCTTCTAATCTCAATATCTCATCAGGTATTTATGAATGAAATCTTTCATTCATAATCAATGAAGGAAATTGTTCATTCATAATCAATGAAGGAAATTCTTCATTGATAAACTGTGAGTCCTGTGTAGATGGCCTCAATGCTCTGCCCAGAAGGATATACAAAAACATAGGGATCTGTGGCCTAATACAAAAATATATTTGGTCTTTGCCCCAGTTCCTGGCATAGAGCTCCTAAAACCCTTGGTATTTCCTGAGTGATAGTAGTGTCTTTTGTTATTCCTGAGTTTATGCTAGTGATATGAATTAGGGTGGGGTCCCTAGATAATCTCAGGATGGGGCTGGTCACCAGAAAGACCAAGTGATTAGAGTGTTGGAACTTTCAGCCCCACCCACTAACCTCCAGGAAGGGGAGAGGGAGGGCTGGAGACTGAGCTCTATAAAAACTCCTGAACAATGAAAATCAGAAAGCTTCCAAGCTGGTCAACACCTCTAGGTGCTGGCAGAGTGATGTGTCTGGGAAGGCATGGAAGCGCCATTCTCTGCTCTTCCTCCCCTCCCCAATACCTTGAACTATGCCTCTCTTCCACGTAGTAAGTAAAAGACTTTCCAAAGTTCTGTGAGCAAATTATCAAACCTGAGGAATGGCTCATGGGGATTTCCGATTTAGAGCCAGTCAGTCAGAAGTACAGGTAGCCCAGGACTTGTGATTAGCATCTGAAGTGGGACCAGTCTTGTGGGACTGAACCCTTTAACTTGTGGGATCTGAGGCTAACTCTAGGTAGGTAGCGTCAGAATTGAATTGAATTGTTGGATATCCAGTTGTGTCTGAGAAATGGAGAAATGGTGTTGGAAAAGACACCACATATTTGGTGTCAGGAGGAAAGAGACCTTCAGGATCAAAGGGTGCAGCCAAGTTCATGGAAGCTGAACTATAAGTTGTAGGTGTCTTTGCTGACTTCACTCTCCTCTACACCCCTGAAGGTCCATTTCATTATGCCTACCGGGATGTATTTGGAAATCCTTGATATTGGGAAGAAAAACTGACTTATTTCCTCATACCAGAGCTTTCTTGGACTGATGTCCCAAAAGGTTACATTTCTAGACTAAAAGACAATTGACCAGGAACTTCATGTCAAGCAAGAAATCTTAAAATGAGATGCTGTTTGGGTTATAATTTTGCTAATATCTCTGCTATTTTAAAATTTTTATTTGGTAGAAATAAAGCCTGTTTTAATGTGAAATGTCAACCTAAGTCCAAACTATTTCACAAGTGGCTTCTTACTAAAACTCTGTAAAAGTGAAAAAAAAAAAAAATCCAGAACACAGGAGCAGCCAGGTAACCCACAGGCTCAAGTCCTCTCCTAAGTGAGGTGACAGAAACAGCTTGTATTTTTGTTTTATATTTATTTTAAGTCATAAGCAATATATTTTCTAAATCAATCACTCCTATCTTCCTATCCTATCCTATCCTCCTATCTTCATTCCTTTCTCTAAGCTTCAGAGCTCTCTTTCTCTATCCACTTCTTCACAACCCTAAATAACTTCAGGCTTGTCTCAACTGCTTACAGTAAAGTATATAATGTTCTAGAAAGTGTACTAGTTGGAGATCAAGAGACATGAGTCTTAGGTCTATTATTGTCTAATACTGCCACTAACTAGTTTGGGGATTTAGAGTTAACATTTAAATTCTCTGAGACTTTAGTGGTTTCATTATTTTTTTTTTAATTTTTTGAATTTTTTTGAATTTTTGAATTTTATTTATTTTTTATACAGCATGTTCTTATTAGTTATCCATTTTATACATATTAGTGTATATATGTCATTAGTGTATATATGTCAATCTCAATCTCCCAATTCATCACACAACCAGTGGTTTCATTATTATAGTAATGCATTTGGACTAGACAATTGAAGATCTAAGATTCTCTAACAACATTTTCTATAATGTTAGCAACACTGACTAGTTCCTGAAATTAAGCAAAGGTCTCAGAAAAAAATTTTTTTTCACAGTAAGAAGAAAATGGTTGATGCATCCTAATTTCATCATCTACAAAGTAAGAGGTCAATAGATTGTTTCATTCTTGGCATAACTGGAGAAATACAGGATTACACATGTTAGCTAAAACTTCAGGGAAACACAGGAAAACATTGGTTCCAATCTTAAGAGGAAAAAGAGCAAAGAAAATCTAGTCCATATACCAAATGAAAGAATAGGCAGCAAAAAAAGCAGAGGGAGAGAGGAAAGCACAAAACAAGATGGAAAAGGTAAATAAAAGCAAAAATGTAGTTATGAAAATAAATATAAATAAATTAAAGTTCTTTATTAAAAGATTAAGACTAAAATTGGGTTAAGAAACAAAATCCAACTATATGCTGGATTAAAAAATATACATGTAAATTAAAAGTAAAAAGATGGGTAAAGATCTACCAGGTTTATGTAAATAAAAGATTAATAGCACAATAAGTAGACAAAAGGAACTAGATAAAACAAAGAATGTAAATTTAGAGTAAAAAAAGATAGACTTCACAACAAAGGTATAATAGGTAGGAGCCATTATGTACCTAGTAACTGGCATTAAAGTGTATAAATCACACAGCTCTCAGATATAGTGGGAGAAATAGATACACAACTGAGACCTTGAAACTTTTCCTTCTTTGATAAATCAGTAGGCCTAAAATAAATTATATTTAACTAGTAATTTTTAAATAATATGATTGTTATAGTTTAAAGTTTATGCCCTTCCATGAGTACATAGACTTAAAAATATGTAGAATGTTTTTAGAAGTTAATCATGTAAAAGAACAAAAATTAAACTTTGACAAATTCTATAAAGGACAAGTATACAGTCTACATTCTGCAACTCTAATGAAATAAACTAGAAAATAGTAACAAGAATTTTAAAAAAGGAAACTTTATTTGTAAATTAGAAAACATACATAAGTAACTCGGATCAAAGAAAAGATAAAAATTGTGTTTAAAAATTATATGAATGTTAGAAAATTGAATATTAGAACATTTCATATTAAATCTAAACAATAGATTTAAAACTAGTCAGAGGAGATAGGAAATTTCTATACTTGCTTTATTAGAGCAGAACTAACACAAGTAAAAGACTTAAGCTTAATTAAATTTAAGAAGTTAGAAAGTAAAAATATTTTTTGAAAGCAGAAGGAAATAAATAA
Organism: Globicephala melas; assembly: GCF_963455315.2. Lineage (NCBI taxonomy): Eukaryota > Metazoa > Chordata > Mammalia > Artiodactyla > Delphinidae > Globicephala > Globicephala melas. The sequence goes on from NC_083314.1 coordinate 111,291,432, forward strand.
CAAAAATTAAAGCAAAGAGTAATGAAAGCAAACACAGAAAAATGTAATAGTCAAGCATATTCTGGCAAGTTCAGAAAAAAAGTTAAAAAGATAAATAACTTAAGACAAAATTACATAAAATGAGAAATGAGAGAACTAGAGATATGAGAGATACTCTTAAATTATACAATACAATATTGTGTTAAACTTTCAAAATTCACTAATGTTCTGGGAAAATAGAAATGGCTAAAATCAACTCATTAAGACTAGTAAATTGAATAGGACTTTGTCAGTGGAAAAAAAGATTAATTAATTCTAATAAGGTTTCTAAGTCAAAACTACTTTACCAGTCTTTGCAAGTCTTAAAAGAAATAATCTGCCCATCACATATACCATTTTAGCACAGAAAAAGATGGAAAACTTTCAGACCCCTTTCACGGTGAGCTTAACCATAAGAACCTAATAAAGATAACATGGGGAGCTTCCCTGGTGGCACAGTGGTTAAGAGTCCACCTGCCGATGCAGGGGACACGGGTTCGTGCCCCGGTCCGGGAGGATCCCACATGCCGCAGAGCGGCTGGGCCCGTGAGCCATGGCTGCGGAGCCTGTGCTCCGCAACGGGAGAGGGCACAACAGTGACAGGCCCGCATACCGCAAAAAAAAAAAAGATAACGTGGGAAAAAAATTACAAACCAATACTACTTCTGAGTATAGATAGAAATTCATAAGTAAATTTCTTGAAATTGGGATCTCATAATTAAATAATGAAGACTGTGAGTTTTTACCCTACTTACAGCAGACAAGTTAGCCTGCCATGGTTTCATGTGGCAGAAGAAATGAGACTTTGGGGTCAGAGACAAAAGATTTTATTACTTATAGCACAGGAAGCAGCCTGAGCATCAGTATGTATGTCAGTGCCCCCCATTCTCAGGGAGATGATGCAACATAGGCCCAGGTAGATGCCTGCACATTCAGTGGGTTGCTTTACAGGAGAGGAACCCTGAGCTTAGGAAACTTGAGTCTTTAAAAGTGGGCAATAAGCATCCTCCCATTGCCCCAGAGGGAGACATTATCTTTATTATAGTGGACAGTAAGCATGCTTGCTGTTTGCTCCAGAGGGAGACACTATATCTTCAAGGCTATAAGCAAACCTGCCCTTTGCTCTGGAGGGAAAGACTATCTCCATCCATGAAAAGATACTCTGAAACAAAGAGCAGTCAGTGCCTCTGCTTACAAGATACACAGAAATGTGTGAGACCCATGAAGACTTGCCACCCAATACATCATCAGTAGGTATTATTCTAAAAATGCAATATTTAATATTATTCTAAATTTAAATAATATTAAATAATATTTATAAATATTAAATAATATTTAATATTATTCTAAAAATGCAATATTTAATATTTAAAAATACAAATAAGGCAAAAAAACAACAATATAATACAATTCAACATCTAGTCTTTGTGGTTAAAAAGAAAATTTTTTTTATAAATAGAAATATTATTTCTTTAAATGTCTAATTGAAATCTATCTGTTAAAATCGACGTAAATATATTAAATGTTATCCTAAAGCAACACGCAACATACTTACAGTGAAACCCTATAGGCATTCTCTTAAAATTGGAAACAAAATAAGGACGACCATTATAACTGCTATTATCTAACATTATTCTGGAAGTTCCAGTCAATGAAATGAAAATGAAACATATGTAAGAAGTGTAAGTATCAAAAATCATCATTATTTTAAGTGACACAGTTATACATAGACAAAGCAAGAAGAACTAAGGAAAAACTTTAAAAATAATGAGTTCAATAAAGAAGCCACAACAAAATAAACATTTAAAAAAATGTCCAGTGCCAGCAATAATGAGTTATTTTAAACAATGTTAAACCATAATAACTAGTTACATAAGATTCCATTCCTGCTAGCCTCAAAAATTTTTAAAAAATAGAAATAAACTGGACAAGAAAGAATGCCACCTATACAAAGATAAATTCAGCACTTCTGAGGCTTTCAAAAGAAAGTATTTTAAAAAAATAAATCACATTGATCCTAGGTAGAAAAAGGAATTTTGAAAGTTATTAAATATTTCCAAGTTGAGCTGCAAATATAACTATATTCAATTAAATTCCCAGTAAGAATTTAGGGATCAGACTTGATAAAATATTTTTAAATGTATATGGAAGAATATCACATGATGATAACGAACAAGTTTCTAAAAATAAGAGTAATGAGAAGGGACTTATCCTTCTAAATATTAAAACATATCATAAAGCTACAGTAAAAACTCAACAAGCAAACAAAAACAGAGTGAAATTAAAGAAAAATCAGCATATAGTGCAGTGGGGAAAAACAGAGATCAGAAAAAGGTATATACATCATAAATCAGTGGAGAAAGGATGGTACTGAGCTAAATAATTTTTTTCTTAAAAAAACAAACAAACAAACAAAACTTATGTCTCTCTTATATAAAATAATTTCTGGATGGTAAAAGTTATATTTCTAAAATAAAACCATAGGAAGCAAGAGTAAAAGATTGGTGAAATCTGTTGGGGAGGGCAAGGACAAAAGCACAAAAGTCAAGATGGAATAAGTCATGAAGGAAAATAAGAATAGATTAACTGAAGAGAAATAGAAATCTTTATAGCAAAAAACTGTCACTATAAACAGCATTAAAAGGCATTCTATAATGACAATAAAATATTGCAAAAGTAATGATAGATGTATTCAATAATGGGAGACAGCATTGGGTAGTTTATAAGTTCAAGCTGGAATTTATGTACAAAAAAAGTTCATGCGTTATTTATGATATAGAATAGATGAAAGGAGATAGAGAGAAGTGATTAGGAGCACGGGAGCAAATCCCAGTTCCAGCTCTTGCTAGGGATGTCACCATGCCTCAGTTTTATCATCCCTAAAATGAGAATAATAACACCAAACCTCACAGTGTTGTTGGGAGAGTTATGAGAAATCACAGCTTGGCAAGGGAGTAAATACTAAATAAATGTTAACTATAGGAGTATTAGTTGCAGTATGGGGTATAATAAGTTACACTTTCACTCTTGACTCACTTATCTCTCTCCATCTGTGTCAGGAACTGGGTGAGAGGTAAACACAGGAATCTAACTGATGAGCATCTATACATAATCCTAATTGTTGATTAAACCGGATTAGAGAAGCAGCTCAGCCTGTGGCCCAAAGAAGTGAGTCTTATTTGGAGAATAAGAGAAACAGAGAAGCTGGCTGCATCCTGGAGACCAGCTGCTCCAAGGAGATGAAGGGGCTGAACCGAGAAGTCTGGGGACTTCATAGGGTCGTGGTGGGAATAACTGAGTTGTTACCTTCTCCCACGTCACCAGCCAAAGAACTTGTTCCACCTTGAGATCCAGAGAGGATCCCAAGTCAGTGTTCTGCATACACATCTCCTTCCTGGTCAGCGGAGGGGAAGCCCTCCTCACCTCCAATCATAGAAACATGAGGTGAGAGGGAGAAGCATTCCGCATCCCACCCCCCCCCTTACTATTCGGAAATGATTTTAAATGAAGAAATTGCAATGGAATATTTTACTGCCATTCAAAAGTATGTTTTGGGGGTATTGGAAAATTGTCATAATACAGTGCTGAGGGGGTAGGGTGAAGCAGAGTCCTGTTATTTATTCATATTTGCACAGGAAAATTCTGTAAGAAATACAATAAAATGTTAAAAATTGGTTATTTGAGGGGTAGTGAATTTACAGGCAATTTTAATTTCTTATAGTTCACTGTATTTTCAAAACTTTCTACAGTTTCTTATTACATTCCTATTCAGAGATAAAAGAGAGAAATATGACTCTTTACTAGCTTCTTCAGACAATTTCAATTTCTCAAACCAACAGAACTCTAATTTGAAAGGATTTAAAGTATATGGTTTACTTCTTGGCATAGAGATTTTAGAAATGGATCGGGAAAGAGAGACTTTTCCTTTATTTCTATATGCACATCTGTATTTTTTATAAGCATGTATTACCCTTGAAATTAAAATATAAGCCATTAAAATTTGCATTTTAAAAAGTGTTTTTTTTTTAAATCTTCTACATCAAGAGACAGGAAAAACAAAGCAAAGCCAAATATATATGCGTAAATGTTAAAGTTTATGGCTGGGCTTGGGTAGCCTACCACCAAGAAGCTGGGTATTCATTTCAGGGCTCTGTTTCTGTGAGGTTCAAGGGCACCAAATGGGCATTATAAATATTAATAAAAACTTTAAAAGCTAAACCACATTTTTATGGAGTTAGGAGCATAAACTGAAAGAATTAATTTGGGAAGGAAAAGATGGTGGTTTTCTATGGTTGTTTTGTTTTGCTTTTGCTGAGAAATCCAGCAGTTCTTATTCTGTCACAATAAGGAAAACTGTATAGTTTGTTGTTTTGAAAACCACTGTTGCTTGAGTGTGTATCAGGTCACAGACAAACACGCAGAGGGTCAAAAATATTGTTTTCAGAGTAGAATTTATATCTAATTGTCTAGTTATGATCTAGCCCCCAGGCCCTCCAGGGGTTGGGTCATCTATTAGATGATACGTGTAAGCTTGTACATATGTGTTTTCTAAAAGCTGAGCCCAAATCTGAAGAATGTGAAGGGCAAAAACATAACTGCATAACTGACCTCTTGAAAATAATAACCAAATTGAATGAGCAGAAAGGATGGGCACTTCTAAGATGGAGCTGCCGGACGGTGGATTCACGGGGGCAATGATGAGAGGGGACAGCCCTGCAGTCCTACCTTCTAGCCAGACTGTGCTCCCTTTATAGGCCTGAGAGCAGCTGCATTAAAGTTTAATCATAATAAGACTGTGTTCTATTTACATGGCCTCTTTCATCCCAAGAATTTGAGGACTTGGTGGACTTCCTCACATTTATCTTCACATCACCTGCTGAAAAGCAAGCTGGAACAGGTGTTGTCTTTCTTTTACAGGCTGGGAAACCAAGGCAGGTAAACAGGTCTTCTGTGTCCCCTGGTGAGACAGGGAGTTAAAGAAGGGAAGGCTGCATGTTTTTGTCCCTCAGAAGGAACCAGGCTAAAACACAGGAAGGACTAAAATCTGCCTTCCAGTTCAGGAGGAATCTTGATGATTAGATAGAGTATCGGTGTCAGTGAGCAGAGTGAGCAGATGGATAGAGGTATGAAATAAGAGGTTCAGGAAATGTCCCATCTCAGGGCGTGGAGAAAAGGTCTCCTTGACCAGTAGATGTTGAAAATTCCACACAGAGTCCTTTCTCTATGTTATTGCATTGCAATCTCAAAACCCCCGTGTAAAGTGTCAATATCTCTAGAGGCATACTACAGTACGTTCAGCCACTCTCAGACAATAGCATTGCAACAGTAATTAATTTATGAAATTTATCTTTAATTATATTGTTAGCTGAATCCTCACTCTCAATAGAGCTAGGAGCCAGGCAAAATACGTTTTGATGGAAGGAAGGAGTTATCAGTTATGCTCTGCAAACTCAAGTCCTTTTTGCAAAGAAGCTATATATTAATTAATTCAATTATTTAACTAGAAAAATTGGTCCAGACTATTTCTGATGGAAGCAGAATAAGGCAGGGAGAGAATAATAATAATCCTGGCTCGAGTCTTGCCTGGTCATCCACCAGCTATACAACAGCAGGCAGTTCAGCCTCGCTAAGCCTCCACTTCTCCTATGTTACGTAAGAACAATCATGTGTGATCTCAGTTTGGATTCCCCCAAGGGCAAATCTTGAGTCAAGAATGGGGAGCAAGTTTGGGTGGTAATCCCTGGGACCACCGGAGAAGTGAGATGGGAGGGGGGGAAAATCAGTCCAAGTGGCTTCAGTAAGGGGTTCCCACTGTGGTCACTTCTTTCAACCCCTGTGAGGACCCTTTGGGACACTGTGGGAACTTGCTTCAGAATTGTCCCAGCAAAGGGAAAGGAAGCTGGGGGGATTTATACAGGAATTCCCATTCTTCCAAGGTTGAGGGTTGTTCCTGGGCCAAGGATTCATGGGTACTTCCTGCTTAGCCCCCAACTAGGCTGAGGATCTTCCCATGAGGCCAGAGCACATGTCAGGCAGAGAGACACCGCCATCACGCAGGAGACCAGACTGCCCGCAGGAGGCTTCCTGGGGTGGAGCAAGGAGATGGAGATGGGCACCAACGGTGTCTGTCACACACAGAGCCGCTTCATACAGCTGCTGAGGAAAGTCATGAAGGATAATGTGAATGTGATTCTTAGCATAAAATCAGGCACATGAAAAAGAGCCAATGTCAGTCGCTGTGATTGTCATTATTGCTACTTCTTTTTTTTTAATTAAGGTGGACCTAAGCTTACTGTCACAGAAGAGGGTTCAGGGAGCCACGAGAGAGCCAGAAGCCCCTGGGTAGGTCTGAGAAGAGAAGCCATAAGAATTCAGAAGAGTGAAAATAGTACAACCGTGAGGGTGTCAAAGGCAACCTTCATGTCCTTCCGAGTTCTGCCTCCTTGATCCTGGGGGACACTGGCGGGTCAGCTTAGCCAGATCTCTAAAGAGAACCAGAGAAGAAAAATAAGTCTGCATGTCCTTGCTACCGGCCTTCCAAGGTAGAAGCACACCTGGCAGTGGAAAATCCCAACCCCCTGGCTGGGACAAGAACTATCTGACTGCAGAAGGAAGCGCAGTAAATATTTCTGGTTTAACCTGGGCTTCTCTGAAGTTTTACTTCAACTTGAGGCCCAATTCAACTGGCATGAATCCCCACAAATTAACTCCCAGGGAAAACACAGCCATTTGAGAAAAGAACTGACACCTTTTGCAAAAGAGCAGAACCTTCGGTCCGGTACATGCAGGATGACTGTCTTCGACTGAGGTGAGATATAATAGATCCAGGTGAACCCCCATTGACAGGCATGGCGGCCTCGATAGCTGAATCCATCACCATTCCCCCTGTGCAGTGTTGTGCTTCCACTCCCCTTGTATACGGAACACGGCTTACAAAAGGCAACAGTTTTGTTTGGCAGGTGGAAAATCATTTCAATTGTGCTATTTTTCTGTTTACCCGAATAAATATAAAGATGCTTTTCTTTTCCGCAAAGAATTGTTATTGCTATTTGAATCTATGTTGCTTCCAAAACAAACATCTTACTTTTAGTTCAGAGAAGAGCATTCTATTCCACAGAGGAGTGATATTCTTCAGAAGGCTGGTGGGAAACTTGTAGAATATTGAAAGGATAAGACTAATTCCAGAATAAACAACCTGGAAACTTTGTTTTCTGACCTCTAATAACTATGAACGGTCCCTCCCATAGGATGTACTATGGGAGTGACTGGAACATGAAGGATTGGCCTATAGGACAAAGCCAAGGGTGGTCCAGTCCCTCTCTAAATCCACAACTGATCTTACAAGACTATTCTCAGAGCTGTCTGTCTCTCTTTCTCTCTGCCTATACAGAGCCCTGTCTTCCCCTATAAGCGCACTTCTGCTTCCAGTTGTGTTCTGTGGAAATCTCACTCCCTCTCTGAGGAGCAGGTGCTTACTGAGACCTGGACCAGAGCTTAAATTACAATGAGTCTCATGGAAAAATTACTGGATTCACTTGTGGCATCCTTCTACCACCCTACCATTCAAGTCCCAACTCCTGCAGGGAGCCATATCTACCAGCTGTCTGTGTCATTGCCTGGCCAAATCTCTCTAGGATTTCTTTTAGTCTGATTTTGCTTTTATCCTTCCAATCCATGAAATGGATGCTAACTTACATAAGAAAATTCGATAAGTAAATATGCTCTTGTTATTGACCAGCCTCTCTCTCTTTTGTCTTTTTTAGGAGTCAACATGATTATCATCCTCTTCAAAACAAGTGACAATTGGGCTTCCCTGGTGGCGCAGTGGTTGAGAGTCCGCCTGCAGATGCAGGGGACACGGGTTCGTGCCCCGGTCCGGGAAGATCCCACATGCCGCGAAGCGGCTGGGCCTGTGAGCCACGGCCACTGAGCCTGCGTGTCCGGAACCTGTGCTCCGCAACGGGAGAGGCCACAACAGTGAGAGGCCCGCGTACCACTAAAAAAAAAAAAAAAAAAAAAAGTGACAATTAATGAGTGTATTATCCTGTGCCATTCTCCAAACACAATGAGAGCAATAGCATTATCCCCATTTTAAACAGGAGGAATCTGGAACTTGGAAAGTTAAGTAACTGACCAAACCATTGTACAGCTAGACAGGGCAGCACTGTCAGATTTAACCCAAGAATCTGCATAGTTTGTGTTTTAAACCACCATGTACTTCTGCCTTCCACCATCTGATTAGGCTGTGGAGTCCTGGGGGACCATCTACAATAGCACATATGCAGATCTTCTATTAATAAAGGCTGAAACCTTAATATCTTCCACGTGTGGTGCCCCATACATTTACACAGCCCCTTCCACATGCATTCTCTTATTGAATTTGAATGGTAACAATCACGATAGGGATCAGTCAGGCACAAGTCTGCTTTCTCTGCTTAAAATAGAAAACTTGAAATTCAACATTCCCTATCCACAAGAACAGCCAATAAGTGACATCTACTTAGCATCGTTCTTTTTTTTCCTCTCCCGTCAGGGTACAGGCTTCTATCACACATCGCATCCCTCTTTTTCGTTTTGCCACTATAGAAGCAGAATGTTGTTTCCTCTAAGAAAAGCGTTCCCCTGATGGGAGTGACACGCCCGTATTAATGGAGGAAAAAAGTCTCACGATTGAAACCTAGTTAGAACCTGCAGAATTTATAACTCAGCAGCAAAAATTTTCTCTTTGCAGAAAACTGGGACATAACCAAGGCTTTCAATGGAGGGCAGAAAAGGGAAATCACAGAAAATCAATTCAGTATTTTTGAGGCGTGGAATGGAGATAAAGGAAATGTTCTCTCAACGATTTTGTGGGCAGAGAGATATGATAATTGTTTTCCTCTTTAAGGCCAGGACTTCTCGTCAGTTCATGGTGTGACCTTGCTGTGTCTTTCTGGGGTCTGATCCTGTTTCCCCCAGTAACTTTAAGAATATAATCACATACTGGTAAAGAGCTCAGTGCAAACACTGAATGACTTGGATCACCATCACAACACTGCCACTCATTAGTGTTCTGATCTAAAGCAAGTTCTTTAATAGACTTTCAAAGTCCATTTCCCCATCTGTAAAATGGGGATAATAAATCTGCCTCAAAAGATTGTTGTTGAATTAAATAAGAATCCAAAGCACTTAACATGACTGATAGAAAGTCTTTAGCAAACTAGAGCTACTAATACATGCAATATTCTTTTTTAAAAATCATTTTAAAAGTCCTGTTTTGCTCAGTCTATTAAGTATCCTGTAGTCTAGTGATGACAAATACTAATAAAGATGGTAAGTTATAGCAGTTGGGGTAAATGATACACTTGATACACTGTGACATAATAAAAGGACACCCAGATCTCAACGTCTTAGCACAATCAAGTTTTGTTTCTCACCAATGGCAAGTCCAAAGTGGGGTTTCCTGGTCAGACACACTCCTGGGTTGTCCTTCTTCAGGTGGTGACTCGGGGACCCAGCCATCTACTGCCAAAGGGCTTCCTCCATCTCTCTTGTGTCTTCCAGTTGTTGGTTTTCAGCCACTTAAGGGAGGAGGGAGAGAGGCTAGAAGTCCATGTGACATGTTCTATGGTCACCCACATCCTGGTCTCTAGTCCTTAGTCACGTGACCCCTATCTAGACACACAGGGCTGGGAAATGCTGCTTAGCTGGGTGCCCAGGAAGGAGGGGAGAAGCAGATATGGGTTAACATTGCCAGAAAGGATCAGGAGAATCATTTCACTTTTAATTTTGATACAAGTAGGACTTATTTTTTGGAGGCGTGTATGAAGAAGAGATTATATTAGTCACTTTACATTAGAAACATTTCATCAGAAAACAAAACTTCATGGATCAGAGGCCAAATTGCAAAGGGGATAGAAGTGTGATTTTGATCTTCTCCTGACTTATCTCTCCTCTGCTCCCCCTTCTTAATCAGTGTCTTTCTCTGTCTTCTACCCTCCCAGACCCCCACCATAGGGCTCCATATAATGTTTCATATTTCAGACAGTGATGTCTGTTAAAATATGCCTTATTTCCTCAGAGCCATATTGTCTGATAGGTGACAGCTAATTAATCTGATAAAGTAATTCACGCAGCTAGAATAACGATGATCGTGGGAATTGTGTTACTAGGCCCAAGTAACCTGTACTTTTAATAGGTTCCTTCCAGCCAGAGACAATGGATTAACCCAAATAAATTGGTCTAATGGTAAGAACTGTTCAAATGTGAGAATCTTAGTCATGATGGCAGCTCAAAGAGGACACGTGTAGCAGGAGCTGCTCTGATAGAAACCTTGGACACCTTAACTTTGTTCCCTTTTACTTAACATTTGTCTTAACTGGGCTGGTGAATTATGTAACTGTAAAACTATTTTTTTAATTAATTTTTTATTTTATATTGGAGTATAGTTGATTTACAATGTTCTGTTAGTTTCAGGTGTACAGCAAAGTGATTCAGTAATATATACACATATATCCACTCTTTTTCAGATTCTTTTCCTATATAGGTTATTACAGAATATTGAGTATAGTTCCCTGTGCTATACAGTAGGTCCTTCTTGCTTATCTATTTTATATACAGTAGTATGTATATGTTAATCCCAAACTCCTAATTTATCCCTCCCCCCAGTCTTTCCCCTTTGGTAACCACAAGTTTGTTCTTGAAGTCTGAATCTGTTTCTGTTTTGTAAATAAGTTCATTTGTAACATTTTTTTTTTAGATTCCACATGTAAGTGATATCATATGATATTTGTCTCTCTTACTTATTTCACTTAGTATGATAATCTCTAGGTCCATCCATGTTTCTGCACATGGGATTATTTCATTCATTTATGGCTAAGTAATATTCCATTGTGTATATGTACCACATCTTCTTTATCCATTCCTCTGTCAATGGACATTTAGGTTGCTTCCATGTCTTGGCTATTGTAAATAGTGCTACTATGAACATTGGAGTGCACGTATCTTTTCAAATTATGGTTTTCTCCAGATATATGCCCAGGAGTGGGATTGCTAGATCATATGGTAGAATGTTTTGATACTAGGCTGAATCATTTAGTTGGAAAAGCACTACATATTTAAGAAAGAATTTTCTGTAGCTACACAAGATTCCTTATATCACGTCCTTTCCTTTCTAAATATGGAAATCCAGCTCCCTGGAAGAGTAGCAACAGTCAATGACTCCATGGAGGTCATAGCCATCATCATAATTGTGTTCAGGAATTAAAATCCCTCACTGACTCTTGATTGGGAAGAATCACATTATGTCCACTTCTTCCTGAACCCAGGGTGTTGTGGGGATTTGGTTTTGGTTTTGGTTTGGTTTTGGTTTTGGGGTATGTGCAAAAGCAAAGGTTTTTGTGGTAAATGTCAATGAAGTAACCCAAGCCCCTTCAGCAGGAATTGTTTCCCTGTGAGTAGGTTCATAAATGGGCAATTTCTGGCTTCCATGCCCTGAGTGTGAAGAATAGATCTGCTCTTTCTGATGTCATAAGGTGGGAGATGGACCTTTGCAGGCTCGTTCACAGTATGAAGGCCACTCTGGAGAAGATCTACTGTCACTCCTTTAAGAAATCGGAAGCAAGGAGTGGGAGGAAAAGCAAGACTCTGCAACCGGGGTGGCTGTACACAGAACCACCCTCCTCAAGAGTGTCGAAGGACCCCAACTCCCAGGGACTGTCCCTGAGGTCGGCTCTCACATCCAGTGCCCTTTCCCTTCCTTGACACTTACTGACCGTTGAACTTTTCAGTGACCCACTGAGTTAAAGATAAACACCCCTATGCCAGAGAAGGAGACTCTTGGATACAGAAAAAGAAACAACTTTCCCAGGATCATATTGAATACAACGACTGCTCATGGGGACCTTGTCTTACATCTCTCTAACCAGCCGGTCTTCGCATCCCAGAGCTCTTATATGATTGGCTCTCAGCAGGCAGCAAAAGGCAACCTTGTTCCCACAACAGGACTAATGAAGAGGGAACACACGTTGCAGATAAATCTGAGTTCAGATCTGGCCTGGCTGTGCACTAGCCATGTGACTTTGCAAAGTCCCCTGTGGCCTCCGAGCCTCAGTCTCTTCCTCTTAGCATGGGGATCCCAGGGGTAATTGTAAGGATCATGTGAGCTGACGTGTGTGAATGTCCGGCATCTGGAAAGCATTGGCATACAGAAGCATTAATAGCTGATGATGATACTTTAATTTTTTTTAAGTTTATTAGACCCCCTCCTGGATATACTGCCCAGGCTGGGGCTGGCCTACAAGAAATAGGATACATATGTGCTCTTGATGGGCTTAAAAAGCTAGTTGGAAGGAGAGGCTATATGAAACAGCAAAAGAGTACATTTTCAGTGCTAAATGAATGGAATATAAAATTAGTAAAATCAGAAATAAGAAGCAACAGTAATAAGTAGAAGTGTCAGGGAAATTAAGGTAGTTTTGGGAGAGAGTTTGAGACAGACACTAGAGGAGAAGTATTTTGCCCACTCCAGGGGAAGTGGCCTGAGCAGCAACGGTGAGGCTTACATATTTAACAAGAAACTCTCAGTTAACTCAAGTGATTGGCTCTTTGATGGCGGATTCCAGACTCAATTAACAAGACACTCAGATTGCATTTTGAGAGTCGCTTCCTGATGCCCTGCAAGTTATGTTTTGCAAAGATCTAGCCCCCTATCTGGAAGTCCGGCCCTGCCACAAAAGATCAGCTAATGTCACAAAGGACCTTTCAGGGTGAGGCGGTGTGAAGGGTCAAATGACTTAACTTGCTCTTCCAAGGGCCCACATCATCCAAGTAAAGCTCACTAAGATAAATACGTACAGCAAGTGCACAGTGTCCTGCTCTTGATCTTTTAATAGGTGTTGGCAAGACAGATGCGAACTCTCTACAATGGTCATTTCCATCCTTTGTTTCTGAGGGCTAAGCCCTACCCTTATCACTCAACAGAGGTTCCCCAGGGCAGAGCTGGCCGCTGTGTGTGCCTGCTCATGTGCACATGCTTACTCATGCAGACGTATGTCTTGAGCAAGCAGAGCATCTTAGACTTTCATGGGAACACATGTCATGGGGACATTTCATTAACATGCAAAGTCTGGTTCAATAAGTCTGAGGTGAGGCCTGAGATTCTGTATTTCTGACAGGCTCCTGGGTGATACAAGGCTGCCTCTCCAGAGGCCACTTTGAGAGGAGCAATTGGATCCCGTCCAGGTGGTTTGGGGGCCATGTTTGTGGGAACTGGTGGAGAACCACTGCTCTTCCGTGACCAGGGGACCCCCGAATCCCCGAGGGGTAGTCCTGTTCGGATGCACTGTTGTGCAGGCGCTCCAGGCTGCATTCCCGGGGAGGACTGCCGTGGCCAGGATCGCCGTGGCCAGGAGACGTCCCTTAAGTGTCTGGTAGCCTGTGACTAGAACACCTGAGACCAAAGGGACACCTATTCCCAGACCACTGAGATGTGAGGTCATGGAAACCTCCACCGTGCTCACAGGGCCCCTTCTTTGTGGAGGTCAGGAGATTCCCCCATATGCCTTAAACCTACAGACCAGGCCTGGTTCTGTCTGTTGAAACTTCCTCTGAAGGACTGAGTAGTTCCACGCAGAGTGAAATAAGGCAAGAGGGGCAGCAGGAGCTCAGAGTTCCCTCCCTTGGGGGGCTTTAAGTGCTGCTTTGAGTGATGCTGTTGGGAGGACAAGGGCAGATCATCTTAAGGCCTGCCTGTAGTCAAAAGAGAGCTTTGGAAGTGAAATGTTCCCACGGCTTTAAAGGCTCTGAGAGAGCAGTGCCTGGCTTTCCCCACGGACACAGTGACACACTGTGATCCAACAGCTGCATGCTTCCCACTGTCGGCACGGGTCATAGTCACTGAAGGCCCCCAGGTAGTACTGCTTTTGTCCAGGACCCCCCTTCTGTGCCTATAACACTGAAACTACATGACATCGTAACCTTTATATGAATTTCTTCTAGACAGCATTTAAAAACACCCAAATCTTTCTTGACCTTTACATTTTAGCGGAGTTTGTTTTTTTTTCTTAAATTGATGTTACAATAATTTTTTTAAGCTGTGGCATTTTTAAAGCTACTTCAAGGGGAACTTCACTTTCCCTTACCCATCCTATTTGAGACCAATCATTAATCATGAAGGGAAGGCACAAAGGACTCAAAGCCAGCTTTATTATGTTTTCATGTTTGTGACATTTTCTTTCTATCAGCTAGTGGGAAGTTCCTACCCTTTTTGTTTATTATCTACAAGTTGTAGAATTTGTTTTCCAGGTTCCAGCCCTCTTCCATCTCCTTCCACACCCTCCTCTGTCATGACCCCTCTGGCTTCTGAGAGGGCCTTTAGATTGGGGTCTGCAGAGAATGGCCAATGGATAGCATCTTAATCTTGTAAAATATGAATCCATTTTGTCTTGGGCAAAACAGACTTTTCTGCCTGTCAAGAAAACTCAGCTGTCATATTTCAATCTATTTTTTTCCCCATAAGGGCGACTCTTATAGAGGGACTGTAAAATGATGGATCCACATTTGCATAAGGGTTTAGGTCAGAGGTCACAAAAAACTGAGGCCCCTAAGGCCACTGTTCTGCCTGGTTATAGTCAGGTAGATCTGATAGCAGTGGCACCTTCTAAACCAGGGGTTCTTAACCTGGAGTGCATGGATACAGCTCTGTGCATAGTAGAATTCAGATGGCCATGAACTTGGATGGGAAAAAAATTGCATCTTTATCTTTATTAATTTCTAACTGAAATTTATCATTTTATTCAATTATGAATACAGGCAAGAAACTACTGTGGTATTGGCAAGCATGCCTTCACTGCGTCATCAATGGAAATCATGGGTGTTTTCATATCACATCACAGTTGTTGTAGATATCTTGAAAAATTGTGTATAATTACCACTACATGAAAATACGGTAGTTATTAGTTTGGCTGCTAGAACTTGTTATTTAATGCATTAATAAAGAAGCACGTATATTACTATCTCATACATTTGTGCGTTTTTTAATACTTTGATAATTATATTTCTATGTAATTGGTTTCCTTTGTAATTCTATGCATTTTATGTTATGCGTTTTAAAACATTATTCTGAGAAGGGTCCATAAGTTTCACCAGATTCCAAAGAGGTTCATGGCACACACAAAAATATGGGTAAGAAGCCTGACTTAAGAGTCCCAGTTTGCCAGTGTCAAAGTGGCCATGTCATTCATTTTTGTAACATTCCTAATGTTTGTAGGAATTTGAGTTGACTTGCTTAAGTTTAGGGATATTTTTGAAGAATTTTTCTTTATATTAGGAGGTATGTGCTTAATCACAGGGGGTATCATAGTCATTTATTCATTTTATTATTCATTTATTTAAAATATCCCTAATGACCTTTTTTTAAGCTTTCTGTCAGCTACTGTGAAAGATTATCAAATGAAAAGACATTGTCCCTGCCTCCAAGATCTTGGACTCCAATAAGATGTTTATCATTCTTATGAACTCCTTATTAAATTATAAGTGTTCTGTACTGTTATTCCCACCACTAGCAAGATCTTTCATCCTCTTCTAGAAAGTTTGAGGACTTTCATCCAATAGCCATTTATTAAGTATCAGTTGGAGGTGTGGACAAGGGAGATAGATGTCTCTAGATGACTCTCAATTTTCTAGCATGAATCTCCCAGTGGAGAATGCTACCTTTCAACAAGAAACAGAATGTGTGTGAGGGGAGAGAGGAGATCATGCTTCCTGGGGAAGGAGATTGTTGAGTTTTGACCTTGATGAACTTGAGGTTGTGTGATTATAGTTGGGTATGTGGATCCAAAGCTTAGAAAAAGTCTGGATTCAAAATCTAAATATGGGAACCATCAGCTGTACAGGTGGTTAGCAAAACCACTGGCAGGGATGAGATTGCTCTTTTACCATGCAAACATGCATCCTTTGAGGACTTTTATGTGGCTAAAACAATGACAGGTGTATAGTAAGTAACTTCCCAACCCCCATTCCTCCATGGAACAGTACACAGTAACTTTGGAACTATGAAATCTCTGTGCAAAACCATATTCTCAATATTAGCTTAAGACAATGCCAAGAATGCTAAAAAAAACCCGAAATATATATATATATATATATATATATATATATATATATATATATACACACACATACATATAGTGAGTAAAAAGAGAAAAAGAAACAAATTCTATGCCCTTCTGCCCCTCCCAACTCCTACCACAGAGCTTTGCTGCAAGCAAAGACAGACCAATAAAAACTGCTAGGAATACAGAAGAAGGACACAGGCAATGGGACCTTAAGGAAAGTTGGAGAGGATACTAGGAAGATTAAACAGAACTGAACATCCTAAAGGAGATTTCAAAGTTTGTGCCTTTGAAAGGGTAGGCAACTCCTTTAGAACCAGACACACAATTTAAGGTGGGAGACACAGTTTAAATGAGCAAGTATGATTTAAAAGAACAGTCTTTCAAACACATAGCTTCTGGAAGAGAAAAAATAAAAGAGGAAAGAAAAAAAAAAGGAAGGAAAAAGAGTCCTTTAGCAATTAGGTAGTAAGGCAGAAATGAAGAAAAAGGTAGCGTCCTGCAAGAAAAAATACATCAACAAAATTAGTGGACTCAAAATCCTCCTCCACCACCAAAACAAACAAAACCTGCTAAAGTATTTGAACTTTAATAGATCAACAGTGAAGAGTGCCTTTTAACCAGGACCATGTAAAGCATTCCAGTATCACAAAAAGTAAAATCAGGACAATAAAATCCAAAAAGGACTATTGCAGAATGAATTTACACACAAATCAACTGAGAAAAATCCAACCACACTCTTCCAAAAAAAAAAAGACAAAAAACAAAACAAAAATAAAACATGAAGCAGAAGGAAACTTTACGTTTACATTCCAAATCAAATTAAATATATCATAACAAGGATTTAAGGATATGAAAAAAACACTTTAAATTATAAATTCAAACACTGAGAACAGAAATGGACAAAAAAGGTAGGAATGAAAAAATAGTTGATTGAACTCAGGAAAGAAATGGAAGATAAAAAGATGATATTATCTCATAAATAAAGAGGAAATTACAGTGTCCAAGAGGAAATAGATTCAAATGAAAATTTAATAAGGGACATTGAAGAAAGACAGGGAAACAACCAAGAGAATGAAATGACACAAAGGAAGATATAAAGAGGATCAGAGAAAAATAGTGGAAATAGAAGACAGTTAAAGAAGGAATAATATTTGTACTACTGGAATCATAAAGAAGAAAAAGAAAACAAATGAAATGCAACTAGTCTTTAAAATTATAATCCAAAAAATTTTTCCAGAAAGAGGAAAAGGCGTGAATCTTGGTTGAAAAGGTTTAGTAGGTATCTGAGAAAATTAACCAAGAATGATCAAAACTGAAACATATGCCTATAAAACTGTTAGATTTCAAAGACAAAGATAAGATCTTCAAGACCTCTGGACAAAAAGAACAAATACTGTTTTCAAAACTTTTTTTTGCAAAATTAATAATGTCAAGAGAGTTTGGCATCAAGACCGACATACAAAGAAGGCAACAGTGGAGTACTATTTTTTTTAAGTTTAAGGAAAGAAATTGTGAACAAAGGATTTCATACGCAGTCAAGCTGTCCTTCAAATATCAAATTTCAGTATACAAGAACTTATGGAATTCTGTATCCATAGATTGTTCTTAAAGACTCTATGAAAGAATGAGCTGCATCCAACAAAATCATATCAGTCCTTCAACAAAAGGACTGATAGGGAACATTTTAAAATATATAAATGTACATATAACACTAATACAAAGGCTGGGATGAGGGTGAAAGACTAACAGCTGTTGAAAGTAGTTCTCTTATTGCACTATTTCTACTATTTCACACAGTAGAAATAATGCAATAAAAAATAGGAGAAGGGAAAGAGAAGTGGATATGCTTACATTGCCATGTGGGCATTAAGTGAATTTTAAAGAATCAAAATCCTGATTTGGGGAAAAATTTAACAAAATAAGTAAACCACTAGATAGGGAAAATATACAAATATACAAAAGAAAAAAGAAATGAAAATAACAACCATTGAAATGAAAAAAAAAAAAAATTAATCAAAAGAGACTGAGTTGCAGACCTCTATGCAAATAAATTGAAAAACCCAAACAAAATGGATAACTTCTAGAGAAATACATATTGACCTCATTAGAGTTAGAAAGTTTAAATATATGAATTTCCATATAAGAAATAAAGAAATGTACTAAGGAACTCCCCCACAAAAAAAAAAAATCAACTAACACAGATAATTTTACAGGGAAATTATACCAAACCTTTAAACACTAGGTAGTCCTAATGCTTTATAAATTACTATACAACATTGAAAATCAAAGAAAACTTTTTAATCCTTTTTAGCATGCAAATATAATACTTATACTTAAACAGATAAAGACAATACAAAGAAAGAAAACTACAGAACAACAACACTCACTAACATTTCAACGCCACTTCTACATTTTTAGGTATTTGGTACAACAGCACACCACTTCCCAGTATCAAAATCTGCAACAGTTTTCTATGGTCACTATAACAAATTACCACAAATGTGGTGGCTGACAACAACAGGAATTTATTTTCTCATAGTTCTGGAAGTGAGAAGTCTGAAATTACAGTGTTGGGAGGGCCATGTGCCCTCCACAGTTTCTGGGAAAATGTGTTCCTTGCCTATTCCAGCTTCTGGTAGACACCAGCATCCCTTAGCCTGTGACCACATCACTCTAATCTCTGCCTCCGTCTTCACATCACCTCCTCCACTACATAAGTATCTAATCTCACTCTACCTCTCTCTTATAAGCACATTTGTGATGGCATTTAGGGCCCACTTGGATAATGTAGGATAATTTCCTCATCTGAAGATCCTTAATTTAATCATATCTGCAACAACTTTATCATATAAAGTAGCATTTACACGTTCCAGGGATTAGGACCTGATGGCCATCATTCAGGCTAGTACACATAATAATGTCTACAGGAGAAAAATGATATGATTTTTTCCATAGATGCTGAGAAAGCATTTGACTAAGTTCAACACACATTCATGATAAAACTACTCCAGTATATAAGAACTGACAGATACTTCTTGAAATGATGAATAGTTCTAAAGTCAGTATCATATTTAATGAAGAAACACTAGAGCCATTTCCACTATGATCAGGAACAAAAATGCCTATGATCTCTACTACTATTTGCCCTATTAGCCAATGCAATTAGACCAGAGAAATCAAATAGAGGCATAAGAATGATTAAATAAGAAGGAAAACTATATTTGCAGGTGATATGATAATATACCTGGAAAACTCCAGAGAGTCAATAATAAAACTAACCCAAACAATGAAAGAATTTATTGAAGTAGTGGGATATAAAATTAACATATAAAAATCGATACCCTTCATACAAACAAACAATAAATAGGAGAAATAATGGTAAAGAAAACCCATTTACAACAGCATCAAAATGCAGTATGTACTTATGACTAATTTAACAAGTGGCAAACCTACAAAAGGAAAAAAATTTAAATACCCCTGAATTACACTAATAAAGCCTGGGACAACTGGAAAGACATCCCCTTTCTTAAATAGGATTACAGCATTATAAAAATATCAGTTCTCCCTAAGCTAATTTATAAATGTATTACAATTCCAGTAAAATACACCTGCAAGCTATTTTCTGGAGTTAGACAATTTGATACTAAAGTTCAAATGGAAAAAAGAAAAAAAGATGCAAAAGTAGGTTGAAAAACACTAAAAAAAAAAAACAAACTGTGTATGGTGACTAGTTTTACCAGAAATTAAAACATTCTATAAAGCCTTGATAATTAAAATGGTGTGGAACATGAATAGACAAATAGACTAGAATAGAACAGTTCAGAAATAGCCCCCAGTACATATGGAAATTTAGTATATGACAAAAGTGGCATCTCAAATCACTGGGGTAGAGATGAATTTTTTAATAAATAGTCTGAAACAAGCAGGTAGTCATTTGGAAAAGTTATAATAGATCTATATCTCACATCATATAGTAGATAAACTCCAAGTGGATTAGGGACCTAAATATAAAAACTGAAACAGGACAGTATAAAGGAAAACACAGCTAAATTATTCTGTTCTTTAATCTTGGGAAGAAAAAGGCTTTCTAACTATGGTTTAAAATCAGAGACCAAAGGAAAAAATTGATAAATTTGACTGCATACAAATTAAAAATTTTTGCCTGACAAAAAGCACCATAAACAAAGTCACAGGACAGCTGACAAATAGCAAGAAAATATTTGCAACACATACTAGAAAAAAAGGCTAATATTCCTTACATATAAAGAAATCTTAATTATTAAGGGACAAAAGACAAAAATCCTGATAGAAGAATGAGGAGAAATTCACACACACACACAAAGATTAAAATGGCCTTTGAACATGTGAAAAACTGCTCAAACTCACTCATACTTAAACAAATCCATGTCTCTCATCTAACAGATTGGTGAAAAATTTTAAATATGGGAATACTTTCTATTAGTTAAGCTTATTGGTGGAGGTATGGGGAAACAGGCACTTCCAAACTTTCCTGGTGGGAATGCAAACTGGTACAGCCCTTCTGGAGGAACATTTGGCAATGTCTAACAAAATTGCATATGCATTTTCTTTCTGACCTAGCAACCTCACTTCTAGGGGACGTATCTCCAACAATGCAAAAGCACATACATTTGAATTTAATCATTGCCTCATTGTCTGTAATTGCAAAACACTGGAAACTATTTAATTGCCCATATGTGGAAGAGTGCTTGAATAAACTGGTATAGCCATACAATGGAGTACTATGCAACTGTATAAAAGAATGAGCAAAACATCTAAAACTGATGTGGGGTGCTTCCTACAACATATAGTAAGTGAAAAGAAGCAAATCCTCAAAGAGTATATCTCCTTTTCTTAGGTGTCTGCTATTTCATGCAAAAGAAATTCAAGAAGGATAAAGAGAATTTGAATAAACTCAAAGTACCTGCCTCAAAATACTTATCAATACAAAGGGAAACATAGTAATTTTATCATGGCGAAACCAGCACGAGCCACCTTAACCAAGTGATCAAGGTAAATATCACCAATAATAAGATATATCAGTATCATGAATCCCTTGATATGATGTGCTGAAAAGGGACACAATATCATTTCTGTGGCATTCTTGCAAAAACTGCATAATCTTACCCCAATCATGAGAAAACATTAGACAAAGCTAAATTAAAGAATATTTTACAAAATTACTGATCACTGGTCTTCAAACAGAGCCAGTCATAAAGGACAAGGAAGGACTGAGGAACTGTGACAGATTGGAGGCGAAATGCAGTGTGAGGTCCTGGAGAGGATCCTGGAACCAGAAAATGCTATTTGTAGGAAAATCTGTGAATTTCTAATGAAGCCTGTAGTTTAGTTAATATTATTGTGCTAATTTTAATCTCCTAGTCTTGATAAGTATAATGGTGATAAGAAATGTTAACATAAGTAGAAGCAGAGTGAGGGATATAAAGGAACACTTTATAGTGTTTTTTCAACATTTTCTAGGTCTAAAATTAGTTTAAACTAAAATGTTTTAAAGCCCAAATAAATAAATAAATGGATCTCTGAACTTCTATTAAGGGTTTTCTGGAAACCTCCACCTTTTCACAACTCTCCTATAAAAGTTTCAAAACATTTCGGAAACCACATACGATTAATCTTAAACTCACAATGATCAGAAGGGCAGTCTCACACGCTGCAAATTAGTGAAGAGGAGAAAACTAGAAGGGACACCAGACGAAATGGAGCATGTGAGGGAGAGATTTGTAAATGACCTCTTTTGTGTTGCTAAATTTACTCCTAACCTGGAATGGGCTACAACCATCACAAGGACACAAAACTCATCAGGTAAATTCAAGGACTTTTTAAGAATGCATCTAACCACCTCCTGTCCAAAACATTCAAGCTTAACCTTTCTCCTGAAAATGCAATCTGCTCTTTCCACCCCTCCCACATACCAGACTCTGAGACCTAGATTGTCACACGAGCAGAACCATCCCCTTGTTCTGATTGAATAGGTTCTTGTCGTTACATTATCAGCTTGAGATCCTAGGGGTATATGGAGATATGCCTATTCATTGCTGAGAGAATTCACACACAATTTCTGTCCTTCACATAACTTTGTCCTTAAAGGCTATTTTTGGAATTCATTTCAATTATGTTTTCCCAACAACCATATTAGGAGATGACTATTGTTTCTTCATATTAGAAGGAAAAAAAATGAGACAAAGATCTCAAAACAATTAATTGAGGTGCTCACAATAAGAAACATAATGATAACGATAACACCAGATTTAAAGTCTCCAGCCTCTGCACCCTCTTTTTGTCTAGAAAACTGTGCTGCTCTGGCACATGTGTACATGGACCTAATGACCAGAGGAAATCCAGCTGACAGGGCTCTGTCACTCCATTCACAATACAGTGATGTGCTTTGCATTGCTTTATACTTTTCAAAGCCCTTTTCACATATTTTATTTAATTTGATCCTCAAACCACATTGTCACATAGGTAGAATAGAAATTTCCTTTTAATAAAGATGTTATGGTCTGAATGTTTGGTGTCCCCCAAAAATCCATATGCTGAAATCCTAACCCCTAAGCTGATGGTATCAGGGAGCTGGCCTTGGGAGGTGATTAGGTCATGAGGGTGGAGGTCTTGTGAACAAGATTAGTGCCCTTATAAAAGAGGTTCCTGAAAGATCCTCCCTTCCCTTCCACCACGCATGGACACAGTCATAAGCTGAGAAATCTATAACCCAGAAGACAGCCTTCACCCAACCATGCTGGTTCCCAGATCTCAGACTTCCAGCCTCCAGAACTTAAAGAAGTGAATTTCTGTTGCTTACAAGCTACCCGGTCTGTGGTATTTTGTTATAGCAGCCTGAACAAAGACAAATAACACCATACCATTCAATAACACTTTAAACCATATAAGGCTCCTTTATGTGCATGACCTTATTTAAGTCCCACTAAAGGAAAAAGTGTGAGGTAATATTACCCACATTTTCAATGATAACTGAGGCTCAGAGGCGGACTAATCCAAAGTCACTCAGGTAGATTTAAGAAGACACCTGAACAATCTTCCGACTCATAGCGCAGTAATTTTCCCCCATTCTGCCATAGCTGCATACCCAAATGAGGAGAAATCACACGTTTCTAACTGTGACTCCAAAAATGAGTCCGTGAGTGACTTCCTCCTAGAAGGGGATCTAACGGGGTCATTCTGCTTAGCCACTTAGCCACACGGCTATTCCAGTGGGAGAAGCAGAAATAGAACGTGGTCACAAGTCATGCTAGCAGGAGCAACACCTGATCAGGGGTCAGGCTAGGAATCGGGCAGTTATCTCTATGGATATCTGTGGTCCACTTAGGAACCATTCCAAGGGCTCCAGGAAAGCCAGATAGGATGTACATTAATTCACTAATTAAAAGCTCAGAAAGAATCATGAGGTATTTGAGGTAGGAGCCGATTAGGCTTAGGGCGGCTCCTATTACATAAAAGGTTGTATTGAGCCAGCTCCCTCCGCTTTACCTCCTGCCCTAGTATCTCTTAAAGATATGGGGGTTCCCCCTGCATGACCCAGGAGAACTGGGTTTCATAAACAACAGGACTCCAGAGTCACGCTTAACCCTCGAGCATGCTGCTGCGTTCCATGATATTGCAGAGCCTGACCACGGGTTTATGATAGAAAAAAAAGAACCAAGAAACTGAAGAGGGAAGGGCTGCAGAGGTGAGTCGGTGCCCAGAGAATGGTGTTCCTCCTGGATCCTGGCTATGCTGAGGATGGTGCCCGGTGGAAAATTCTGGCCACCCCCGTAACAGCCCCATAGCTCAGTTGGACAAAGCTCACTAATCTGGCAGCTGTCACTTTACTTAGAGTCACATAAGCAAAATGATTGGTTCTATTGACAGCAGCCTGGACTCCAAGAGTCACACAGGTGTCACGGTCCTGGGCAGGGAGAGCTTCTCCCATCCTCCCTATGGCTTCTGCGATGCAAGTTTCAAGGCCTTTTCCTCCAGGGCTGAGGGGATTTGCGTTCGCCTCTGTTTTCATAGGGTTGTGTTTGGCGGAAACTTTCATGTGTGGAAAGCAGCATTCTAATAAATAGTGGCGTGCAGAGCTGTGCAGAGTCCTGAAGCTGAAGGTCACGAGGAAGAAACCCAAACCAGTAAACTCGGGGATGTTTTGTCCTGAACTTGTAAATCCAAACAATCTCCCAGTTATGAAATGGAAAGTTTGTGGGGAAAAACAAATGCCTTGGTTATTACAGCGTTACTACATTCATAAAATATATTTCATGGAGGGGGGGTGGGAGTTTACACAGGGGGTAATGAGATTTTTGCCTTATACATTATTTATAACCGCTTAATCCAGGTACTGTGGGTTATTTTTTTATTCCTTCTTTTTCACAGCTACAAAACACTTCAGTATTTCTAATTTATTTCTGCTTACAATACAGATGTTCTCAATTGTGTTTCTAACTACATTTCAACCATTATGATCGCGTTTATTTGTTTGTGTCAGCACACAAGCAGGGGTTGAATGTGCAATACACAATAGTGAGGCTTCGAGAAGCCTGTAAGAGGCCTCTTGTGCTTTAGTTATCAACAAATTAAAGCAGCTTGGCGGCACTATCTTTATCATCAGTGGTTTTCATCTCCGGATAATTCGCCTGCAGTTGGGTAAGCAGCGCGACAGCCCTCTCTTGGTGCAGAAAGGTTGCACGCCTTAAAACAGCACTTTTCGAGATGACCATTTGGAAGGAACATTTGGAGAACATTTGGGTTATGTCCTCTAACTGAATTTCCAAGCTGTTGGTAACGGGCTAAAGAAAACTCAGTCTGTACTGAATCCTAAGAAAGCAAGAGTGTAAGAGCCTTGAAGGTCATGTGTAAATATTGACATTTTAATTTTATTTAGCATACCAAAGTGGAGCCCTCCAGTTGCTTATCTTGCCATAAAAACCCACCCATCTGCACTGCCCCGCAGATTGTTGGGGAAGATCTGATCTGAGCAGCCGTGGGCACTCCTCCCTGCCTTTGTTAACAAGGCTGAGTTTTGTTTGTGCAAAATCTGAGTCAGAGGGGTGTTCCTCCCCTCTCATCTCCACCGCGGACCGATGCACCTGATTAGATAACAGAAATCCGTGGGCTGAACGTTCATGTAGTGACAGGAAAGCCAAGAGGCAAACACACTCAGGGAAAACAGCTGCCTGCTCGCTCACAGAGTCAAGTCAGGTGTCCAAAACCAAAGTTACTCGAGGAACCAATAACTGGCTAATTTGGCCGGAACACCCTCTTGTGTGTCCTCAGAAGCAGCATGAGGAATAAATGCCAACGTGTCCTCAGGCTTTGTATCCTTCTCACAATCCAGGACTCCACCTGCAGAGCTTAATTTAAACAGGGCCGAATTCTGAAAGTGAGGTACAAGTGATAGCTTGGTCTTCCTGCCAACAACAGTGGTTAGGGCTCCCCACACACTTAGCAAGTTCGCCAAGATGCTTGAGTGTTAGCTGACAATGGCATTGCTTTCCTACACCAGAGCCAAGAGCTCTGCTTATGTAGAACAGCCTGGCAGTTTGATAAGATGCCTGAGGCTCCCATCTCCCTACAGCGAGGTCACTAGAATCGTTTTCCTCCTGAGACATGGTGAATGGAAATGCAGGTCCAGCAGATACAAGGAGCCAGTGAGTGAAACATGGAGGAACCAGGGCCACCTCAAGTGGCCTTTGGCCTAAAAGGTTTCTTCTAAGTGGAAAGAAGAAAATTGAATGCGGGAACAAAATGACCTTTGAATGCTTCATAACTCAGGCTCTGACTTACTCAAAAAGGGGGACATGATATTAAAGACCAACACTATTTTCTGCCCTCTGCATTTGAGCTTTGAAGGGTGCTCCTCAAACATTCCTGATCTAGGGCTTCCCTGGTGGCGCAGTGGTTGAGAGTCCGCCTGCTGATGCAGGGGACATGGGTTCGTGCCCCGGTCCGGGAAGATCCCACATGCCGCGGAGCGGCTGGGCCCGTGAGCCATGGCCACTGAGCCTGCGCGTCCGGAGCCTGTGCTCCGCAACGAGAGTGGCCACAACAGTGAGAGGCCCGCGTACCTCAAAAAAAAAAAAAAAAAAATTCCTGATCTAGCCTCTGTGCCCAAATCAATGTCATGATTTACAATTCACACTATAGTTGAAATATTAACCGTCCTTCCTTACTCTAGCCTTGTTAAGTCCTGGCCTGCACAGCTACTGAAATAGTGCAATGTATTAAAGCACTCTCAAAGATATGTTGTTTGTTTTGTTTTGTTTTTAAGCAGTACTGAGTGGGCGGAGTCAGTCCCATCCAAAATTCCCAAGCGGGCAAAATGTGTGTCCCTTGGCCCCTTCCTCCTTTGTCTGTGCTTTCCCCTCACCTACTTAGCACACCTTCCTTTCATTCCCACTGATGAACTTCCAAGTTCCTTCTAGCTCAGCTAGTTCCTTTCAGTCACTGGAAAACAAAGCTAATAACTACCTTAATGTATTTGCCTGCAGAAAGTAATTTTTTGTTTTGCACATACCAAGAGAATTTTCATTTTAAGGGAAGCGAAGAAAGCCAAAGGAATGACTCTTCGGAGGTAGAATGTCAGAGACATGACGTTTGGATAAAATATAACTTGGGGCAGAGGAGTGTACTCTCAGCATCCCTGAAGTGGATGAAACAGTCAAGTCAGTACCCATCAGGCAGACCTGCTAAATTTCAAGATGGAGACTACCCACCACATTCCCACTGTGATGTTTTAAGCATGGTGTATAGTAAGCTCTACCTACCTACTCAGAACTCAATACTAATTAGTTCTAATTAATCTTATACCTGATTCCTAAATAACTGAACTAAATTAACAGAGTCTAGTTATTCCGGTTATTCTCAAGGCCCTATGGAACAGTGGTTTTAAAAATTCCAGAAATGGATAAAGAAGGCATTGGAGTTGCTCTGAAACATCTAAGTCAGAGTAGCACAATTCATTGTTTTTATACAGAATTTGATTACCTGGTTAGCCCTGATTTGTTTCAGTCTAAAACCTACGATGCTTTCTTTTCAGTTTGGTCTCCTCCACATACTTGAACCTGTAGAGGTGGGAGGGGAGACAAAGAAGACTTGTTTTATTTGAGCTTGTGAAAATAATGGCTCTTATCAAGTTCAATGTCATAAGTTTTCCTCCACAAGAAGGAACAGTATACTTCCTGGTGAGCGATAGTTCTTTAGTACATAGAAATGGTTCCTAATTCTCAGCAGATAGAGCACTTGAGGAAACAGGGGCATTCTCCTAAATCACAAAGAATAACGTGATGGTCAGTATGATTGACTGTTGTAAGCTTTCATAGCTTCTTTCACGCTGAGATCCTGAAATATGGGAAAAAAACAGTGCCGGCTGGCCAGGGGAAGCCATTGCTGGGAAAAGGAGCATAAACATCCCCAAATATCCTGGTTTTCCCAGGATAACCATCATTTTCAACATTATTCTGAAAAGTAATAAGGTAATAAGAATAGGAAATTTAGGCTATGTTTACTGGATTCATAAAACATTCCCCTCAAAAGGGGGACATTTTTAATTTTTCATGAAGTTTGAAATCTACAATGGTCTGGCATCATTTCCAGGCATATAGAAGGAATTCATTTTTATTTTCATCTGAATTAGTGTATCCCAAACAGTGGGCACAACAGAAGCACCTGGGAATTATGTGGAGTTTGGGGTTTTTGTTTGTTTATTTATTTGCTTGTTTGTTTGGCAATGTATTTTAGTACCCCACCATAAATCTACACTGAAATTGAATTTCGTAATCTGTGTCAAAGAAATATATTCTTAGAATGAGTCCCCAAGTAACTTCTGAGACTGACCCCCTAATTCAACAACACTAATATTAACACTTTAACTTTACCTTTGAATGCTGTGATGACCAATTTTCAGATTTAAAACCCACACCTTCTAAATTTGGTGCATGGGGACAAGGAAAGGAGAGAGTGTTTAAGCACTAAAGACAATGTTGACAAAAGTGAACACAAGGTTAAGGAATTTAGAACCCAGTATAAAAGGAGCAAAGAACTCTTTCTTCCCATGTCTTCTTTCACTGTGCTCTCTCGATTTTTCTCACAGTATGGCTCCCAGGCCCTCTCCCAATACCTACTCTGTAAGGCTTTTATCCCATGGCCCTTTTACCCTCTCCCCCTGCACATCTGCTTAGTTGATCTTCCCCATCTCCTTGACTCCAACCCCGTATATATTTGATTCATGTATTAGTCTGCTCAGGCTGCCATAGCAAGGTACCACAAACAGCGTGGCTTAAACCACAGACATTTATATTCTCACAGTTCTGGAGGCTAGAAGTCTGAGATAAGATGTTGTCAGGGTTGGTTTCCTCTGGGGCCTGTCTCCTTGGCTTGTAGATGGCCATCTTCTCCCTGGGTCTTCACATGGTCTTCTTTCTGTGTGTCTCTGTGTCCTAATTTCTTCTTATTATTAAGACACCATCCATATTGGAATAAGGCTTACCCCAATAACCTCATTTTAATTTATTGCCTCTTTCAAGACATCATCTACAAACACAATCACATTCTGAAGTTAAGGGTCAGGACGTAAAGATGTGAACTTTGGGGACATAGAATTCAGCCCATAACAGCTCTGAATCATCTAACTCTAGACCTACATGACGACTGGCTCGTGTGTTTGAAAATCTCTCACATGAAAACAAGGGACAAGACCTCTGTATTCCTTAAGAGATCAAAACAAGGATGAATGTGTGGAAGATAAAGGTTGAAAGTCTCAGCCCACATAAAGAATTATGTGACAATGAAAGGAATCTAGTTATTAGGGGCTGCAGCCCCTGACAGTGTGTCCCCATCACCAGAAGGGCATGGCAGAGACTGGATGGACCCCTGTTGCTCAGGAAAATCTAGCAGGAGCCTATAAGGTCCCTTTTCCTTCTTTAATTTGATGACTTTAATGAGGAAAATGAGCTCACATGGATTAAATCAAGATGATCAAAATAAAGCAGTAGAAAATCCGAAAAGCCTATGCCTAGATGTGTCTGTAAACATAACATAATCAGATATGAGGAGAAAGGTTCTTTGGAACTCTTAGATTCATTCTTTCCCTGGGGTAATATAACGCAAATAAGGTAAGAGTGTGAACCATTTCAAAAGTAGTGAGGCCTCAGGTAACACGGGGAAGTCTAGAGCAACTCAGAAATGTCTTTCCCAAGAGAAAATGATCATTCAGCACGTGGATGTCCATGGCAATTTAAATGGAGATTTTCCCGCAGAAATCACAAAGATCAGAACCCAGGTGATCTGACACAACAACTCTGCTCTAAGCATCAACTTACAAGGTATGTGCACGAAAGCCATTCAGGAGGCCGTTGGGTGGCATGTGTCAGCATCAGCAGGCCAGTTGTTGGAAGACCCTGACTCCAGGACCCATCCTTCCATATATAAGTCCACTGACCTATGGTAAGGCCTTGTCTTCTTTGAACCTCAATTTCTTAATCTGTAAAATAGGAATAATATTACCGATCCTCACAGCAAGTTGTGAGAATTGATGTAATCATATAATTTATGAATTTAACTATGCAATTTAATTCAACTTAACTGTGAACTGTAGAACATTATTCAAATATATGGTATTAATATCATTGCTTTTCTTCTTGCCCAAGGTCACTGCCTATACTGTGTGCTATAAATGCAAGTCATCTTCCTCTTAGATAGAACATGAAAGATTTCTAGGGACACTCTTTGACAGCACAACTCATTCGGAAAGATGCAGACTTCCTAGACACAGTGGAGAAAATAATCCAGGAGAGGCATTCCTATCCCAAGAGACTACAAGGACATAATCAAAACCAAAAGCTGAAGAATGTACAAAAAAGAAGAAATTCCGTACATCAGAGAGGCAAGTGATCTTGAGATTCTTTTCATAGATGATACATCCAAACTTTACTCCCCATTAAGCTCTATCTAAGATGCTTATTAAAAATGCAGGGACTTCCCTGGCAGTCCAGTAGTTAAGACTCCACAATTTCACTGCAGGAGGTGCGGGTTCAATCCCTGGTCGGGGAACTGAGATCCCACATGCCGCATGGCGTGGCTAGATAAACAAACAAGCAAACAAACAAATATGCAGACTCTCCCTTCCTGGAAATCCTCCCCACTACCATCACCCCTGATATTCTAGTTCAGTAGGACAACACTTTGATAAACACTTTCCCGGAGAGTGAATTCAGACTCTCCAAAAAAAAAAAACATCTCATGCTTCTTACAACACTATGGAGGCTTTGAAGTATTTACCAAACCTGGGTTCCATGCACAGTATCTAGGGGTGACCTGGGGTTTCCTTAGCATCTCTCTCCAGTATCTCCATCTGCCTCCCTCCAAAATATGTCAAAATAAGCATTCAAGCTAAGTAAAGATTTTGTGCTTGCTGGGCAAAGCAGCCTCGAGTCAAGGCCCCTAATCCTTCTCTCCTTCCAGATTACCACCTTAAACCCCTGTATCTAGAAATTTTGGATTTGCCAACTGCCCAGAAAGATGAGAGCTACTTGTGTGACAGTGTCAAGTCCCTGCTGAGCTGTGTGAGGCTGGCATATGTAGAGCTGTCTTGGCTTATCAAGGGCTCCTCCTGGCACATGTAGCTCAGATGGAATGAAGGGCCTGGGAAGACTCACCCATCCTACCCAACCCACCACCCACTTCCACCAGTTTACACAAGAATAAGTGAAACAGGGCTTCCCTGGTGGCGCAGTGGTTGGGAGTCCGCCTGCCGATGCCGGGGACGCGGGTTCGTGCCTCGGTCCGGGAAGATCCCACATGCCACGGAGCGGCTGGGCCCGTGAGCCATGGCCGCTGAGCCTGCGCGTCCAGAGCCTGTGCTCCGCAACAGGAGAGGCCACAACAGTGAGAAGCCCGCGTACCACAAAAAAAAACAAAAAAGAATAAGTGAAACAGCCAAAAACCAACTCTGAAATATATCTCTAAAGACCATGAAGCCCTGAGTAAGAAACTGAGACATTTATGGGAACCTTTGGAATTTTGGAATTCTGTTCTTACACCCTGCTAATCGCTGTCACTGAGAAGTAGCAGGACCAGTTTTTGCCGGTCATTATCACCTGCCCTTGACATGATGGACTCACCTGCTTCTTCTCCAGCTCATGCCCCGTCGATCCTGTAGCCATGGCCACATACAGCCTCTGGGTTCTCCCCTGACAGCCTGACCCACCTAAACCCAGGAAAATGCTTGAATCAGTGAGGGATAACGAATAGCAGGTGACACTTGAAGACAGACCCTTGTATCCTACACTATTTCTCTCTCTGCTAAGAAGTATATTTGCAATCTGGTCAGTAGAGTATATGTAGCACTCTCTTTTATAATATTTTTGTAGAAATCAATACAGTGTAACCAAATTGGTGTCAATAGGTTAGATTCCTTATTTATCATTATTGAGACTTTTCATTGCTTCATGGAAAAACTATTGGTTTACATCATGCCATTTGACTTCTGGTTCAAGTGCTTTCAAAGAAACTGATTGTTAAAAATGCATCCTTGAAAGCCTGACAGTCTAACAGTTGAAAAATCTAAGTCAGGACAGAATGGCAGACTAAAGATGGGTAAGATGCGAAAGTAAGAGGATAACTAAGGGCAATATTAAGTATACAAATATATGTTGATCAACAAAAACCAGAAGACCAAATGGAGCAGCTAGTAATAAAAAATAGGCAAGCACATTTTGACTTAAATTTTAAAAAGTACCCAGTATCCCAATACCTTTCCTATTGAAAGAAAAAAATGTAGCCATTATTCAAAGGGAAATGTGTGTGTGTGTGTGTGTGTGTGTGTGTGTGTGGTACATTAAGACGAGTTCCACTTCAATTTCTGAGCCTCGTTAAGTCATCATCCTCATCTTTCCATTTGTGCAAGTTTTCACAGTCTACAATGCACTTTCACAAATACTAGGTATTCATCCAACCAACATTTATTGAGTTCCTCCTCTCTTTCAGTCTGCTGGACACAGGAAGTAAAAATATAAAAAGTTAATACTTACCTTTGAGAAGTCCATAGAAGCAATCTCCTATCCTAAACAAATTTAAGGAAGGGAAAGTCAGAAGATCAGAAGATCAGAATGATCAGAATGGGACAGAAAGATCAGAATGGGACAATGATTTTTTTAACATGCAATTTTCCCCTTAGAATTCCAAACTCCTAGTAATGACAAAGGAGAAAAAATGATCACCAATTTCCCCATATTTTGAGAAAGCCATTTCACTACTTCTCACTCATTGGACTCTGTTACTAATCATTTGAGAGTTTCATAGAGTGTAAGCGGGCATGCCTCCTAAGCCTAAAAGCCTAAAAGTTTTAAGGGATGCCCTTAGACCTATAGACCTCTTCTCTATTTGCCATGTCCTGGACTAAAAGGCGGTAATATCCTTTCTCCTTAACTGTAATAGGTTAGGCATTAGGTTTACAAATAAACCTTGAGTATATCAATTTAAAAAGCAATTAAGGATCACCGATGATGTGTCATGCACTGTGATAGGAATTACAAGAGAAAAGTAAAAGCATGTCCCTGACCACAGGGAGCTCAGGAGGGGAGAAATACATATAAAAAATATATTTAAAAATACATATATATTTACATATATATAAGTAAATATAAAGCAAATGCTCCACAATCAAGGTAAAGGTAGTACCTGAGGGTAGACTTTTTCACCTAGCTAATCTTTTCAACTCTCTCACTAACGTCCTCAACATTTTATGCTGGCGGGAGGAGCATCTGAAACAGATCGCTGTCATGTTTTAGGCACTATGTTCTGCTGTTATTTAAATTCTTCAAAATGTTAGAATGGGTTATGAAAATATGTCCTCTGAGCCCTTTAGAAAACAAGCCAGACTAATTTCACTTAGAAAAGAAATCACATGAGATTAATAGTCTTATTTTGATGAGAATATTGAATTAGCTACTAGATAGATCTAGTTAATCTTGACTTGAACAAGAATTCTGAGAGCGTCTCAAGAGTTCCTGCTGGTCATGTTGAAAAATAATTTGTACCAAATGATACCACAATAAGATGAATTCGTAATGATTAAACTACAGTGCCCAAATGGTTCTGGTCAGCCTTGTGGAGAGTTTCTAAAGACATTCCTTAGGCCTGTGCCCTCAGCCCTGTTTTAGCAACATGTTACACAACAATCTGCACAAAGATGTAAAAAGTATGCTCTACTGAAACTCCAATGAATTTTAAAATCTCAGAATACGGCAAAAAACTGGCACTGAGCCTGGTCCATGAAAAATATATTTTTGAAAGTTTCTATAATGAATGAATGAATAAACAAATGGATTGCATAGATTTGAAAGAGGAACTAACATTTAATAAATCATGTAATGAGATAAATGTAAGGTCCTGCACCAGGGTCTAAAACTGCCAAAGTACAACAGAGAAGGAGAGAGTTTTCTGAGCAGTTTGATTGGAGTAGCCATCTCCTCCCCCCACAAAAAAGATAAAACATAAACAAAAATATTTAATACTCTAATTGGTTGTATCAATAGAAGTATAGAACCTAGAATGAAGGAGGTGATAGTCTACTTTGTACTATCAGCCCATACGGAGCATTTTGTTCAATTATGAATGCTACACACTGAAATAACTTAAGGGGAAATTGAATGGTGAGTAGGCTAAATATCATGTCATATGAGAAATAATTTATTATACTATGTGGGATTATCATCATAGTCATAAAAAGAACTAAGTGACAAGTGCTTTACATGCATTTTCTCATTAGGTCCTCACAACATTTTGCCTGCGAAGCAAGTACTATTATTATCCCATTTAACAAATAAGAAAATAAAGGCTGAGAGAGGCCAGGCAATTTGCCCAAAGCCAGAGAGGTGATAGACAGAGGCAGCTTTGAATCTCAACAAGGCTTCTCTGATTCTAGAGCTTACACACTTAAGAAAAGGAGACCAATATTGGAAAGACTATGATGTGGACACAGAATTGGAGCCTATTCCTACTGGCTTCAAGAAAGAGCACTGGAACCAAAGAATGGAAGCTACTGGGAAAACTGGCTCATTATATGAAAAACTTTATAATAGTTCTTTTAGGTGTCTCACACAGATCCCCTCCCATGCTTTTCCACACCATTTCAGATCAAATTGACCATTTCCTTGAATGAGGGCAATTATATTAATTGCAAACAGTTTTCTGTTTTCTGTCTATAAGAACTCACAGTTCAGATTTTTAAGGTGGTAGTTACTGTTGGTCACATTTCTAGGTCTATCTATATTTCTGTTCCTATTAACTACTGCACAGATCCGAGCAATGTGACGATCAAAGATGTGTAGTTTTGACTTTATAACATATGCTAGCTCTAGCTGCCCTTGAAAGCCAGGAATTGTGCCTTCCCTCGGTGCCACCTTGAAGCCACCATGGGAGATGTACAAGTCACCCTAGGTTTCAAAAAGAAGCAATCCATTTCCAAGTTGCAATCTACTTGAAATAATCTCCTCAATTACATGGGAGTAATTTACTCTATATTTACTTTCTGCTTTGGACTATCAAATATCTCTTCCTCTCACCCGCAGGGGCAGCAGCTGGGATTAAAACTTCCACTACCCTCCGGGCTGGGGCTTTATTATTTAACTCTTTCGTGCCCAGGAGTGGACAAGGTTTGCACCAGATGATGACTAAACTTCCCTTTAGCCTAAGACATATTATTGCAATATTAACCTTATTTATTTTAGATCCAACCTATTTCCAAAGCTGTTTATTGTTTTTGGTACAAATTCTTTCTCCAGCACTGAGGCAGACCAACGTAAAGCTAAGCAGTTGGAAAGTAAAACATTTAATCAGCTAAAAAGTCCACCCATGCAATACCAAAGAGACAAATGTATGTATTGTTTGCTACAAGGTCAGGAAGAGCTCCAGGGGTGCTAAGCCCAGTGGCACCTCTCAGCGGGGTAGTTTCACTTTCCACCCTACCAGTTGAGGTCGCCAGAGCTCAGAAAAGGGAGTATTTTTATTTTGAATTCTCTGTCCTGGGTGTAGCCCTCCAAATCTCTGGGCTTCCTCCTGTTGTCTCCTATGGAGAGGAAGAAAAAGCCTTTTCAAATCAGTCTTGGCCTCTCAAAACCCAGAACTGTGGGTGAGCATGACTCTTTGTTTTTAATAGTAGGCTTTATTTCTTAGAGCTATTTTAGGTTTACAGAAAAACTGAGCAGAAAGTACAGACAGTTCCCATATACCCCTCCCCTCCCCCACCCCCATCTCCACAGTTTCCCCCATTATGACACCTGGTCTTGAGCATGACTTTCAATAGAGTGGTCCAGGTTTGCAGTTCTGAAGTTTCCTGACCTTAAGGTGGCTAAGAACGTGGTCAGACCCATCCTTGTTCCAAATAGAACTCACTCACTCTGGAGGCTTCCATCAGCTGCTGGGACCAGCCATCCCATCCTGAGCTGAGCTCTTCAACAAAATGAACCTGGCCCAAAGGCAGCCGCCCCTAAAAACAAGCCAGACAGGAAGCAGGAGGCAGCAATGGGCTCTGGGAAGAGCCTGAGGACAGCAAGTTTCAACAGAGTATTTTGAAGAGATCGTTGGCAACATTATCTTACTAAATTACAGAGGGATCATCCTTACTTGCGTAAACTCTTCATGAAAAACAATTAGGCAGCCATCGTGGTGCTGTTATCAGTGAGAGTTGCCCCCGCAAATCTCTTTGGCCAGGGCTGCTGTGCTAGGATGAACTTCTCCCTGTGCCTGGCCCTCTTTCTGCACTAGCTTTTAATTGCTAACGAATTAAACTTTCCAAGGAGATAAGAATAATGTTGTTTTGTTTGCACACAGGCTGCACGACTAACAAGGACAATATAAATAAACCCATTCCGAGCTTTATCTGCTCTATCTGCGGGTGGACGCACAGTGCCTGTGTTCTAGCGAAGCCTGGGATGGCTTCCACACAAGATTAAGCGGTTATCGTGGAAGCCAAGGCTTGCACACTGTTAAAAGCCCGAGCTAATACGTTCACTTAAGACGTTATGCCTAATTATGCTATCTGGCAGTACGGAAACCTGTTCC
The DNA here is from genome assembly GCF_963455315.2 of Globicephala melas. NCBI lineage: Eukaryota > Metazoa > Chordata > Mammalia > Artiodactyla > Delphinidae > Globicephala > Globicephala melas. Next base: position 111,327,635 of record NC_083314.1, read on the forward strand.
CCAAACCTTAAACCATCCCGGTGGTTTGGGTGTGGGTCTGAACCCTGTAAATATGCCAGGACGACTCTGTAGGATATGGAGCCAACTATGCTCCATGATGGCTATGAAAATGGGCAAAATCTAGTCCTTGTACATTCTATCCCCCCAGGATGGTATGCATTTCTTCTTGGTTCTGTGGCTATCGTAACAAAAAAGTGTGAGGGGAACTGTTTGTGCTTTTATTTTTGGAAACTTACTTCAATCTCTGCAGGCTTCTCCTATGAAATACAGAGCTCTCTGTCCACCAAGTTGTTTGGGAGTGCTGGTGGGGATGGAGTTCTTTATTTATGGGTTTGTTTCAAGTTCAAAGAAGGGCTGCCCTGTGGGATGTAAAGTACAGCATGCTGACTATACGTAATAATACTCTATTGAATATTTGAAAGTTGCTTTCAAATAGAGTAGATCTTAAAACTTATCAGAAGAAAAAAAATGTTTATAACCAAGTATGGTGACAGACATTAACTACACTTATCGTGGTGGTCATTTCACAGTGTATACAAATGTCAAATCATTATGTTGTTTACCTGAAACTAAAATAACATTATGTGTCAATTATCCCTCAAAAAAGAAAGAAAAGGAATGCCTTCATGGCTAGGAGAAAATACTGATGTCTCAAGTTCTGAGTCATGGTTTGTGCTTAGGTCCTGATGCAGGTAGAGTGAAGTGTCACGTGGTTTGTATTCCTTGCCTGTAAGCAGGTACGGCGTGGTGTGATACCAACCCTAACCACTGTTTTGGCTGTGTGTTGAATGCACAGAATCCTCTGGTGATGTACGAGCATCGTGTGTGTGTGTGTGTGTGTGTGTGTGTGTGTGTGTGTACCTTCCTCTGCCCCAACCCCACTGATGTAGGGGAAGCAGGTGCAGGGTGCAGTCAACCAGGGTAGGAATCTGATGCACTGAGAGCCAGTCAGAATGTCTGCGGATCACTAACCATCAGTTCAAGAGGCTTCAAAAATGAATTTAATTCGATTACTCAGAGATTGAAATCACACATCAAGGCCTTAGGAGATCTCATGGTGAACTAAATCAAGTGGATCGTTTCATTCCTCAAATCATGCCTGAGGCTCCCAGGCAGAAACCATCACCATGATTGCTTATGAGGCGATCATTCCCCGCCCCCCCAGACATATCCGGACCGTGCCTCCAACAGGTAGAAGCTGGAACCTATGCAGCTATCCTCATCCATACTCCCGGCCTCTTTTCATAGATATTTCCAAATACCTAAAATGACCCTAAACTCAACAGAGTTGTTTGTTTATTTTTAAAATCTGCAACTTGTCTAAAAGTAGCCTATCATTCCCTAAAACAAGATCCTTTCCCTGCGTCCCACATTCCTCCCTGTAGGATTCCTGCCTTCCCTTCTCTCTTACACCAGACTTCTAACCAAAGCCCGTTGCTGATCACTGCTCTCTGACTTCTAATTCTTCCTTTTCCACATTCTCAATTTTACTGCTCCAGGCTCTGATTACCTCAGTTTTCCTTGTTTCTCACCATTCTAATCCATTTGTAAATACTGTGTTTATCTCGTTAACTTACTTAAGCAAGAGGTACGCGGGCCCCTCACCGCTGTGGCCTCTCCCGTTGCGGAGCACAGGCTCCGGAGGCACAGGCCCAGCGGCCATGGCTCACGGGTCCAGCCGCTCCGCGGCATGTGGAATCTTCCCGGACTGGGGCACGAACCCGTGTCCCCTGCATCGGCAGGCGGACTCTCAACCACTGCTCCACCAGGGAAGCCCAGCAACACCTTTCTTACGGTCATTTCCGGTTCAACCTTTTTCTTGCCTCTGTGTCAGTCTGGCTTCAGTCTTTACCCCCTATTATTCAACCTTTCACCAGCAACCATTGTTCCATCCATCCATCCATTTCACAAGGATTTATTGAACACCTATGGGGATCACGCACTGCTTGAGCCTTTGGGAACAAGAAGGTGAATAGGATCATTCCCTATTCTCAAGGAGCTCACTTGGAAAGGTGGACACGTATGCAGTGCATGCCCTTAATTGCCTCAGTGTGGTACAAGCAATAAAGAGGAGCCCAGGATACTCTGGAGGTCCAGACAGGGAGGGGAAGGCAATCAGACGGTCCTCTCCTCCTCCCCCTCCAGGCTCGTGTCCCCTCTGCAACACTAACACCAGGCCTTGGCTCACATCGCCCACACCTCGTACCTGAAGTGCCCTTTCTATCCAAATCTTGGCTACATTACAAGATTATAGTCCCTCGGATTCCAGTAACCATCACCAGACCATACTTACCTCCACCTTGGTGAACTTTTAGACTTGCCATTCATAGGACCCAATTTAGGAATTGTTTTATTTGTGTTGCTTTGTTTTCTCAACTCAAGTTTGACCTCTAATTGGAGTGTCTATAATTGTGTCTCCACACATCTGTTGTATTCTTCACAGTGTGCTGCCAGGAACACAGTAAACACTCAATTAAAAAGACATCTGATGGATTATTGATACTTAGATTTTCCTAACCATTCCCCCCTGCTTTCATAACAGGAGTAACATCACATCTACACATAGAAGGCACTTAAGGAAAGGAAGAGAGTGTGAGATATAGTAAAGGACAAGGGCTATGAAGTCAAACAGATCCAAGTTCAAATCCCAATTCAACTACACTGTCTGTCTGATCTTGAGCTAGTTTCGATTTTCTGAGCCTCAGGTTCCTAAATTGCAAAATGAGGACGAATAATACACACTTCGTTTCTATTTCAGGGATGATTAAATGAGTCTGTGTAAGTAAAGTGCCTGGCACCGTGCTTGGCACGTAGTTAGCCACCAAAACATGTTAGATCCTGTCCTTCCCACTATTCTCCCTCCTCTCTCCATCCCCACTCTCTCACACCAGGCAAAATTTAGCAAAAACCAACAGAGACATTTAAAACTTCTCCTCCTGTGTGCTTTTGGTTGCAGAACAGAGCTATAAACTTTTCTCAAGCACCCACCTAACCCCTGGTGAGTACCTACATTGTGTTCGTCACACCCAGCTTGTCACAGGGAAAATGTTCGTTTATGTATTTTTTTTTTACTGTTGTTATGTGGACATGAATGTAATAAGAATTCTGTGATCTTTGAGTCCTACAGCTCTCAAAAACATGTGATGCTCTACATTTTTGACTGCCCTTCATTTGGTCCACTGGAATGTGAGATCCAGGGAAATCCCTGTACATTCTTCTGCCCACAGAAAGGGTTAAACATTCCCACTACAAAAGGACTTAGTGTTCTAACTGTAAATGTCATGGGAACATGGCCTGGAAAAGCTGAAGGCCATTGCATTATACAATTACCTATTTACTGGAGACAGTATATTTAATAACTAATCATCTAATCTAATAATACTGAAGAATATCAGACTGAAAGGTCAAGTGTTTAAGATTAGGAAGAAGGCAGCCTTAAAAGTACATTTAAAAGAGCCTCACAGATCAACAAGTCAGCCTTAGATTCTGCCGTGCTACTGCTGCTTCCAGGCCTTTAGGGAACTCAGAAATGTCACTATCTTTCAAACTCAGAATATATATTACAGCCTCTACTCATAGGGGTTTTATTGCATGAGGTCTCTTAGTTAGCAGTTGAAGATGATTGTTTCATCTTGTGTAATGGCATATTAGCTCTATGAAGGAAAACGTTATACTAGGAGGTTTTCAATGTACTCTTAATGAGAGCTTTTGCCCCAAGTGTTATTTTTCCCTTGGGACTTCCTTGTGACAAGTTCTGTTTGCTTCCATTTATGGTTCCCTCTTCTGGACATCTTTCTCAGGGACCTAAGTGGTCATCATTCCCAGAGATTTTCATGGTACAAACTCTTCATTTTGTAAGATCTTAAAAGCCTCATATGGAAAAATCACCCTTTATTCCTCACATTTGAAAGCTTGAATAGACACTTTCCCCATTCTTTAATAAAGGAAAAGTCTTGTCACCTTTCAGATTCCATAGATGAATCTCTTGAAGAACCACCATCTGGTTCTGATGATGCAAACTTGGCCAGCAAGACATTTATTTTTATTCTAGATATTTGAGTCCTTTTCATTGATGTTTTCATAAGTTGCTCTCACTTCAGTCCCCTGATGTTTTCAAATCTTGGTAGTTTGCTTACAATTTCTAAGAGTAGAACATCTTTGGAGAAAGATCTAGATATCCACTCTTCTTCTGGGAAAAAAAAACAAAAATATAAAAACCCTGTAACTGTCAGGATAGAATGGGTTATGCCGAGGTAGCAAATTAGTTCTGAAATCCCAGTGAGTTATCAAGACAAAGGTTTATTTATTTATTTTGTTCCAGTTCATATTCATCACAAGTTAGTGAGAAGCTCTGCTCATACAGTTACTCAGGGACCAGGTTGAAGGATGTTAAACCAGCTGGTCATGTCTCCACAGCAGAAGGAAGAAGAGACAAGGGGTATCTCATCAGCACCCTTCTATGCCTTGACTCAGAACTGACATCATCCCAATTCAGTTTGCAATCCATTAGCTAGAACTTGTCACAGGTTCCCCTAAGTTCCAGGAAATGTGATCTTCTCTGTGTGCAAAAATAAGAGGAGAACCAGATATTGGTGAAACCAGAAATGTCTAACACAAGCACACACACACACACACACACACACACACACACACATCACCACTGTCTACACTGAGAGTATATGCCTCAAGAAGAGTGAAGCCAACAAAACAGGCTGAACACAAAGAAATCTCTAAGCCTGGATACCCAGTGAATCCAGAATAACTGAAACAGAATTAAAATACTTACTGTGTGCTTTTGTCAAGATGAATCCAAATTCCTGTTCCGCTTTTAGTTCCTTGATTTTTTTCAATACTTTGTTGTAAGATTTTTTTTTTGTCAAAGTTTTACATTGTAGGTAATAAAACAATTTCCAAGGAGAAAGATTGATGCTCACTAGTTTAAAAGTGTGAGGTTGATTACCACTTGGTTCATATCAAATTCCCTAGCAAATCCCAAGTTCCTGAGTGGGAGTCCAGCTCTTTATTTATTTCTATCAGTTCCTATGGTTTGCTTCTCTTTGTTCAAAAGACAAATTCATACCCAAAATAGCGCCTGGCACAGTGCCCGACATACAGTGGATGCTTAGTATATGTAACAATGCTTAGGAATAACAAATGAATGAGTGTGAAATTAGAAACCTCTATACCAAGAGTATTTATACAAATTTCTAGACTTATACTCAATGTCACCACAATAAAATTCATAATCAGTGTGTCTTACCTATTGTATATGATAAGTAATGTCAAGGGCAGTACTGATTGCAGTAAAAGGATAATTAGAAAAAGGACAGAGACTTTTCTGTTTTCCTCCAATTTTGAATCTGTCCTCCCCCATTCTCTTCCCCATTTGCACAGATTCTTAGGATAATAGTTTTCATTTATCAAGGAGGCAATATCACTTCAGCCTCACACCAGGGGAAGCAATTGTGCTGTCTTCAGTGTCCACCTGAAGGGGAGAAGCCACCAATCTTTCTTGGAAATAAGGTGCTGTGGAAAATAATTGTGTAATTCTTCTCTCAGTAGAAGACAATACTGGCCAGGATTATGCAACAGGATTCCTTTCTATTGGAAGAGCCTGACTTATAACTCAACCACTTTCTGCTACTTATATAAGAACAAAGTCATGTCAAAAGAAGCCAGTATGAGGTTGCCTGTTCTTCATTTCAATTGGACTTTTCCTTGGGCATAAAAATAAATAATACATAGCACACAGTGAGTTTTGCTTCATGTCAGGCAGTGTGCTAATGTTACCAAACCAAACTTGGGTCCACTCGCATGCCACACAGCTAAGCCAATCTACTGACACTGCGTTGTGGTGAAGGAAAGTACAGCATTTATTTGCAAGGCACGAAGCAAGGAGAACAGGCAGCTCATGCTCAAAAGACCCAAACTCCCCAATGGCTTTCAGGGAAGGATTTTTAAAGGCAAATTTAGGGGTGAGGGTTGGAAGGTGCATGACTTTCTTCTGATCATTTGGTGGTGAGGTGACAGGGTGTTTTGGGTGTTACGGGAAGCTTAATCATCAACTTCCTGGTTCCAGCCAGTCTAGGGTCTACATGCTTGTGCTCAGCATGTAGTCACCATCTTCCACCTGGGTGGGCGTTTCGATTCTGCAGAAAGATATGCATCAGATCGTTATGATGCGGAAAGATATGCACCAGATTGTTATGTATATCCCTTGAGGAGGAAGTAGGGCTCTATTTTATTGCTGAACTATTGTTCAACCCATCTTGTTTAACTGCTTTTCCTTTTTTTCCGGCATTCTCTCACTTCCCTAATTAGTAACTGCTTGAGTGTTCTCTTTGGAACTCAGGGAAAGCCTAGGAGACTAAGCCTTTTCAACAAACAAGGAATGGGGGATATGGAGGGGCTTCTGAATCTGGGAGGGCCCTGAAGTTTCCTGCTTGGTATCAGTCCCCTCTTTTCTTTGATACTCCTCAACCCTGAGGGAAACAGAGGAGGGACAGGAAAGGGGATAAAGTTTTGGATAGAGAGGATAATCATAAACTCGGCAGGGAAACTTGGTTTTAGGGGGACTCGGTTTCACTAAGCATGTTACATTTATTATGCTTTTCCAAAGTGTGGTCATGTACCCCACAAGTTGTGCAGGACAAGAAGAAAATATTAAAGTATTTATTTCTGTTTATTTTGTAATTTCATTATTTAATTTCCATTTTTGTGTATTTTATAATTTACATAATATATAGTACAATGGTACCTGTATAAAAAAAGAAATATATACTCACACATATATATGTTGAAAATACATGGATGGCCATTTGCTCAGTTTTTTTTGTTTGTTTGTTTTTAACTGACGAGATAGGATGATGATGATGATGATTTTATTTACAGAAGAGGAAACCGAGGCTGAAAGACATCAAAATGACTTGTCCAAAATGTCAAAGATGGTAAATGGCAGAGCTGGAACCAGTGTCTGATTCTAAAGTCTATGTAGTCTGGCATGATCATTAAAGGAATTCCTGGTGTTCAAACACTGGTGCTTGAAAACCAGTCTCATTTGTGCCTGCAGAAATGCCAACCCCTGGGATAGAAGAAACTCCATACTTTGATCATCTTCCACAGTGAAGCAGAAGGAAAAGACGAAAAGAAATTGAAGGAACCAAAGCCAGACAGACGCTAGGTAGTAAATGCAAAAGAATTCAAAGAAAGTAGAAATCAAAGGGAAATGTCACAACATTTGGTCCGACACCCTATTCCTCACCCATCCCCTTCATGTCCTTCTACGGAAATCAGATTCCTGGCATGGGCGATCCATTGTTTGAACATGCGTTAATGGACACATCCAGATTCCTAGCACCAGGGAGTTGAGAGGCAATCAACACGAACTGAGACACTTAGAGCTTCATCTTCTACTGATTGAGCGCTGAGGGGGTGTGTATCCCTATGTGGTCCCTAAGAGCTACACCCAGGGGAGAAACATTTATGTTGTTCAAAATAGTTGGAGCTGTGTCAGTTTTTGTGGTTGTTATCTTCAATTTTCTTAACTAGTAATGAGGGATGCTCGTAAACGTTAATCGGAAAAGCACTAGACTCTCTGTAGGGCATTCATTATAGAAGACTTTGAAGCTTAGGAGGAAGTTCGGAGCTTAAAGGAAAAAAAAAATTTAAACAACTCTATATTGTACACATTAAAAAAATAAGCGCAATGGAGTTCTTTATAGGTAACCAAGTTTCTCAGGCAGTGATAAAGATTTAATTTTTTTAAATCACTGTCAAACCCCTTTGCACATTATTTGCATAAGTTCTCAAACAATGGGACTGTTTTCATGTAAATTTCTTTTCAGGGAGACTCCTGCTTTTTCTGAAAGCAGTGTAACTGTAGCTGAGTTATATAAAGCAACATTTTATTGCCTCCTGCAGAAGATGCTTTGTACTAATGATCTGAAAACTGGTGTTTCATGCTTGGTATTAGTCGATCGGTGGTTCAAAATGTGAAGAGAAAGAGGGGCCTTTATTTTGTAGTTAATTAGTTCTGACTAAGATGGTGGTGGGAGTGCTTCCCAGAACTTCCTGGATCCCTGGAATCCAGAAACCCACTACAAAACCTAAATGAAGCCGTTGACCCCAACAGAGGAAAAAAAAAAGAAAAGTGATTCACTAATACATGCCTGATTTCAATGAGAAATCTTTCTGTGTTTCAGAAATCTGACTCTTTTCTCTAACTGCCCTTGTCACCTTGCTGGCTGAGAAAAGGGAGACCAAAAAGCAACATGAATATGTAAAAAGGTGAGTTTTGTTGGAACTACAGAAATAGAACTGAATGCCCCGTAAGGAACAAAGTTGTCCCTTCTCTGAGACTTTATGATGAAAACAAAAATAGAAACAAAACAAAACAAAACAAAAAACAACTTGCTCGTTCTGGGGTTTGGGGCTCTGATATTTCTATCTGAAAATTATAGTAAGTCAATTAAGCAAGCTTTTTCTTCACTCCCCGTCTCTTCCCTTATTTCTCAGGGACTCCTGAGTTCTCTAATTCCTGAGCACTCCTAGGGCAGTTCAGCTTACAATGATAGAAGGTTCCGTGGTTGTTTTCTGAATTCCACATGAACTCCTCTCTACATTTGCAGAGAACATGGCTCCTCGATGGCGTTGAGTTTCCAAGAGAAAATGCTCATCCCAGTTTGGATCACCCACAGTCCTCAACACACACCGCACAAAAAGGTCGGTCCTGATGGCAAAGTTCAGGATAGAACTGTGTCAACTAATTTAATCATTGACCATGAAATACCAGTTATCTTAATCTTATGTGCAGTCCTAAGTCGACTGCATATTTTTGTGTAATTGAACACTGACCCTACCAGGAAGAATTCGAGGATTTTGCTTTTTAGTTAATATTGTTAGAAATGAAATGTCTCAATTGAAAACAAAACAGTCACGTTATTAAGGTGCTGAGTTTTCTCCCCAACACTTAAAGCGTTACCCCTCCTTCAGCCTTTGGCTTTAGGCCAGTGCTTTTCCACCCCACCACGACCCCCAGAAGAACCACACGCCCCTTCCATCCCACCTTTTTTTTTTTTTTTCTGTCACCTATTGAAACATTCTGTGTCACAGGACTCCATTTGGACATTTAGGAAGGAGAAGAGTGCTCTGGGGGAACTGGGCCACGGGAAGCAGTGAGCTAGCGGGTCATCCCCCTAATACCTTCTGTTTCTGGGTCTCCCTTTCCTTTCTGGATACCTGACATGCTACTGGAGCGGCGAATACAACAAGGCCAAGATGTCTTCATTTTCTGCCAAAGCAAGGCCTCAGCTACAGTGTGGTGGAGACCCTGGATTTCTGAGGCCAACCGGTCAGAAGCATCCCCAGCTGCTGCCAGCAGGGTGGGAGCCGGAATCGAGGAGACCTAGGAGGCCGGGCCTGCTGCGCTGTGTGTGACTGCAGCAGAGGCCGGGGCCCGAGGAAACCCCAGCAGCAAGGGAAAAACAGATTGACTCTCAGTGACTCATTTAGCTCCTGGATTGGACAGATCTCTCCCCTGTTGGCAATTTGGCCTGGCATCAATAGTTCGGATACTAGGCTGAAGAGCTTAAAATAATTGGGGGGAAAAATCTGCAAAACTGCCAGCCGTCCAACTCTTTACTCTGTGCTGAAAGACACAGGACAAATGACATCTAGGTTATTAAATATGAAGTCACTGGATCTGCTGCCCATTTGGTCTAAAAAGCGGAAAACTGGATAAAACTCAAATTTATACTTCAGCGTAGAGGGCCTGTTTGTCCTTGAGGCAATCCATGAATTTTGGCCGTGCAGGCATTGTGACATGTGGAAATAATGTGGGGCGGGGGGAATGGAGGAGGAACAATGTTTGATTTTGCCCCCGCTCAGCTTTCACCCCCTGGGGAAAAAAAATGAAAATGTCAATAAAGAGCGTGAATGTGAAGAGAAATGGAATCAGAGCCCAGAGTTTAGTAGCTGGCAGTTTCAACTTTATATACTTTAGGCCGACAGGCGGCTGGATTTCCTGTACTTTATATCCAATGTACGAAAACAGAAGCAACAGGCTCATCTGGTATCAGTAAAGGTCAGTTAAACTTATAGAGACATCCTTTGGAGCAAATCCCCAGTCCTGTATTTGCATATTTATGAACTAGAGGTTATGACAGGCCATTCCATTTATTAGAGCAGTGCTGCTATAGTTAATAGTCTGTCAGCATTTCCATTATAAAGCCCGTTTTTCAGTGTTTTAATATCTCAGCTGTTAGAAGTTACATCAGGCTGAAAAGTGGTCTTCAGCATCTTCAGGCCACAGCGGGGTGAGCTTCTCTTGGTGGTGGTGATGGGGCTTGGAACCCCACAAAGGCACTTAAATCGAGCCAATGATTTTTACATCGGGCATTGGCAGTAAATATAAAATCCAGGATTCTGAGAAGGGTTGTTGAATTCTTCTCTTGCCCCACCACCTCAAATCCCCAAATCATCTTTTCCTTGTCTTGGTATCCTTGTCTGCATCAGGGCTTTCACTCTCTATTTAGAGGGGAGACTGTGATTTTAGGGCAAAAATTCAACATTTTAACAAGGCAAAGTAGTCTCCCCCCCCCCCATTTCACTGGAACCGGAGGGACAACAGAGCCCCAGAGTCAAGCAAAGATGCTGGAGACATCCATTCATTCATTCATTCATTGAGAATTGGCTCATGCAATCATGGAAACTGGCAAGTTCAAATTCTGCAGGATCGGCCAGCAGGCTGGAGACACAGGGAGGAGTTGGTATTGCATTTCAAGTCTGAAGGACATCTCCTGGCAGAATTCTCTCTTTCTGAAGGGAGGTCAACCTTTCTCTTAAGGCCTTCAACTGATTGGATGAGACCCACTCACACTACGGCACATAAAATTAACCGTCACAGGGAGTAATCTGCTTTACTCAAGGTTTACTGTCATAAATGTTCATCTCATTTTAAAAATGCCTTAACAGCAACATCCAGACATATCTGACCAAGTATCTGGGTACGGTGGCCTAACCAAGTTGCCCCTAAAATTAACCATAACAGGCATGAACAACATCATATCTTAAGCATCTCCTCTATATCAAGTCCTGGGTTTGACCCTGGCAATGCAAAATTAGTGACACAGTCCTCGTCCTAAGGATCTTATGGTCCACCATCTCACTGCTACCAAGATTTCACAGCAAAATTACAGGACCCAACAGAATTAACATCTGGTTCCATGCTTTGCTTTCTCTTTTCAATGACTCAGGATACCCTCTGGTAGAAGCATATCAGTGGGCGTGATGTCAGATGCATTCTTAAGAGAAGGCACTGGTGTCTAGGGACTCCTTATCATCCAGGAAGACAGCTTGCTCTTTCCAAACCAAATTCTTGTCATTTTGACCTGACACGAAGCTGCCGAGTAACTCAGTGATATTCAAAGCTCCCTTGGGTTTTGAGGAGCTATTGGAATAAGAGGAAAGAGGAAGCAGGTTGCCCTCTCATTAAAAAGTCATCCATCCAAAAAAAAATGCATCGTGACTCTGGTTATACAGCTGCCTGACACATCTCAGGAGAAGCCCCACATCCTCACCTGGAGAGTCTCCTTGGAGCAGGTTGAAAATTTCCACTTTGCTTAGCAGAGCTTCCAGGATTCTCCCTCCACAGCATTACATACCAGACCCAAGACCCTTCATCAGAAGACAATCTTCAGGACAGTCTGACCCTAGGCAAACCCATCTGTATAACCAGCTCTCCTCGTTAGCTCTGATTTTGAGAGCTGCCTTACATAACAGAAGCAATTCACCTTGCCCTCTCCCCTATGTCTCTTTTTGGGGTCAGTGGCCTTTATTTTCTTTACTTAAGATGTATCACACTCCCGGACACACAGAATAGGGTTTTGAAGTCATAAGGCAGAGAATGTCACCACGATATCACTCAATTTTCCTGTAAGAAAAACTTTAAAAATAAAACTAAATACACAAATTACAGATGCTGCTATTGTTACTTGCTGGCTGGGGGAAAAAGAGGCAATCGGATAAGAAGGCCAAAATGTGCCCATTCAATCTCCTGAGGGTGTAGCTCAATATCCTATCAAGAGACGTGACATGCAGTCTAAGGAACAGTTGCCCTCAATGCCTACGAGTTTGACTCTTCTTTACTTCCACGCTTTAGATTCCCCATGAAATGAACACGACTTACGTAATTGCTTTCAGCAGCATCTCTGAATGAGAAGAACAATTACATAATAAGACATACACCAGGATGTGTGTAACCGTGTAATAACAGCATGCCTTACCGTGCTAGGCTGGTCGCCAAGAACCACCTAGTCGTGCTATTTTATTACAAGAACATACGGCCTCAAGGCATGTTGAAATTATTTTGAGGATTTCTAAAAAAAAATTTAAAAAGTTTACTGATCAAAAGAGAACCTCAACTTAAACAAAACAACAAAATAAATAAATTTTAAAAGTCTGATCATGATCCCAAAAAGTAACAGAGAAATTAGACCTAACCTAACCAAACCTATAGTATAAAATTAAAACACAGTGTTATGATTCACTCCCGTCACCACAGGACTTAAGATGACCAAATGCCAATGAGGAAAAAAATAGAAGCTGGACTTCAGAGTGACATGTTACTCTCATAGTTGGCCAGAGTTCTGACCAAAGTGGAGCTCTCAACCAAGAAAGTTTCAGCTCTTTAGAGCCTGACCTTCCCCAACAAAGAGACACGCCAAAGGCTTTTTAGACTGGCCACACTCTGAATTTCTTTCCTGCGGTCCTGATAGTCACTGAATCAAAAAATAATCTCAGAAATGTGAGAGCTGAGAGGTTTTTTTTGCAGTCGAACCTTCTCAATGGTGTCTTCCCTCAAGTGAAAGTATGTGGCAGGATAAAATTCTCATGCCTTATTTTTATAGTGTGTTTATCTATCTATCAATCTACACACACACATAAACATATACATGTATGCATTATAAAGTTCTGATATCTTATTTTTCTATATATGCAAGCTAATTACATTTCCATCTCTCCTGTTCTTCTAATTCATTCAGCAGAAACAAAACCTCGCGTGCCAAGAATAAGTATGAGACAAGGGTAGGGGTGGGAAGGATAATTTTTCAACTTGTAAGATTAGTTTGTCATTTCTTAGGTGAGAGTGTATCCACTTCATAATCAATACAAGTTTCATATCAAGGCAAGTATAGAGGCATATGATTAATAGACTCCAAATCTACACAACTGATGTGGGGTTTTTTTTTGGTTTTGATTTTTTCTTTTAATTGTGCTAGTGGAGCCTTAAGATATAGAAGCTATGATAGTTATTGCTATGGACAAAATTGTATCCCCCCAAATCCACATGTTGAAGAACCTAACCCCTAGTACCTCAGAATGTAACTGTATTTGGGGATAAGGTCTTCAAAGAAGTTAATTGAAGTTGTTACGATAGGCCTTAATCCAATAAGACAGGTGTTCTTATAGAAGAGGAGATTTGGACACACAGAGAGACACCAGAGGAACAATCACTAGAGGACACAGCAAGAAAGTGGCTATCTGCCAGCTAAGGAGAGAGGCCTCAGAAGAAACAAAATCTGCCAACACCTTGATCTTGGACTTCCAGCCTGCAGGACTGTGAGAAAACAATATCTATTGTTTAAGCCGCCCACTCTGTGGTATTTTGTTATCGCAGCCTAAGTAAACTACTATAGTTACTAATTTATTAATTCAACAAACATTTTTTGGGTAGTTCTGAGTGTAAGTAATAATGACAGAATGGTGAACAAAACAAAGTCCAGTTTTTTTTAGGGTTTACCATCTACCAAATAAGTAATTTGACAGGGCATGCAAAGAAGGCATCAAATATAGGCATGGTTTTGAATCTATTGCGTGTGTGCCATCTCCAGAATGCCAGTTGTAAGCTGGTTTTGAATATTTCCAGTGATTTTAAAGGATATCAACTGAATATTTCAGTCACCTTAATGATCACAAGTGTTCAGTGATTCAACAAATGGACCGCAAATAACGACTCCAGTTTCGCGTGTAAACCCAATCTAAATCCGCATTGAGTTAAATTCAAGCCAACACCTACAGGCTTATTGGTACCACCCTGTAGGGTGTTAAAGCCGCTCACACCCACTCTGGAGAGCAATTATGCACATCTCTTCTTAACTCCGTGTTCAGTAAGATCATGTGAGTAGCTTGCAATCAGCCATGGTAGGAGTATTTACACCACGGAAATTGTGAAAGGCTACACGTCAAGCCCCCCTTCTTTGAGCCCATTTTTAAGCCTTGGCCAGCCACCACTCATGAGGGTGAGCTCCGGCCGCAGGACAGTTCAAAGATATTTAGAAAGTGAATCCATTATTGAGACAATATTACAGGGGTAAAAAGGGGTATAAAAATATGGGGTTAAAAAAAGAAATAAAGTGGGAGATTCTGACATATTAAGCAAGAGCAGTGATTTTCAAACTTTTTGGCCTGCACCCAAATCCCCAGGAGACATAGGGTGGGGCAAGGGATTTGCATTTCTAACAAGTTCCCAGGTAATGCTGACGCTGCGCTAGATTGCCAGTATGGCCATTCCTCCCACTGCTAGCCCAGCTTCTGTGCTGGCCACCTGGTTGAGGAGAGGGTAGAGTTGCTTGACAGGTGGAGCTGATTCCATTGGATTGGCAGCTCTTGGTAAAGGAAATCAATGGCTGCGTATAAACAACGTTTAAGCTGAAGCCTGGTGAAATGTTCCCTGGGGACCCACAGGCTGCTCACAGCCAGAGGCTGCACTGCCCAACATTGCCCCCAGCATGTAAAAATAATACATGCCAAACTCCTTCATCTACTCCTGAATGTTCTTTTGTTTGTTAGTTGGTTTTTTGGGTTTTTTTGTTTTGCGGTACGCTGTTGTGGCCTCTCACTGCTGTGGCCTCTCACTGCTGTGGCCTCTCCCGCTGCAGAGCACAGGCTCTGGACGCGCAGGCTCAGCAGCCATGGCTCACGGGCCTAGCCGCTCCGCGGCATGTGGGATCTTCCCGGACTGGGGCACGAACCTGTGTCGCCTGCATCGGCAGGCGGACTCTCAACCGCTGCGCCACCAGGGAAGCCCCTGAATGTATTTTTAATACCCCTGTATAAAAGGTGATTTGACCAAAACAATTTCAGTTAGCACCTATTGGAAGACACAATCTTAGAACCACAGTGAGTTATTTGTCTGGGAGGCAGGACCCCATTAAGACACTTGGTGTTGTCATTAATATTTGGATTACCACAGGCAGACCATGTGCCCAGAAACAGAAAACTACACACCACAAAGAGAGGGAGAAAGCTAAAAGACATGACTGGTAAGGTGGATATATGATATTTGCTCTCACAAAATAAGGATGATAGAATTCCACTGTGTTCACATTTCTTACCCTTTGTAATGTTGAAGATCTGAAATTTGGTTGTAAATAGATTGGCATTTTTTTTCAAATTACGTTCTGCGTAAACAAACAGATTGAATACAGGTTGAAGTTTGGCTCTTTTATAAATATGCAGCTGATGATAACACTGTCAGAAATGAAAAATCCTAGATGATTAATAAGAAATTGTTCAAAGAGATGATTCTTGCCAAATGAAACATCAATGAGATCGAAAATAATTTTCATTGACAAAGCATGTGCCTGTTGGGCATTCCAGAGGAATGTGATGGGAATAAACTTGATTGAACCTTTAAAAGACTTTCTACTTGTTGGGTCAGATCTTCCTGCTAAATCCCTCACTGTTAAAGTGCTGTTTTGCTTTTCCTAACTGCTCTGGGCACACCCTCTCACAAACTATGTGTTGTGAATCTAAGGATCACATTGTAAATGAGTTCTTGGATTGCTCAAGAAATAGTTCGAGCTATACTTTCAAAAAGACTTCTGCTCGCCCAGCTCCTTTGGGAGAAGTTTATCCAAAAGCAAAAAGGAAGTAACCTCAAAAGCAAACTTTGGAACCACTGCAAACGTGGAAGCCATGTGCACACCATGCTGTGAGCATTTTCTGAAGAAGATGTATGTGGGCTTCACTGCTCTTGGATAATAATCTGGAAATGATGAATAATTCTTTTATGTAATCTATTGTAGTAAAAGTCTCATAGAAGTTAAGATTTATGAATGTTAATATCGCATTAATTGTAAATTAAAACAATAATATGAACTATTTTTTCAACCATAAATTGGCAAAAAAATTTTTAAAGAATGTAGTATTTTGTAAGGAAATGAGGAAATGGGTGAACTCTCAAATTCAGTTGGTGGGAGTATAAAGTGAAACAATCTTTTTGGAGGACAAGTTGGCAGTGTCTATCAAAGTTCCAGATACACCTATCCCATGAAGGAGCAGAGTGTAGGAGTTAAGCATAGACTCTGGATTCAGAGAGCCTGCATTCCAATCCTGGCTCTACCACTTAGAGCTGTGAGACTTCAAGCAAGTTACTTAACTTCTCTGAGCCTAAGTTTATCTTCTGCAAAACGGAGGTAATAATAGTATCTATGCTATTATGGGAATGAAAAAAGTTAATATTTTAAAGGGTTTACAGTGGTGCCTGGCGTGTAGGAAGCTCTTTGTAATCTAACACCTCAATTCTAGAAAAATATTCTATAAAAATTCTAGCCAAACATCTAAATTCAATGCAACACTGCTTCTCACAGCATATAAATGGAAGCTAACTCTAGATACCCATTACTAAGACAATATGTAAATAAATCATGATACATCTGTGTGATTGAATAAGATACAGCACTTCAAAGGATGAGATAGAGCTACATGTACCCCAAGTACAATATTTTGCTGTGTACAAAAACAATATTTTCAGTATAATCCCATTATTGTAAAAGCAAACTCTGTGGGGTGGGTGTGTGTGCAAAGGTACGTGTCATACTAACAGTGTTTACCTCTGAGGAGTGGGACTGAAGCAGAGGAGAGGAAACTTTCAATTCTTATTTCTCTATTGTTTGAACTTTTGAAAATAAACTTGAATTACTTTTATAATTTAAAAAGATTTTAAATTACTAGTCTGAGCATACTTTTGATTTAAATAATTGTTCTCTTTTTTTTTTAGGAATCAGAGTTATAGCCATGGGGTGGATGCTACTGTTATCATTGATACAGATGACCAGCCAGGAAATGAGATTTTATGAATAGTCCATTTAATTAAATGTTTTGGCCACTTAGAACTATGTGAGCATAAAATGTGGAAACACTTACAAAATAAGCTTTCATTGTACAGTAAACAGAGAGTAATAAGATTTGGTCAGTCTGTGAGAGACTTAAGTCTACTCAATCTTAAAGAAAAATGGGCCGAAAATATTTCAAATGTAAAGTTATATTAAAAATCACAGTTTCAAACTGTGAATCCAAAAAAATCAATTATTTTAGTGTATCATCTTAAGGAAAGCACAGTGTCATACTTGAAGGAGAACCAAGAAGGTTAGCACTCTCGGCAACCAGTACTATCATCTAATACTAATACTTTCATCTGCCAAATTATCTTCAGAGATACTGCCTGACTGAAGTACTTCTGCAATAAAAGTATCTCCAAGTTAGTAGATAAAATTGGGGAGTGTTAAAGTTGAAAGAGGCCTTAGAGATTATCTAGGTCAATGTCCTCATTTCACAGAAGACACTGAGTTTCTGGAAAGGTCATGAGACTTTGTCAGAACAAAACCAAAATACAGTGGGCGGCAACTGATCACCAGTATGGTGTACCTTCTAATACACTACTTTCCTAGCACTTTTTGTTTTTTTTTTTTTTAATGTAGTGGTTAAAAACATGCACATGGTAAAAATAAATAACAGAATAGAATAGAATGAACACAGAAGTACCCAGTGAAAACTTTCCTTCTTATCCCTGACTCCAAGCCCCTGTTCTTCTCCTCAGATATAACCACTGTTAGCAGTCCCATGTAGAGCCTTTCAGAGACAAGCTATACATTTCCAAGTGTGTGTGTGTGTGTGTGTGTGTGTGTGTGTGTGTGTGGTATATTATATATACTCTCCAGCTTCTTGTTTATTTCTTTGTTTTCACTTAACCATGTCACAGATATTATTCCACATCAAAACGTATAAACCTCCCATTCTTTTTAATGGCTGCATGGTATTCCATTGTATGGTATATCATAATTTATTTAACTGATCCCCGATTGATATTTAGATTGTTTCCAGTCTTTTTATTATAAACATGCTGTTACCAATGAATATTCTCATATATATATGTGTGTGTGTGTGTATATATATATATATATATATATATCTTTGAGCACTTAGGCAAGTATATACAGAGTATATATCAGATAAATTCTTAGATGTGGAATTATTTAGCCAAAGACTAGTACATATTTAATTTTGATGAGTATTATTAAATTTACCTCCAAAGAAGTATATTAATTTACAATTCCACTATGAAAGTATGGAGGCCTAACATTAACTGTATATCATAGAGTGGTCATTATTTAAAGTTTTGGTGTGTGTGTTTTATTTCCATGCCTAATAACTGATAAATTCCTTGAAGATAGTAAACTATAGCTTGTACAACTTGATTCCAATGCCCATGACCATTCACATAGTCGTTATTCAGCAAATATTGAGTGACCAGAGTTGTGCTAAAAACTGAAATACAAAAGTAGAATTCTACTTCCTACAATAGTAGACTAGTTTTTCTCAGATTAACCCTTCTTCTGAAAAAAAGTAAAATAAAGTTGGAGAAAATATTTTTTAAAAACCCACACGTTCTGAAAGCACCAAACAGTTAACCAAAGAATGAGAAATTGCCCAGTCAAAATCCAGAAGAAGGGCTTCCCTGGTGGCACAGTGGTTGAGAGTCTGCCTGCCGATGCAGGTGACACGGATTCATACCCCGGTCCAGGAAGATCCCACATGCCGCGGAGCGGCTGGGCCCGTGAGCCATGGCCGCTGAGCCTGCGCATCCGGAGCCTGTGCTCCGCAACGGGAGAGGCCACAACAGTGAGAGGCCCGCGTAACACAAAAACAAAACAAAACAAAAAATCCAGAAGAAAATAAAAGTCCTATATTCAAATTTTTTTTTTCCCCAAAAGACACTTGACTATCTGAAAGAAATAACTGGAACACTGTATTTCCTTTGAAGGTCTTTGTAGGAGAGGGAACAAGAGTTAAAGTTCAGGGTCTACCAAAGTTTAGGACTCATATAAACTACATACCAATCTTATGTCTCAAAGTGTTCATAAAAGTAATTTATCAAATACATGGCACAGCATACAATGAAAGGAAATAAGGTACACAGAAAACAAGACACCATGAATGAGAACCAGTCAAAATAACAAGACAATAGAAACAAACTAACAAAGATGCTGGATATTGGAATATCTGATAAAAACTATAAAAACAATTATACCTACCAAGTCAAAGAAAAAAGAAAAGCCAAGCCTGAAAATTTCAGGGAGAAACTGGGAAAAAGTGACATAGTTTTGAAAAGGAAAAATATAATAGCAAATTAAGAACTGGTTGAATGAGTTTAATGGCAGATTCAACATATCTGAAGAGAGAATTATTGAACGGAAAACAGGTCAGAATAGACTTTCTACAATATAGCACAAAGAGACAAAAAATAGAAAGTATAGAAGAGAGGATAAGAGACAGAGGATATAGTGAAAAGATCTAACATATATAACTGTAGGTTTAGAAATAAAATCAAGAGAAAAACATGGAGCAAAAACAATATTTAAAATACTATGGCTGAAATGGCAGAATTTTCCAGAACAGATTAACAAAATCTAAGAACCCTAAGCAGAATAAAGAAAAAAGAAATATATATCAAGATGTTTCATTGTGAAACTACAGAAAACTAAAGAAAAAATGAAAAATGTTTACAGCAGCTAGAGAAAAAAGACAGTTACCTTCCAAGGAGCTATTGTTAAATATCTCAAGGGCAAAAATGAAAACCAAAGGAAAATGGGAATATATTTTCAATGTTCTTATAGAATATAAAAACAACAATAGAATTTTATACCCAGCAAAATATCCTTTAAGCATGTAAGTGAAATACAGAAATTTTCACATGAACAAAATCTGAAAGAATTCACAACCAGTAAACTGAGCTAAAGGATCAGTGATGTAGGAAGGATTAAAGAACTAAAAAAGTGATAAACGTGTGAGTAAACATAAACATTGACTTTAAAGCTGTAATATTAATGTCTTACAGGGTTTTAAAATATTGAAATTCATGACAACCATATGTCATCAACTATAAGTTGGGGACAAAGGGAAACTTGAGTTAAATTATTCTGAAGTCCTTGTACATATTCCAGAAGAGAGTAAACATGTTAACATTAGACTTTGATAAGTGAAGGGTGAATGCTGTAAATTCTAAGGTAACCACTAAAAGGATAGAAAAAAGTAAATGATTCCCAAATCCACAGAGAGGAAAAAAATAGATAGTAAAGAAAAAATTCAATCCAGAAGAAGTCAAGAAAGGTGAGAAAAAAAGACATAGATGTGGTGGATCAGTTAAAAAGCACAAAATAAGATGGTTGATTTTAACCTAAATACATCAGTGATTACATAGGCATAAATGTCCTAAATGTTCCAGTTAAAGTACAAAGATTGTCATGCTGGATAAAAACAAAATTAATCTGAATTAAATGTCATTTACAGGAGATGTATCTAAAATATAATAATACAGAAAAATTTAAAGTGAAAGAATTAAAAGAATAAACCATGCAAATACTCACCAAAAGTAAGAAGGTATAACTATGCTAGTATTAGACAAATAGACTTTAAAAATGACTGAAGTTTTGTATTGGGGAAAAAAAAAGAGAAAAAGATACAAATATAAATAAGATTCCCCGACCACAGTAATCTTTTTTTTTCATATAAATTTATTTATTTATTTATTTGTTTATTTATTTATTTTTAGCTGTGTTGGGTCTTCGTTTCTGTGTGAGGGCTTTCTCTAGTTGCAGCGAGCGGGGCTATTCTTCATCGCAGTGCACGGAGCTCTCACTATCGCGGCTTCTCTTGTTGCGGAGCACAGGCTCCAGACGCGCAGGCTCAGTAGTTTTGGCTCACGAGCCCAGTTGCTCCGCGGCATGTGGGATCTTCCCAGACCAGGACTCGAACCCGTGTCCCCTGCATTGGCAGGCAGATTCTCAACCACTGCGCCACCAGGGAAGCCCCACAGTAATCTTAATACAGTGAATTGTGCCCTGGGAAAGGTATATATGAACTGCTTTGATGGCACAGAAATAGAAAAGATAGTATCTAATTGCGCATGATAGTTAAAACTGGTTCCTTAGAGGAACTGACATTTTATCAGAATCTTGATGTGTTAATTCGTCAGATATCTCTAAGTGAGGGGAAGACATTCCATGCAAAGGAAACAATACACAAAGTAGGCGTTCATAAATATTGGTTGCAAGTGTTGGATAGTGAGGACCAAAGCAGTACGGTGCCTTACCCGCACAGTAGCTCTAGTGGATGCTACGATGCCCTGTGCAGATCCTCCTCCCTTCTCCTGAAGGCACTCATTTTCCCAGATGTGAGAAATGCTACCCGCTGATGGTACACAGCAAGGTCCCTCTGCAGGCACTGCCCTCTCCTAGGAACATGACCTCTCTTCTGCGGGCAGCCTATATGCACTGACTGGTTGACGCAACAGCTCAAAGTCCCTTTGCCTCAATTCAGGGCAGTTCTGAAAGACCCACC
Organism: Globicephala melas; assembly: GCF_963455315.2. Classification (NCBI taxonomy): domain Eukaryota; kingdom Metazoa; phylum Chordata; class Mammalia; order Artiodactyla; family Delphinidae; genus Globicephala; species Globicephala melas. The sequence goes on from NC_083314.1 coordinate 111,349,313, forward strand.
CCAGCTTCAGAGCTCCCTGTGGGATCTACTGAGGCCTTTGTCACAGCTAGATCACACTTCATCTTCTCTTAGCTAATCCTGCATCCCTCAACCCCTCACAGGTGTTGCTGAAAACACACCCCGGTAAACCTCCTGTACAGAAATCTCCATATTAGAGTCTGTTTCTCAGGAAACCTGACATAAAATAGTGGCCAAAGTGGGAAAAAGCCCAAGGATCCTGACTAATGGCCCAGTGTTTCAGCCCCATACGCGGCTGACGGCAGGTACAATTTCCCATGAAAATCTCTGGGACCGCAGGCCACACCTAGATCGATCCTAGTATCAATATTTTTCAGTTGTTTTTTTTCTATTCTTCCTCAAACTAAAATACCAGTTCTGCTGAGGACCAGTTCCAATGATCACTTATACTGTTCTGCAAGTAATAAAGAATAGTAGAATTAGAAAGAAAAACACTGCTCATTGAGTATCTACAGTCTGCAAGATCCCTTTCTTACCACAAGATCTGGGCTTGAGAGTGGTTCGTGACCAGTCCGTGCTCTCAGAGCTACCAAGTGGCAGAGCCAATATCTGAACCGATGGTCAGATAAACCTCCATCTCCAAAGTCGCCCCCCTAAGAGAGGGACGTATTTAATGTGACCTAAAAGGAACAGTAGAGAATGTCAAAGGAGAGAAATTAAGACTGCTCCCTGATATTGATCAAACGCCGTTCAGGCTGGCCTACCTGCTGAGTTAGTAAGTGTTCTTTCAGCCCATCCTGCCCTCAGCCCTAAAACTGAGCTACCTTTAGATCTTTCAGTAGTCTTTGCTCTTACTTCTTGGTAAACACAAGTTCCAGGGAGCTCATATCACAGACAACCTTTTATCTAATGATACTGGCCGAGACTTAGTTCTATGGATGGATTTGATGAGACTTTATTTAGAGTTTAGAGAAAAGTTAGTTCTTGACACCAAGATATTGCTATCACCAGTCTCTTTTGTTTCCACAACCTCTCACTCCTCCCTAGACGGGAGGCTGGTTTGGGACTCTGCGGCCAGCCCCAGGCCCACTTGTTGTGTGTGGCAAGGCTTGGAAAATGAAAACCAGAGGCATCTCAAAGAGCATTCCGTTTGGACTCCGGGGTAGCACCTGGGCACTCTGCCAGAGCGGCTGGGAACTCTGGTGAGGTACTTTGATGCAAATGGCCAGCTGGGTCTGGTTCATTCTGTATTTACCCCACAGGGCTATCTGCAGGGTATTTGTTTGTCATATCACTGGAGCACATGGAGACCATCATCCTCCTGCAATATACACTAAGCACTGACAACGTGCCAGCCTCCAGACGGGGATGGCAATAAACAATCCAGTAAAGAGCAAGGTCTTTGCGGTTCGAGAGCCCTAAGTCTGAATCCTGGCTCTAAGACTAGTAGCTGTGTGCAATCTACTTCAACTTGTAAGCCTCGGTAAACTAATCTATACGAAAGAGATAACACCCCCTTTACTGTTGGGCAGCTTGATGAAATAATGAATATAAAGATATTAACACAGTTCTTGGCTCATAATAAGTGGCTCAATAAACAGTAGTTGTTACTATAAACAAACAACATTTCCTGCCTGCTCTGGAGATGCTCTTCATTTTGTTCTTTTTCCTTTAAAGTTTGTCCATCTGAGCACAATGCTTGGTTGGCAGTACGTGAATATGGGATAAATATCATCATTAATCCTGAAATTTTTAAGGGCAATCTTGTACTCAAACAGAAGGTAGACTACAAAGGCCCTTTTCAGTTGATCATTTGCTGTTTGTCCTTAACTGACCAGTCTCTACTAATGAAGTTCACATATCCAGACGATACAGATGTTTTTCAAAGTCTATTCTCTTGAGAAAAATAAAATGGTATTGTGAGAAATGCTAACATCATTCTGGTCCTGAGAGGATTTTCCTGAATTATCCAATTACGTGCCTTAATTCTCCATGGAGGTTTGATAAGGAAAGTCCTAGCTTTGGCATGTCATCGAGCACAGGAACTTCCCCCTGACCTGCTGCCCTGAAAGCAGGTGTTAGCAGTGACCTCCATGAAAAGCCCCTCAAGAATGCTGCAGCGTGAAGCAGAGTATAGGTACAGAGCACTCATAATTGCAGGATTCGATGAGTTAAATTTACACCCCTGTCTCAGGGCCTCTCTATCTTCCAAATATGCCACAATAATAATGCTAATGATTACAAGCAGCAACTTTGTTGTGTCTCATTTCTTTTTACCCCAAATTACGGAGCCTTGAAAGAATTTACTGACTGCTTGCGTTTTCTGACTAATTGGGGTAACTCTATGCTATAGCCATTAGGAGATTTAAATATAGCTCTTCTTGAGCAATACTCTTTATTGGATCCCCTGTTATCCTTTAAATATCTTGGTGTGCAAGTGGATAAAATTAGAAAGAATTTGTTTGCTTTAAATTACCAACCTCTGCTTAATAAAACTATTAGTGATTTAGCTAACTGGACGGCTCTTCCGTTATCATTAATTGGCAGAGTTAATACTATTAAAATGGTTGTTTTATCTAAATGTTTGTATTTATTTCAATGTTTTCCCATCAGGCCACCTAAAAATGCTCTAAAGCTTTGAATTCTGCTATTAGTTTTGTTTTATAGGCTACAAACTGAGTTAAGATTCATCTTAAAACAACTATTCTAGGGGGCCAAAGGATTAATTCTTCCTTTTCAAGGAGTAGATGAATGTTAGTCTTTCTTGATCAGGCTTTGTTCAATTACCCTGGATATCTTCAATAAGAAGCGCCAAAGCCCAAGAGAAATTGAACAGGGATTCTGGTTAATGTTCTTGATCTAATAAAAACTTTAAAAGAAAACTTTATTTCACATTTGTGTATGTATTCAATCATACAGTCATTCATTCAGCAAATATTTATTGTGAACTGCACCAATCACTATATTAGATACTGTGAGAGACTTCCTAGCTGAATAAAATGTAGTCCTTGCCTTCAAGAAGTTCAAATAAAGACAACATAAATAACTACAAGGTAATGTGCTAAGTGTTACACTGGAGAAATGATCTGCAAGCTGGGTCAGAGGAAAGGGTGTTGCTAAATCTGCCTGGAGGATCAAAAAACGCTTCCCGGAGAAGGTGACATCCTAGCTAGATCCTGAAGGATGGGGCTCCCACAGGGTCCTTCCAAGATTTAAAGGAACACCTTGAGTGTTTTCTTCTAAATAATGAGGTAGCTTGATTTGTGGGACAGCTAAATGGTCCACTCAGTTAAAAAGTGACCATTTTCTCGGGGGCTTCCCTGGTGGTGCAGTGGTTGAGAGTCCACCTGCCGATGCAGGGGACACGGGTTCGTGTCCCGTTTCGGGAAGATCCCACATGCCGCGGAGCGGCTGGGCCCGTGAGCCATGGCCGCTGGGCCTGTGTGTCCGGAGCCTGTGCTCCGCAACGGGAGAGGCCACGGCAGTGAGAGGCCCGCGTACCGCAAAAAAAAAAAAAAAAAAAGTGACCATTTTCTCTTTGGTGGATCAAGGGAATTCCATAGACATAATGTATCAGGACTTCAGCAAGACACTTAACTAGGACGTTCATGATCTCTTTGAATGTCAAGATTGGGACATGTGAGCATAACGATGGCACATGTACATAAAATTCTAGCGGGTTGAAAATGGCCGCCAATGTATTAATTACTGTTTTAATGCTAACAGAGAGAAAGTTCTCCCAGAAATATGGCAGTGGGTTTTCTCTTTGGCTGTGTCCTGTTCAAAGATTTTAATAATTTGAATCAGGACATAGAGACTTTCTCAGTCAATCTGTGGATGATACAAATCATCTAAGGCAGCCAGTATACTGATAGATCAATCAAGGATTTGTAAGGACATCAAGAAGCTGGAATAAAGGGTCAAAGTTAATCACGTATAACTAAATAAGAGAAATTAATGTCCTGCCTTACTTCATCCCACTTGCTAAAGTATAGGCAGCAAAGCCCTCACTTACGGCATTGTGAGGCAATAGAAAATGTACCAGATTTGGTGTCAGAAGGCCTAAGTTCATGTCCTAGCTTGACTGAATGTTACACATGCAATTTCAAACACTACTCTAAACTTAACGGAGCCTCAGTTTTTCCACCCATAAATGAAAAATAATAATACAAGTTCACAGAACTGCTGTGAGAATAAGGGATATAGAAAGACATCGTAAACTATATATCACTATCCAAAAGTTATCTTTCGTAATGCTTGTAATAGTAATAGTGAAATAACAATAACAACAACAACGAGAAGTCATTTATAAGTCCTGTGGTCTTAATTAAATTCCAACCTAGAGACCATCAGTGCGACATGGCTTTCAAAATAGTCAATACAGTCACTACCCAGCCTTCGGTATTTTCAACATCCTCTACAGACAATTCTGATACGTAGCCAGGGCTGAGAACAGTGGACTAGGTTTGTTTCAAACTTTCCTGATGATAAAAATACCACATTGTTTAAACACAGTTTCAGAGGGAGGCCCCAGCCCTGGAGATTCAGATTCAATAGGTCTGTAATAAGGACCAGGAATTACTATCATCAGGAGAGTTTGAAAAATATTGGACTAGATAAGCTCTAATATTCTTCCCAATGTCTAAGAGTCTGAAGATCTGATCCAACTCTAGCTGCTCATTGGTTCTGAAAACAGTTTTGAAATACTTGGATTACAGTAATCAAGCCCCAAGCGAAAATATGTATGCCTGTAGCTGGCCATGATATTCTTCATAGGATGTCTCTAAAGAATTAAACACACTTTTTAATAAACTAAATAGCAATAAGCATGTTGACTTTCCAATTGGCTGCAGTTTACTATTCTGGCTGATTCCAGTAAATCTATGTACACATAAATGCAAATGACAAAGTGAATTGTTTTCATTAAAGTGTTATTCACTATAAACAGACTTTAAGGCTTTGATCAGTTAGGAGTTCAGTGTGATATAGTTAAATCAATATTTTTAAAATATTTTCACTTAAACATACTCCATTCTCTGACGATGTGAACGTTAAGTCACTAGAGTTTTGGTCAAAACACACTTTTTTTCAACTAATATTTCGCTCTAAAGTAGAAGTGAGAAAGTATACAGGTGTTTGAGTGCTGATCTGCCATCACACTCAGCAACCTTCGTTAGTTTTTGATAGTCTCATCTGAATCTGCTCAAGAATAATGTTCTACTTCAATGACCCCAGACCTAGATCTGCAAGTCCTCTTCTCTTTCTTCAATTCCTTGCAGCTTAGAACCCAAAGCAAAGCTTTCTATGTATTTCTGAGAAAGCGGCTGGGAAAGGGATGAAAAGAAAATTATTCCAGAGCAAGTGCAATGTGATTTTTGCATTGAGGTTTTTCTTTCAAAGCACGGCTCCCTTAGTCCAAAGGGAGATGGCTCAGGCAGTGGCTGCAGCCCCAGATCTACTTGCGTGTCTACCGGATAGATGATGCTTTGAGGGACTGAGAGTCTTGCACGCTCAGCTTGTGAGACACAGGTTAAAGATAAAGGTGAAGGGCTTCCCTGGTGGCGCAGTGGTTGAGAATCTGCCTGCCAATGCAGGAGACGTGGGTTCGAGCCCTGGTCTGGGAGGATCCCACATGCCGCGGAGCAACTAGGCCCGTGAGCCACAACTGCTGAGCCTGCACATCTGGAGCCTGTGCTCTGCAACAAGAGAGGCCGCGACAGTGAGAGGTCCGCGCACTGCAATGAAGAGTGGCCCCCGCTTGCCCCAACTAGAGAAAGCCCTCGCACAGAACAAAGACCCAACACAGCCAAAAATTAATTAATTAATTAATTTTAAAAAAAGATAAAGGTGAAGATGAAAGACAGATAAATAAGCAGGAAGAGAGGAGGGCAGGCTACATCCTCCATAACACAGACAATAGCAAGGAGCCCGCCCTTCACTGAAGGGAAGAATGTGTTAGGTTTTGAGATTCCTCCACTGATAATAAGAGTTACTATTCCAAAGTGGGGAGGGGCGGTGATATCAAACGTGTTTGGGGAGAATCAAGTCAGATTATTTGGGACATATGGACAAAAGCAAGTCAAACAATTTGAGAATACACTTTATTTCTCAAAATGTGCTCTAGGAGAACATACTAGGTCAAAAGAGATAATTAATAGGGTCATTATTTTTATCATAAGTGATGTTTTACTTTGATGACCAAACCAGGCACTTTGGTTTAGGAACAAATTCAGTAAGCAAATCTTCTACCCAAAAGTGTGTTAACATATTTCAGATCTGTCCCTACAATGACATCCCTCCCTCTCCCCACTAAACTCCCATTGAGAGACAGTCTACAGATTTTCTTCCACACCTCCTGCAAATTCCCTAAAGAACAGAGCTGGAGAATCCATGCTATTCCCCAAAGAATCTCAGCTTCCTCTACCTCACAGAATGAGGAAAAGCCTATATGCGACAGATGAGAAAAGGCTGAGCAGCTCCTTCTCTGGGTGGTAAGAGATGGAGGAGCAGGGAGGGGTCAGAGGGCGATGCCCCCACCCAATCGCTCTGGGCGCTCTCCACCTCTGTGGACCACGGCTGGCTCCTCTCTCTTGTTCTCCAGCAACCTGTCTCCCTGCAGTGCCCCAGACACTGCCTGTCACACCACCTCCCTGGAGAGGTTCGACCGAACTGGCACTTTACCTTGTATTCACTCGCCTCATTCACCCCCAAGTCCCTTTACCTCCACACAGTTCCACTCAAGTCACAACACATTTGTTGAGCACCCACTCAGTGCCAGACTCCCTGAGAGCAGCAGCACAAAGGTAAGCCTTTAGTCTCTGCCCCGCTCAGCCTACCTACTGTGCTGTGTGCACAGGCAGCACAGGTAGCTGAATAATGAAGACTCTATGACATACGCCAAGGATGAGTGGACATGAAAACGAAATCGGATTTCAGTGCACCAGTTATCACTGGGAGCGGGTGAGGGGACTCTTTCTGGTAGATGTGCCTTTAAGGTAATGATAACATCCCACATTTGTATAAAGGTCTAGAGTTTACAAAGTTTTCTCATAAACATGATCTCATTGTGAAATGTCGAGAGTCAGCTTTTCTTATGCAATTTACAGATGACAAAACTGAGGCTAAGGAAAAGTAAGGTCATGCAGCACCACGAGATTTTATAAAATAATACCGTTCAACAGCCAATATACACCCAGAAAACATTAGGCTAGCTCCTGATTATAACATTATACCCTTAAGTATTTCCAAAGTATAACTTCAGTTATCTCACAGAATAAGGTTTGGAGGGAAAAAGATACCAAAGTACTATGACCACATTTTACCAGTGGACAGGAGGAACTGTCACAGCCTTGTCATACAGTTCCCAGGAGATAAGACAATACACTTCTCAGAGTCTGGAACATTCTTCCCTGGATCGCTACGATATGAGCCCTATAGATGGAGTTGAACATGGGTTCTAGGGACTGCAGCATCAGAACACAAATCAAAGACCTCAGGAAATTTCCCAAACTGTGCAGCTTACTGGGCAAATAACTTAATCAACTTGAATTTAAATGACATTATCTTCGGGGGTGGGGGGGAGATTAAGAAGACTGTCTTTCAGGAAAGTGTGGGAGCTGAGGAGTTATTGCCTCACAAGCACCCATCTATAAAAAACGGTGCTCTTGTCACTGGATACGCCAAGCTTTGATGAGGCCTTCGAGACTAGAGAACTAGCTCATGCACATTGAAACGGGCTGGAGCTCCTTGGATGAAAGACATCTCTATAAGACATGTGGATGTGCATTTGATAATCTTTGACATATGTTTAATATTTAGATTTCCAAGATTACTCATGTTAATATCCGCTGCACATCTTACTTTTCTGCTTTTTGTGCTCACTGGGAGATGTGGGTTTGGACACGTTTCAAGCCAGATTTGTTCCTGTGCTTTATTGCTGCTAACCACGGGGTCACTAAAATGGGAAAATCATCTGCTCTTCCTCTACTGAACTTTGAATTCAGAACTTACAATTCCAAAAAAAAAAAAAAAAAAAAAGAAGAAGAAAGAAAGAAAAGAAAAGGAGGAAAGAAGTAAATGAAAAATGAATGTAGTAAAAATAAATGTGTGGTTCTGGGCCCCATTTAATTTTTCTAAAATGACAGTGCTGTTAATGCTATGAAATATTTTCTCTGATAAGTGTGATTTAGCTAATTTGCATGAAAAGCTAGTCTGTCATTCTGTAGTCTGTTGAGTTACGGGTTTTTAAAAGTGGGTTCTTTGGCTTCCCTGGTGGCGCAGTGGTTGAGAGTTCTCCTGCCGATGCAGGGGACACGGGTTCGTGCCCCGGTCCGGGAAGATCCCACATGCCGCGGAGCGACTGGGCCCGTGAGCCATGGCTGCTGAGCCTGCACGTCCAGAGCCTGTGCTCTGCAACGGGAGAGGCCACAACAGTGAGAGGCCCGCGTACCGCAAAAAAAAATGGGTTCTTTTCTGTATAGTTTTAATACATTATTGTTATATGTGATCACTGAGCTTTCCTAATGCCACGCTGAAAACATGGGTTTCATCTTTTTTTAAAAAAATTGAAATTAATTGTGAAAAAGTAATTTATGCAATAATGAATTTCTTCAGATAAATGTATTTATAAGGAAAAGCCATTGACACGTTATTCAGTATTCCTTTTTAAAGCCAAAAAAATAAAATCTATTTTCTACTGAAGTCTCAATCACAGAAAACTTGGGAAATTTAAAATGAAGCCTCCAAGGGTCCCCCTCCACACTTAAGGTTCCATAATTTCCCAAGGACTGAAAAGAAAGAGCTCTGCAAAATCTCCCTTGTGCACCTGTCCCACAAAAGGCTGAGGAGCTAAAGAAAGGTCATTGGATTCTGAACCTTACATTTTGCTACATTCATGCAAGTTAAATAACATTAACCATACTAGAAAGAGGTTTCAGTGGACTTCCTTTGAATCAAGCAAGTAAAGGTGGAAGGAGTGTGCCAGAGGAAGCCAGGGGTTCCAAGCAGTGCGTCACTCCCATCTACTTTTTCTTTTTAAAGTGTTTTTAAAGTAAACTCAGTGCCCCCTAAACCTTGAAGCAGATGCCTGTGTCTCAAAATTGCCCAACTGCACGTCAACAATAGCATTTGAACACTGATGAAATCATAACCTGCGAGGCAATTACTTCAGACTTAGAAGCTTTAGAAAATAGCATTATATGACACCGGAGGTGCCATCTCAGCAGTCATCACAGTGTACAGCACTAATGGGTAAGTGTTCTCTGGCTGCCTTGCCCCATAAACGACAAAGTACTAAGTTAGGGAACCTAACATAGAAAAGGGGGGGTGGGGGAACAGTCAACCAGCCATGGCACAGTGTTTGGCTTCAGCACAAAGAAGAAGGCCTTAGACTCCAGGGTGTATAGACCCAATTTCAAATCCCCCTTGGCCAACTACCTGCTCTCTTATCTCCTCTGAGCACCTCTTTCCTAGCACAGACTAAGTTCCGTATGTTAGCTACTGTTACTAAAATATTTACACAGCGGAGAAAATAAGACCCACTTTATGACACTACTTTGAATATTAGTGGTAAAACACCCGTAACTCCAAACACAATACTTGGAATTTAGGTAGCTGTTAGTCCTCCTACTCTTGTGTCATTATCATTAGAATCATTTTCATTGGACTGTATTCGTTAGAGCAGGGATTGTGTCTATTGAATTTAGTGGTGAGTTCCCAGCACTCAGAACAGTGCCTGGACATAGAACAGTCTATTCAATCCTCTTCCCCTAGTAGCACTGACATAATTCAGACCATAGCTGATGTTTGTTTGCGTGTGCGTTTGTTTGCTTTTTAAGTGTGAGCCTTTAATTCCAAAATGCATTCAGAGTACCCTGTGAAAGTTGTGAATAAGCTGGTTGTATAGTCAGTTCGAAATAACTAGAGATCAAGGAAAAGCTCTAGAATCAAATGACTGAGATCCAGTGTCCCTCTGGTTTCCAAGTCTCTATGACTTAATGCAAGGGCTGAATGTTCCTGAGCTTCAATCCACTTATCTGTGAAATGAGGAATAATGGTGATGTGGTTTACCTACTCTAGTAGTATCGTTTTGAGGGCCAGGTGGGACTATATATATATATATATAACATCAGACAATGTTTAGTGTTCTACAAAATATTACTGATAATAAATATTACTTATCATTCACCAACACGATGGAATGTCTTCTTGGTCTCTGGACAAAAGGAAATTTGTAGACCAGGGATCTATGGCAAACTATGGCCAGCAGGCCAAATCCAGCCTGTGAGCTAGAAATGGATTTTACGGTTTTAGACAGCTGAAAAAAATCAATCTAAGAATTCTATTTCATGACACACCTATAATATTTTCTATGTGGATCTTTAGAGAAAAAGTTGGCCAACCCTTAACTCTTAAGAGTTTATATTACTTATAGTTTTAGTTTCCTTTAAGGTTAAGCCTTAAAGCAGGTAGAAATTATGCCCAGCACAACTGATGCTGGATTAGCTGCAGCTCAGGTAGCAAAAAGAGCACTTCCTTAAAGGCAGACCCTGGGTGTGCCTCACTGGCCTTAGGAACTCCCTCAAGTCCTGGGCTGAAAGCTGCTCGTTCTAGCCTGCTCACCTCTCTGAACCCCAGGTGAGCCTGTCCTCTGTGTCACCAAGGCTCTCTCTTATTTACCTCTTTATTCTCAGCACCTATCAAATAGCAAGGCTTTCCTAAGTATGTGTTGAATGAATGAGTGAACGGATGAGTGAATTAAACTATTCATTCATCTGTTCTTCACAGGCTGGCTCCAGCCCTTGCTCTTCCATGAAACCTTCAGAAACTACTCCAACCCAGAAGTCTCTCTCATGTCCTGGAGTCTCATGCCCTCTTCTATGCAAGCGAGGCCATGCAGGGTTTTCAGATACTCTTGAACTGTTGCCCATACTCTTTGCTAACGATTGTCCAGTTGACTCATTTGTTATGTATTTATACTTTGGTTCTTCCAGTGAGGTTATAAAACTGAGTGTCAGGTCCAGCATCGCACCCTGCCTCCAATTCTGGCTTCCTCCTCAAAACCCAGCCAGTGAATCCATCGGCACTTGCAGCAAAATATATTAAGCTGCTCTAACCCCAGCATCTATGACTCAACATGGAGACCCTCTCATTACTGGTCTGCCCTGAACATCAACAGCTGAACTGCAAACTTCAATCCTAAGTCTCGCCATCTCTTGGGTACTAGCTTTCAGCTTTGTTCCTTTGTTTCTGGGCCCTAGGTGTGCTCATTTGAGGCAGGGCCTTGCTCTTGCCTGGCCCCTCTGTAAGGGGTGGAATGCTATCTCTTGTCCCCAGCCTGGTGCTTTGGGCTGCATGCTCTGTACCCATTTGCTTATGATGCTGACAGTCTTCTGTCTGCTGGAACTCTCAGGACTTTCCAGTGCTCTCAGGCTCCCACTGTTACATCATTCATCTTGGACCAAACTCACAATTATTTACCAGGATTGTAACCTCCAGGGTATAACGTTTTATCCACTCTCTTCTGGCCTATCCCAACCTGTGGTAAGTCACTAGGCCAGTTTAGGCCAAGGTGTGAGATACAATTCTGAGATTTGCACTTCTTTTTCATGCTTATATGGTGCTTGAACCACTGTAGGCTTACCATAGGGGATCAGCAGAGATCCATTAATCGATCCATCATAAAAAATAACAATAGAAGATGGTCACTTATAAGGTGTCATATTTAAGTTTTTTGTGTTTCAAACTCCATGGTTCTCACCCCATCAGACCCAACATCTCCTTTTTATAACAAATATTTTATGATCCCTCCCTTTACTCTCCTGAAACGAAATTTATAGAATGTATACTGTTGGCCCTCAGAATCTGAGGGCTCTGCAGCCAAGGAATCAACCAACCACAGATGGAAAATATTAGTTTTTAAAAGTTCCAGAAAGTTCCAAAAAGCAAAACTTGAATTTGCCATGCACCAGCAACTATTTACATAGCATTTACATTGTATTTACAACTATTTACATAACATAACATTGTATTCGGTATTATAAGTAATCTAGAGATGATTTAAGGTATACAGGAGGATGTGCATAGGTTATATGTAAATGCTACACCATTTTATATAAGGGACTTGAGCACCCACGGATTTTGGTATCCATAGGGGTCCTGAAACCAATCGCTGAAAATACCAAGGAAGGGCTGCTTATTGTGTATATATATATTACCTGCTTATATATTACCTGCTGCTTATTGTATAATATATATATAAATATATTATTGTATATATAATATATATATTATATTATATTATATATGTATATATATTACCTAAACACATACTTTTTAAAACATATACCTATATATATATTATTATATATAATATATATATATTATATTATATATGTATATATATATATACCTAGACACATACTTTTCAAAACCAATATAATACCATAAATATAATAGAAAGGAGAAACAAAAGGAAAGTAATTCATAATAAAATAATGTGTATTTACACATGGAAGGCTTGAAGAAGTAATCAAATGCTTGCACTGTGATTTTCTCAGTGCCTAATTCTTGGCAAAGTTTTGAACAAAACAAAATATAATCTTTCCTTAGGAGATTGGTTCAAGATGGTGAAGTAGAAGGACATGTGCTCACTCCCTCTTGTGAGAGCATCAGAATCACAACTAACTGCTGAACAATCATCAACAGGGAGACACTGGAACCCACCACAAAAGATACCTCACACCCAAAGACAAAGGAGAAGCCACAGTGAGAAGGTAGGAGGAGCGCAATCACAATAAAATCAAATCCCATAACTGCTGGCTGGGTGACTCACAAACTGGAGGACACATACCACAGAAGTCCACCCACTGGAGTGAAGGTTCAGAGCCCCACGTCAGGCTTCCCAACCTGGGGGTCCAGCAACAAGAGGAGGAATTCCTAGAGAATCAAACTTTGAAGGCTAGCAGGATTTGACTGCAGGACTTCGACAGGACTGAGGGAAACAGAAACTCCACTCTTGGAGGGCATGCACAATGTAGTGTGCACATCAAGACCCAGGGGAAGGAGCAGTGACCCCATAGGAGACTGAACCAGACCTACCTGCTAGTGTTAGAGGGTCTCCTGCAGAGGCAAGGGGGGGGCTATGGCTCACTGCAGGGACAAGGACACTGGCAGCAGAAGTTCTGGGAATTACTCTTTGGCGTGAGCCCTCCCAGTGTCTGCCATTAGCCCCACCAAATAACAAGGTAGGCTCCAGTGCTGGGTTACCTCTGGCCAAACAACCAACAGGGAGGGAACCAAGTCCCACCTATCAGCCAACAAGCAGATTAAAGTTTTACTGAGCTCTGCCCACCAGACCAAGGACCAGCTCTATCCACCACCAGTACCTCCCATCAGGAAGCTTGCACAAGTTTCTTGGATAGCCTCATCCACCAGAGGGCAGACAGCAGAAGCAAGAAGAACTACAATCCTGCAGCCTGTGGAACAAAAACCACATTCACGAAAAGATAGACAAAATGAAAAGGCAGAGAACTATGGACCAGATGAACGAACAAGACAAAACCCCAGAGAAACAGCAAAATGAAGTGGAGATAGGCAACCTTCCAGAAAAAAGACTTCAGAATAATGGCAGTGAAGATGATCCAGGACCTCGGAAAAAGAATGGAAACAAAGATCAAGAAGATGCAAGAAATGTTTAACAAGGACCTAGAAGAATTAAGGAACAAACGCCTAGGGCTTCCCTGGTGGCGCTGTGGTTGAGAGTCCGCCTGCCGATGCAGGGGACATGGGTTCGTGCCCCAGTCTGGGAAGATCCCACATGCCGTGGAGCGGCTGGGCCCATGAGCCATGGCCGCTGAGCCTGCACGTCCGGAGCCCGTGCTCCGCAATGGGAGAGGCCACAACAGTGAGAGGCCCGCGTACTGCAAAAAAAAAAAAGAACAAACGCCTAGAAGAATTAAAGAACAAACAGAGATGAACAATACAATAACTGAAATGAAAAATACATTAGACAGAATCAATAGCAGAATAACTGAGGCAGAAGATCGGATAAGTAACCTGGAAGACAGAATGGTGGAATTCACAGCTGCGGAACAGAATAAAAAATAAAAAGAAATGAAGACAGCCTAAGAGACCTCTGGTACAACATTAAATGCACCAACATTTGCATTAGAGGGGTCCCAGAAGGAGAAGAGAGAGAGAAAGGACCCAAGAAAATATTTGAAGAGATTATAGTCAAAAACTTTCCTAACATGGGAAAGGAAATAGCCACCCAAGTCCAGGAAGTGCAGAGTGTCCCAGGCAGGATAAACCGAAGGAGAAACATGCTGAGACACATAGTAATCAAACTGACAAAAATTAAAGACAAAGAAAAATTATTAAAAGCAAAAAGGGAAAAACATAAAAGGGAACTCCCATAAGATTGAGAAACAGCTGATTTCTCAGCAGAAACCCTACAAGCTAGAAGGGAGTGGCATGATATATTTAAAGTGATGAAAGGGAAGAACGTACAACCAAGATTACTTTACCCAGAAAGGATCTGATTCAGATTCGACAGAGAAATCAAAAGCTTTACAGACAAGCAAAAGCTAAAAGAATTCAGCACCACCAAACCAGCTCTACCACAAACGCTAAAGGGACTTCTCTAAGTGGGAAGCAAAAGAGAAGAAAAGGACCTACAAAAAGAAACCCAAAACAATTAAGAAAATGGTAATAGGAACATACATATGGATAATTACCTTAAATGTGAATGGATTAAATGCTCCAACCAAAAGACACAGGCTCGCTGAATGGATACCAAAACAAGACCCATATATATGCTGTCTACAAGAGACCCACTTCAGACTTAAGGACACATACAGACTGAAAGCGAGGGGATGGAAAAAGCTATTCCATGCAAAGGGAAATCAAAAGAAAGCTGGAGTAACAATACTCATATCAGATAAAATAGACTTTAAAATAAAGAATGTTACAAGAGACAAAGAATGACACTACATAATGATCAAGGACACTACATAATGACACTACATAATGGTCATTACATAATGATCAATACATAAGTCAAATGCTAACAGCTATAAAAGAGGAAATTGACAGTAACACAATAATAGTGGGGAACTTTAACACTTCACTTACACCAATGGACAGATCATCCAGGCAGAAAATTCATAAGGAAACACAAGCTTCAAATGACACAATAGACCAGATAGACTTCAATGATATTTATAGGACATTCCATCCAAAAACAGCAGATTACACTTTCTTCTCAAGTGCACATGGAACATTCTCCAGGATAGATCACATTTTGGGTCACAAATCAAGCCTCAGTAAAGTTAAGAAAACTGAAATCATATCAAGCATCTTTTCTAACCACAATGCTATGAGATTAGAAATCAGTTACAGGGAAAAAACATAAAAAACACAAACACATGGAGGCTGAACACTATGTTACTAAATAACCAAGAGATCAGTGAAGAAATCAAAGAGGAAATCAAAAAATACCTAGAGACAAATGACAGTGAAAACATGAGAATCCAAAATCTATGGGATGCAGCAAAAGCAGTTCTAGGAGGGAAGTTTATAGCAATACAATCCTACCTCAAGAAACAGGAAAAATCTCAAATAAACAATCTAACTTAAAGGAACTAGGGAAAGAAGAAGAAACAAAACCCAAAGTTAGTAGAAGTAAAAAATCATAAAGATCAGAGCAGAAATAAATGAAATAGAAACAAAGAAAATAATAGCAAAGATAAATAAAACTAAAAACTGGTTCTTTGAGAAGATAAACAAAATTGATAAAACTTTAGCCAGACACCTCAAGAAAAATAGGGAGAGGACTCAAATCAATAAAATTAGAAATGAAAAAGAAGTTACAACAGACACGGCAGAAACACAAAGAATTATAAGAGACTACTACAAGCAACTCTATGCCAACAAAATGGAAAACCTGGAAGAAATGGACAAATTCTCAGAAAGGTATAACCTTCCAAGACTGACCAGGAAGAAATAGAAAATATGAACAGACAAATCACAAGTAACGAAATTGAAACTCTGATTAAAAATCTTCCAATAAACCAAAGTCCAGGCCCAGATGGCTTCACAGGTGAATTCTATCAAACATTTAGAAAAGAGCTGAGACCCATCCTTCTCAAACTCTTCCCAAAAATTGCAGAGGAAGAAATACTCCCAAACTCATTCTACAAGGCCACCATCACCCTGATACCAAAACCAGACAGAGATACTACAAAAAACGAAAATTATAGACCAATATCACTGATGAATATAGATGCAAAACTCCTCAACAAAATACTAGCAAACAGAATCCAGCAACATATTAAAAGGATCATACACCATGATCAAGTGGGATTTATCCCAGGGATGCAAGGATTCTTCAATATACTCAAATCAATCAATGTGATACACCATATTAACAAACTGAAGAATAAAAGCCATATGATCATCTCAATAGATGCAGAAAAAGCTTTTGACAAAATTCAACACCTATTTATTATAAAAACTCTCCAGAAAGTGGGCATAGAGGGAACCCACCTCAACATAATAAAGGCCATATACGACAAACCCACAGCAAACACCATTCTCAATGGTGAATAACTGAAAGCATTTCCTCTAAGATCAGGAAAAAGACAAAGATGTCCACCCTCACCACTATTATTCAACATAGTTTTAGGAGTCCTAGCCACAGCAATCAGAGAAGAAAAAGAAATAAAAGGAATACAAATTGGAAAAGAAGAAGTAAAACTGTCAGTGTTTGCAGATGACATGATACTATACATAGAGAATCCTAAAGATGCCACCAGAAAACTACTAGGGCTAATCAATGAATTTGGTAAAGTAGCAGGATACAAAATTAATGCACAGAAATCTCTTGCATTCCTATACACTAATGATGAAAAATCAGAAAGAGAAATTAAGGAAACAATCCCATTCACCACCAACGAAAAGAATAAAATACCTAGGAATAAACCTACCTAAGGAGGTCAAAGACCTGTACTCAGAAAACTATAAGACACTGATGAAAGAAATCAAAGGTGACACAAACAGATGGAGAGATATGCCATTTTCTTGGATTGGAAGAATCAATATTGTGAAAATGACTATACTACCCAAAGCAATCTACATATGCAATGCAATCCCTATCAAATTACCAATGGCATTTTGGTATAGAACAAAGGAATAGAACAAAGAATCTTAAAATTTGTTTGGAGACACAAAAGACCCTGAATAGCAAAAGCACTCTTGAGGGAAAAAAACGGAGCTGGAAGACTCAGACTCCCTGACTTCAGACTATACTACAAAGCTACAGTAATCAAGACAATATGGTACTGGCACAAAAACAGAATTATAGATCAATGGAACAGGATAGAAAGCCCAGAGATAAACCCACACACCTATGGTCAACTAATCTATGACAAAGGAGGCAAGAATATAAAATGGAGAAAGGCAGTCTCTTCAATAAGTGGTGCTGGGAAAACTGGACAGCTACATGTAAAAGAATGAAATTAGAACATTCCCTAACACCATACACAAAAATAAACTCGAAGTGGATTGAAGACCTAAATGTAAGACCAAACACTATAAAACTCTTAGTGGAAAATATAGGAAGAACACTCTTTGACATAAATCACAACAAGATCTTTTTTGACCCACCTCCTAGAGTAATGGAAATAGAAACAAAAATAAACAAATGGGACCTAATGAAACTTAAAAGCTTTTGCACAGCAAGGTAAACTATAAACAAGATGAAAAGACAGCCCTCAGATTGGGAGAAAATATTTGCAAATGAATCAATGGACAAAGGATTAATCTCCAAAATATATAAACAGCTCATGCAGCTCAATATTAAACAAACAAACAACCCAATCAGAAAATGGACAGAAGACCTAAATAGACATTTCTCCAAAGAAGACATACAGATGGCCAAAAGGCACATGAAAAGCTGCTCAGCATCACTAATTATTAGAGAAGTGTAAATCAAAACTACAGTGAGGTATCACCTCACACCAGTTAGAATGGGCATCATCAGAAAATCTACAAACAACAAATGCTGGAGAGGGTGTGGAGAAAAGGGAACCCTCTTGCACTGTTGGTGGGAATGTAAATTGATAACAGCCACTATGGAGAACAGTATGGAGGTTCCTTAAAAAACTAAAAATAGAATTACTATATGACCCAGCAATCCCACTACTGGGAATATACCCAGAGAAAACCATAATTCAAAAAGACACATGCACCCCAATGTTCATTGCATCACTATTTACAATAGGCAGGTCATGGAAGCAACCTAAATGCCCACTGACAGACGAATGGATAAAGAAGATGTGGCACATTTATACAATGGAATATTACTCAGCCATAAGAAGGAATGAAATTGAGTCATTTGTAGAGACATGGATGGACCTAGAGACTGTCATACACAGTGAAGTAAGTCAGAAAGAGAAAAACAAATATCGTATATTAACTCATGTATGGGGAATCTAGAAAAATGGTACAGATGAACTGGTTTGCAGGGCAGAAACTGAGACACAGATGTAGAGAACAAACGTATGGACACCAAGAGGGGAAAGCAGCGGGGGATGGGGGTGGTGGTGGGATGAATTGAGAGATTGGGATTGACATGTATACACTGATGTGTATAAAATGGATAACTAATAAGAGCCTGCTGTATGAAAAATAAATAAATAAAATAAAATTCAAAATATATATATAATCTTTCCTTAATATATATATGGTAGCTGTAAATTCATAGAAAATTTAGTGTGTATTAAAACTGGGCAACAAATTATATAAATTGGAGCTAGGTTTTAGGCTTAGATAAGTATAAACAGGTTTACCTACATGAATGCCTGGCAGGACACTCAAAAGCCATGTGAGATGCTACAGGATTCTGCACTGTGCTGGACTCTCCTGTGAACAGAGGATGTCTCGCATCCCTGGCTCCCACCCAGTTTGGTGACCTCCGAAAAGTGTTACTAGGAACTTCCAAAGCACCCTGTAGGGGGCAGTATAAACTCCATTGAGAACTATTGGTCTAACCCACCTTTTCAAAACTGTCCTGCCCTCAGTTCACCTCTCGGGCAGAATACCTCTTCTGACCTTGAGACCCCCAGGTAAAGGGTCTGACTGAGTGCCTGTGCTTAAAGGGGCTGGCACACCCAGATCCAAGGACCAACGTTGAATGAAGCCAGAGATCTCAGCACTACCCAATCTCGAGGCTATGATGTAGGAGGTTACAAGAGGAGGAGATGTAGTTGCACAGTGGAAATACCCAGAGTTCCCTCTAGCCAATTAATTAGATTAAAAGGCAAAACCGTCATTATTTCCTTACCCCACTTACTCTCGGCATCACGTAAGCATTTTGCTCTGTAAAACCACTGAACGTAAGGGCTGACAGTAACTCTCTGCCTCTGCACACAGCATTCAGATGCATCCCCTAACACTTCGTTTCCTGTCTCCCAGACCACCCTCTCCTGCCCATCCCTCTGCCGTTTCTCCTAACACATGTGACAAGCACCCCGGCTCCAGGCCTTCTTTCCCTGACTTTAAATTGCTAATCCTACCTCCCAACTGGCCTTCCTTCCACAGTGTCTCCCAGCTCCAATCCTGGCTGCATTTCTACACAATCTAGGTAGGCCCAAACTGCTTTCCCATTGCCTTCATCAGGCTCACTTGGGAAGGAACTCTCACTGGTCTTCAGGGGCCCACTTTGGGGGACTTCTCTGTATGTTCTCCCACATCTTTGCTCTTCGATAGCCACTTTCTGTTTCAGTGAAGGGGGACCTCGGTTTATGCAGCATGGTACTCCATCCTCTGGGACTTTTCGCTTGCTGTCTGCCTGGAATGACTCTTCTCCTTCCTTTCATCTCTTAACTTCTAACACCCTTCAAAACCAGCTGAAATATCACCTCCTCCAAAAAGTCTTCCTAAATTCTCTCTCCCTCTGAGTTCCTGCATTTTTTCCACAGTGAGTCTCTTTTGCTCCAACCTGGAAGACAAAGGTCCTTTTAGGTATTTTTCGTGTCCCCAAAGGCACCTAGGAACTTGTCACAGTAGCCCAATTGTCCAACACATTCTTGTGGATTTATGAACTCAAAGAAAGGGAAGTGATAGACTTATGCCATATTTGAAATACTTGAAAAGGATCCCCCTAGCCTCTCCTTCAGAATCACTTCCTTTCTCCTCAACTAAAGTAGAACCCCCTCAGGACACCAGCTGGCCCAGAGACGCATCATCCCCTCTTCCAGTTGCAACATTAGTGCATAGAAAGTAGATCTGTACCCTCATGGTGGCTCTGAAAACATGAACTAAGACAACAATAAATTAACACAATAGACAACTGACAGCACCCTGACGCTTTCATGTATGAATTGGAATGTGAACACTGAGATTTTCATTTCATGGTTGAAAAATATACAAGTTGACCCAAATACTAATTTCTGCATTCCTGTCATTTACATATCATGGGTCAGTAATCATCTCTTGCCCAAGTGGCTTTTCCAAATGAAAAGCTGTAATATTGCAATGGTCTGTCATATTTACAAACATCGCCTTGTGCCACCCACTCGGTGCTTTGGTTTCATTGGCAAGCAAGCAGATCCCAGTCTCTGAGAAGGCAGAGCAGAGCCTGAGAGGAAAGAGCTGGTTCCCCTAGGAGAGATCCATTTGTTTTTTTCCTCCCTTGCCTTCAGGACTCCAGGAACCTCTATTCCGCTGGGACATCTTCCAGCCAGCTTGTTTCTCCCAGGTGCCTGCCGTTTGGTCAGCAGGGGCCAGGGATGGGCTCTGCTTGTGTTTCTGTGATTGTTTTCCTCTCCAGGGCCGAAAAATCTAGCTGCTTTGAAAATGTCTCCTTGGGAGGCTGGAAGTGCTGAGAGAGCTGAACGTGATCTTTGGGAAGGGTAATGCAACCTGATGTTTTTTATTACAGTTCAGAACAACATCGAGTGAAATGTCTACAATGATTCTTTTCCCTCATTTTAATGCTAGGATAATACAAATCAGCACATGACTTAACCAGTCTTTGATGTAAGCCCGGTCCTTGTCGCTGGACTTCTTCACAGTGTCCTGAGTCACCTGCTCCATTAGGGATCTCAGTCTTATCTCTGGACACAAGTCTCTTAGAAATCTGTGTTTTTAAAGGACACAGATTAAAAGGAGAGCTGGTGTAACTGTTACCCCTGCCCAGCAGGCTTAGTTACCAGGTCTGACCTGCTCTTTCTTACAACTGGGGTTGAATGTCAACATCCAGCTTGCGTGGGGAGAGTCACCCCTTTCTCATTCACATACGCGTGTTCTCAGTCCGAGCTGTTCTCCAACCCACACCGCCTTTGCCGAGCTTCTGTTGCTCCTACTTTGGCACAAACACTTAAAACGAAACTAAAGAAAAAGGTTTGAGGTCAGTTACTAGATTCTCCTGTGAATTTGGTTTCAGGGCTAGAAAGCAGTGCAGTGGTTGTGTGATTTATGAAATCCCTCCCGCTGCTGCTTTTCCTTATTTTGAGAGTGATGTACAAGAAGTGAGCTAGCGAAGAGTTGACTGGTCACATTTCACACCCTCGCCTGTGAGTCCTAAGATGCAAGGCATAAAAACAATGTGCACGGAGAGGTGGTGGGGAGGGATTTAGCTGTTAATGGAAATTTCTCCTTCAGACCCTCTGGAAAAAAATGTTGCCTTTTGGAGGATAGATCCCCCGCTTTTTTCTCCCTGGCCCTTATGTTTTAGAAAGGTTAAGGGGTGTGTGTGTGTGTGTGTATGTGTGTAGGGCTGCGTGTGTGTGTAGGGGTGTGTGTGCATGTGTGTGTAGGGGTGTGTGTGTGTAGGGGTGTGTGTGTAGGGGTGTGTGTGTAGGGGGTTGTGTGGGTGTGTGTGTAGGGGGTTGTGTGAGTGTGTGTGTAGGGGTGTGTGTGTAGGGGGTTGTGTGAGTGTGTGTGTAGGGGCGTGTGTGTGCGTGTGTGTGAAGGTGTGTGTGTGTGCGTGTGTGTAGGGGGGTGTGTAGGGGTGTGTGTGCATGTGTGTAGGGGGGTGTGTGTAGGGGTGTGTGTGCGTGTGTGTAGGAGGTTGTGTGAGAGTGTGTGTAGGGGTGTGTGTGTAGGGGGTTGTGTGAGTGTGTGTGTGGGCGTGTGTGTGGGTGCGTGTGTGTGTAGGGGTGTGTGAGTGTGTGTAGGGGTGTGTGTGCGTGTGTGCGTGTGTGTGTGTGTGTGTGTGTGTGTTTGGAGGGTAGCAGGCAGAAAGGGAGGGGAGTGGAAAATGATTGTTATCATCCCAAAATCCTTCTTCTCTAGCTGGTTGCATCTCTGTTTATGAAATGCCATAACAATGGTGAGCTCACGCCTGTGTGCTCCTATCATGCAGAGTTCCTGGGTGCCAGATGGGCACTTTGTGACCATATAAGCGTGGATTATTTCATTTCCTACATCTGGGACTCCAAATGGCCTCCCAGAATGCCACAGGAGAGGGGCACCGCTTCTCAGATGGGGGAACCTACCTTCACCAGGGATCCCAGTGGAGCAGAGGGGATGAGGCCAGCCATTCCCAAGTGAAATCTGAAAGTTCACACACACCAGTGCCTTGGGGAAACTTTCAGAACCCAGAATGAGGTGGAAATAAATAATAACCAATCATGTATGTCAGCTGCAGTTGGAAAAAAAAATAGGAAAGAACAAATGAAAACAAATCATAAGCATTTTCTTCTCCAGCCTAGAAAGATGTTCTGGGAATAAAGTTTTGTATTTCAGCTTTGAAATTATGTTGTGACCTTCTAGCCACACACCTCTGGATGCTGCTAGTGGTCCAGATAAGGAAACCAAAATGGTCTGAGGAATGCCGGCAAAGACCACAGCTTCTGGGCCTCTTTCTCACTTTATTTCAATTAATGGGATGGGGTGTATTGGTGTGAAATAGTAGCAAGAATGCTTACTTCTCCCAAGTCCTGAACCAAAATTGAGTGTACACAGAGGCAGCACACTGAACTGCTATTTAGATGAACCTGATGGACAAAGTTGCCATCCAAAAATCAGGTTCTTCCTGTTTTCAGGTTTATTGTTGAAACCCCTTACCATCACCTCCATTCCTCCCCCCTCAAAAGGAGGTGTCCAAATCAGCCAATTTATCCTGCAGGAAAAAAAAGTTTTTTACAAGAATATGTGACTTACATTAAAAAAAAAAAAAATCTGACAGTTGACTTAACTGCTTTGCATAAGATATTTACAAACCACAGCAGATTAAAGGGGGGTTTTATGCATTTTCACATCCTGCTTGGTTTAAAGCGGCAATTTTCTGCAAGGACAACAGAGAAAAAAAACATGCTTTACATTGTGTATATTAATTACACTTTTTCATTACCCGTCATGTTTTCTGCAGGCTTGTGTATTATTACTGCAAAATGTAATGAAATAGAAAAAGGAGAAAAGAATGGACTTCTGGGAAATTTTCCAATTCTTGAAATGCAATGTTAATTGAGAGCTATTTTTAGGACTGTGCAGATAGTGCAGGACCCAGTGCCATCGGTACAAATGGGTCCAGTCCAGGTGCAGCTTCTGGGGTGACAGCCTGAATCTCTGCTGCTGGAGAGCTTGAAAATCTCCATCTTGCTTGGTGCCAAGTCTACCGAAGGACATGGAAGGATTTCTACAGATGAGCTATTCACAAAGGTAATAGAAGAAAAGCGAGGGGAGATGAAGGTGGATCCCTGTAGGGCCCAGGCTCAGTGATGCTTGGTAGCGATTCCCAACCTCATCTTCAGCAACCACTCCATCAGAGTGAAAGAAAACTAATCAGTATTTAGGAAAATGGTGACACACAATCAAATACTTTCCAAGACTCTTACAATGAAGAATCCAAAAAGCGTCCATGAGGTGGTGAAAAACAAGACCCATTATCAGGAACGTTCCTCCCCTGCTGGAGAATTATAAGTTCTTAGTCTTGAGTGTATCCTGCCAAAGACTTGAGGAAAGTTGTCTGAAGAATAGGAGCTTGATGGATTGGAGAAATGATGGATTGGAGAAATATTGTTTCTTTTATTACCAAACTATATAGACCATAGATTTAACTTCCTGTTTGATTAATCTGAATAGGTGATTCTCAAATCCACTCTTCTGTATTACTTCTGTGCCCCAGAATCCCATTTCCTGATGTACTATTGGAACCAACCCTGCAAATGATGGAGGACACATAGTAAACATGTTGACAGGGGCCAAGTGTTCCTCCAGAGAAGGTCTCAGAAGGGCTTCAAAGAATTTAGAAACTCTGGGCACATTTGAAAAGTCTCAATCTCAACATACCATAAAGTGTTTGAGGCTCTCTGAGCGTTTCAGCCACTCCTAAACATTAATCTCTTGCAAATGCATTCTGTAAAAAATAATTTTAAACAACTGCTAAAACCTATAAATTCCTATAATTCTTATTGTTGCTTCCACTTTCACAAAGTAAACACAACTGTCCATAAAAGTCATCTGGCCAAAACTCGCTTTAGGCTATCAGACTTAGAAATCCAGTATGAGCAACATTTCACCCAATTAAAGCAACAAAGAAGAACAAAGGGAAAACGCTTTCCAGCCAATAGTCTTCTCTGAGCTATGAGGCAGGTACCCTGCTCGCCTGTCTCACCTGCTTCAGGCTGCCCAGGACCTCAGCCAGTGCCGTGCACTCACTCTGAAATCAGCAGATTGCAATACTCTGCTACAATGTTGTCATCAGGCACAAACTGCCTGTCTGCCCTGAGACTATTGCTTTAGCCCTGACTGACACATTCTTTGGAGTAAAATGTGTAATAAAAAGAGAAATTCCAGCTTTTCTAGGAGTTTCTTCCAGGAGCAAAGTCAACTACATGAGTCGTTGGTAAAACAAGTGGTACATGGAGTGACAGGGCAAAATGGAAACGGTGTATAAGAACTAAAACTTCAGAGCTGGTCAGAAAGAAACATGAGTTTCCATTTCCCGTTATCTGGGTTCAAATCATGAAGATTAACCTGGAGAGTTCCTGTCCAGCCTGGCCCACATTCAGTAGCATCTAAGGCTGGGCTAACCAGCTGGTAGGTTTACATCTCCTGCTCATAATGAAGATGACAAGAGGCGATCTTCTAAGGAGTCCTTGGTTTGCTCCAAGTCACCCCCCTCTAAATCACCTGCTGCTCCAGAAATGCCTCTTTGAACTTCTGTGCTTATTTTAATTCTAACAGGGCTATATCCCTATTTCTCTTTTTATCAGCTTTAAACAATAACTATTCACCCCTGCTATGAATGATATTTAGTTCCCTTACACTCCCCCCTCCCACTCTATCTATCTCCATCTTCCCAATTTCTAATACTTATAGCTTAGATTTTCTTACTGGTTACGTTTGTAGTGTCAAATAATATAGCCAAAGTTTATTTCTCATTTTAGCAACTTTATATATGTTTGATAAGATTATTGTTGGCTCTATCTTTCCCTTTCCCTCCACAGTGCCCCCATTCCATTATCTGTCAACTCCACTCATATATTTACATTGTCAAAACTGATAACGTTTATGTTCTTTTTTATAATCATAATTAAGCCTTCTGTGGGTTTGTCTAGGGATTGACTCTAAAAATTAATAACCTACAATGTATAAACAGGGTTTATATGATCATGATTATATAAATATTTTTACTTGTGGACCAATCTCTTTCTTTCCTGAGACATCCACCCAGCTGTCTCTGAATTTCTGCTCCCATCCAGATAGCTTGCTCTTTAGCGACTGCCCAGCTGTCACCAAGGGACTTCCCTCTCTGCCCTTCTAGGTTAGAGCTATTATTTCCTGGATCTCATGCCTTCCTCCTTCATGATGTTTTCCATTTTGCTGGAGTTCATTCTCAATTATCTTCTTCAGAAGTATCAACTATAATTTATTACTATTACATGTTTGATAGGCTTTCTCCCTCACTACTTCACTAGGTTTTGGCTGCGGATAAATTTCCATGGTCAAAATTATTTTCCATCAGAACTTTGAAGGCATCGTTCCATTGTCTTCCACCAACCAGTGTTGCTGATAAGAAATCAAATGCCTTTCTGATTCTCATTCCCCAGAAAGTAACCTGTTTTTTTCCTGTATTGAATCTCTTAGGAGTTCATTGTTTTCCTTGGTGCTCTAAAGCTTCATAGGTATGTATCTAGGTATGGACAAAAACTGGTTTTAAGGCATTTTGATAGACAGATCTGCTTCTTTTTGTTTTCCCTGTTAGGGTTAGAAAGAAGAAGCCATGTTTTGGTTTCTGAAACTCACACTGATATCAGGGAAGAAATAAATCATAAATACACATTAACATGATTTTCTCTTATCTGACAAATTGAATTTAGAGTATGGAGTTCAAATATTTATAACCAAATTAATAAACACATCATCTTGAGACAATGCCAAAATCGTCGGTTTAATAATTTTTTTAAAAGCTCTCAAAGGCTATAAAGTGGAAGTTTCCCATGCCTCATTCATGAAGTAGAAGAAAGATGATGGGTGAGAAGAAAAAAATTGACTAAATTTTTGACATTTTCTTATATTTACCAAAAACCCAAAATCGTTTGACTGTATTTTAAGAGAATGATGAATATAACCAAGAGAGTTTATGGAAGAAGGAATGTAAAGAAGCATTTCCTTGGATAGATTTTGCAATAAATACCTCATTATATAGCAAATGAACCTGGGTTTTAGAACATACAGATCTGGACAGGAGCTCTGGCTCTGCTTTTTCTAGTTGTGTGAGTCTTGAGCAAATTAGTTAAACTCAATAGATGTTACTTTCCTTCCTTCCTTACCCCTAACTCTATCAGATCAACGCTGAGGCTTGGGTAGTTATAAATGTTCTAGCCATGTACCATGATGAGGTACAAAGGATGGGTTTATAAATGTAACAGAACGTTTAATTGGAAGCTCTGACTCATGCACCAAGATACAATTGATGTTGCATTCCAAAGAAATTGCCAGACCATATGCAAAATTTCCAAAAGGAGAAATACAGAAGAACCAATTGCATAATCCTTGAAATCTGTCATTCACATTAAAGACATAAAAAGGCCCCGAGAGTGGAAATTAAGGAAGAATTTTGTGAGAAGGATTTTAGAAAAGAGGCTTTGGGATTCTGGGACTCCTACCCTTCTAAGGAAGGTCAGTGGAGCTCCGGAGACCCTAATGTGTATCACCTGAAGTTAGGGAACAAGTGACCAGGGCCTATGTTATATCTGAAGAAGCCAAAATGACCCTTAGAAGCAAGGTAATAGACTACATAACTACTCACCAAGGTTTGGGAACCCTAATAACTGGATATAGAAGGCTCAGGGCCATTTCAAAAGGGATCTGCCTTAAGGGGTGGCTTAGTAGACTGAGGAGACACATAAGAATTGTTCTTCTAATTTAGATATAACTGTCCTGAGCTATATCATGTTTATGTACACAATTCCCTTTTTCAGTAGATATTTCTATACTGCCCAGAGTGAACATTGAGTCTACATCCATAATATGTCTGCAACAGTTCTAAGTTACCATCTAATCAAAAATAGTAGCTAACATTTATTGAGAACTTTTTATGCACCAAGCACTGTTCTAAGTAATTCATATCTATTAACTCACAGGAGCCCTAGAAAGTAGGCATTTTTACTGCCATGCCCATGAGGAAACTGAGGCACCCAGAGTGTAACTTGCCCACAGATTCATAGCTAGGAAGTGGCAGAGCTAGTGTTCAACTCAGGTGGTCTAGCTCTGAGGCCCAAGCTCATAACCATCATGACACTCCCTCTCTAAGGTTTGGCAAGAACAGATCCAAAGAAGTAGGTCCCCTTCCTTCTATTTTCAGCATTAAGGCAGGTTTTACCATTCCAACTAATATTTTTAAACCTTCAGAAGAGTTTGTGCTGGTTCGAAGAGCTCCTACAAAATAAATAAAAAGCAAATTTCAACTCACAGAATTATTTTTCAAAAGTAAGGCGGCATAGGAATGGAATAGAGGAGGAAATAAACAAGTAAATACGGTACATGGTGTCAGAAACTGGCCATTCATCAAGACATGTCAACAACACCCAACTTGAGTTTGATGAGTTCAATATTTTCAGGACTAGCAGAACTTCTTGTGACCTGTATAATTGAGCAAAACTTCTTGGGTAAGATGGGCCTGGGGCTGGACCTCAGCTCTCAAGGCTAAATTTCTGCATTCCATAGTTCTTCCAGGTCACTGTCAAAACCACTGGTAATTTTACACTGCAGTGATCTGTGCCTTTTCCTGGCCTGAGGATAAATAGAAAACTTAACAGTTCTGAGAGCTGTTGACACCATGTACTCAGAAGCACAATCAGAAAATGTTAAAGGAAACCCTTGAAGGATGTGAATGAAGGATGTGGACATTCACACATGGAAACTCCCCACATGATGCCAGCTTTGCCCCTCAGCTCTGTAGCCAAAAAATGAACAGGTCAGAGAGGGAGCAGGGGTGCATGCCTGAAGCTTTAATAGAATACAGTAAAGGATGAGTGTTCCTGGCAAGACTTCAAATGACCATTTGCTGGTAGGCAGAGGACTCTAGGGTGCTCAAGAGAAAGGTTACAATGATACAAAAGATGCCTGTGAAAGGATTGGGAAAATCCAGTTCCTCCCCGACCACTATCAAATGTACTTGTTTGTTCTCCTGTTTGATAAACACACACTGATACATTTTTAAAGTCATTTTCCCCTTTAAGTATGTAGCCCATCCAATCTAAGGTCACACACTTAAAGAAAAATTAGGGAGGTAGAGAGGCACTTCCTGAACCCTACAATTGGATACTTGGTCTGACAACAGGACAGCATGTTTGAACTGAGAGCAGGTAGAGTACCTTACAATCGCTGTCAGCATGAGCTGTAAGGAAAAGTTAAGGAAAGGCAAGGAGTGGCTGGAGGTAGATAGAGAGAAAGTGAGCTAGGAATCCTTGCTTTGAAACATGCATGACACAAGACACATGAGGGCTCCAGTCTAAATGCTGCTCCAGCCCCTGGATCCCACTCGTGTAGCCTAAACAATACCCCCAGCATCTTCTCCTCATTAAGTATGATAAAAGTTGTTTCAGGTTTTCCGCTCACAAATACAAGAGTCTCACAATATTTCCCTTCTTATTTGCCAGAGATAGATGTAGACAGCTACATTCTCAATTTAATTGCTATTCCCTCAATATAAATGGCTTTCATTCTTTCATTCACTCACTTACTCATTCAATATATAAGCACTAAATGCTGATCGAGGTACAGGAGATTCACAGATAATTAAGCCATTGTCCTAGTCTGTGAAAAAATGAGAGACGTATAACGTGTTACATATGAAGGCAATAACGGCAGGATGCGCGTGATATAATGACTGCAGAGAGGACAGGGTGATGAAATAGAGGGGACAAAGTATTCTGGTAAATAATGACCTAGAAAGAAGAACAGGAAGGGTCTAAGCCTCGTCCCTCATTAAAATAAGGCTGTCAGACTTGGTGCACCTCCATCTGAGCCCTCATCCTGTCTTCCTCCAAATCCTCAGATTCAGATGCTATGTAAGTCTCAGAAACAGGAGAAGGGGCTGCTTAAGCTGGTTTGCAGAGTTGAATAAATCAACACTGGACCTATGAGCGACGGCCTTTGACAAGTCCTCATGTTTGGCTCAAGTGCAAGGGAGTACGATGCTCCAATAGAAGACAATCCGCCTGCCCGGGGACCCTCCCAGAAGTGAAGCACTGTGAGCAAGGGCTGTGGGCCTGGCCACGGGCATGTTGAACTCTGCTCAGCAGCGAGCACAGCCTCGCAGAGGGTCCTCCTGCAGCCGCTGGAAAGGGATGATTAAGAGGCAGCATGAGTTGCATGGATCCTGCCCTAGCCTTATGCTTTTGGAAGATAATGATGATGAACGAAATGACGAATGAGCTATGATAATCCTATAAAAACCCTCCTGTCCTCTCTTGCCTTCTTTTCTTCTCCTATTCTCTTCCCCGTCTCCAAATCCATTTCTCTAACTCTTTGATGATTCAAACCCCTTTTCCTATAAAGACAACCTGAAAATGTTCCCCACATCAGCTCCTGAGCCACTGAAGCCTGTCTCCCTTGCTAATGACGAGGCTCATCTCAGCTGACACAAGCCATTTCTACGTGGAGTATTTGATGGTTCTGTGTTTTGTTCTGATGATTGTTAGCTCTTTTGGTTCATTGGCGTTGGAAATAAATCACATCTAACCTCTTTTGTACTAAAATTAACTGTCTCCTTGGACTGATTATCTTGCCCTTGGTCTCGGCAGAGTTGCACCCACAGGATCTCCAACGTGCCCGGCAGCCCAAGCGGTTTGCTGACGTTACACGTGATGGGAGTAAGACTGGCTTTCCCAGGCTCCGGTCGAGAGGGCTTGGCTACTCCTAAAAACAGCAGAAATGCTTCAGCAAAGTTCAGAAACCAAAGCAGGAAACAGAACCCCTCTCACATGGATGGGTAGCATAGGCTCTGGGGGGACAGGAAACTGGAGCATTTTGAACAAGTCCATCCATCTGTTTACCAAGTGGGTTTAGTTTTCTCCACAATGTATTATGATTCCCATTTGGAACTTGTCAGAAATATTTTTTTCATGATAAAATTGTTTTCCTTGAAAAAGAAAGAGCATCGAGAACAAAATAGGGGTGGAAAAATCACCCTTTTCAAACCTGGAAAACAGATACAAGGTTTGCCAGAATTTAAGACATAAACAAAGGTTCTTTCTCAGAGGGTGGGTAAAGTGGTCCTCAGAGAGAGAAGAAAAAAGAGTTTGGTGGCCTCAATGGGGGAAAGAGTGGGACCCAAGTGTCAGGTGACAGGCAGCTGGTCCATCCCTAATTTCAGGGGCTGACTAACTAAACCAAACCAGTGTGCACTGCTTACCTCTTGAAGTTGTCACCCACTCCTGTGGAGGCAAGGATGACCTCGTGCTGACAGGAACTTGTTCCCTCCCCATACCCTTCACTGTGTGGACGCTCCTCCAACCTCTCAGACTTCTCCCCAACTCATTCTCAGGCTCTTTCTGCACTTCCCTGATTCTGCATGTAAACTCTCAAATTGAATATGGTATAATCAAACTCCGAGAACCATTAAAAATTTTAAAAACGTGTTTCTCTTTCTGTTTTCCTGAATCCTATTAAAGGCAGCACCGTTCTGCCGCACATACATGCTTAAGATCTGAACAACAAACCCCACTACCTTGCACAGCACTTTAATTCAGCACCACAACCTTTTCCTGCCTAAAACACCTAAAACACCATCAATGCCTCTTCTTTAGCTCTTACACAACAATGTTCCCATTGCTCTTTATAATTTCTCAGTATAGGCAGACGTTAAAGGACCTCTATCCATAATAGCCTCAAACCCTTTTTTTTAATTAATTTATTTTTTTTTTGCGGTACGCGGGCCTCTCACTGCTGTGGCCTCTCCCTTTGCGGAGCAAGGCTCCGGACACACAGGCTCAGCGGCCATGGGCCCAGCCGCTCCACTGCATGTGGGATCTTCCCGGACCGGGGCACGAACCCGCGTCCCCTGCATCGGCAGGCGGACTCTTAACCACTGCGCCACCAGGGAAGCCCCAGCCTCAAACTCTTGAAGGAAGCCTCAGCTCCAGCCATGCCTGTCTCCCAAAGGCATCTAGAACATGTCTACCTCCAAGTCTTTGTTCGTGCTGCGCCCTCCACCTTGAATGCCTCATTCTTGTCTCCATGTATTTAGACCCTTCCCATTTGTCATAGTTTACCATGTCATCAGTGAAGCCTTTGGAGTCACCCAAGTTCATGGTGGTCTCCCTCTCCTCCCCTGAGCCTCTGGCAATTAGAGTTTGCACTGCTCGTTTGGCACTTACATTTACTCTCTTGTATCACCATTAATCTAGCAGACATTTTTGAGCACCTACTATATCCCCTATGGCAGACTCTTTGCTAATCATAAAAGGTTAATAAGAAACAAGAAGTGTGGAGGAGAAGGAAAGATGGGTAGAACAAGCAGGTCTAAGAGAAGGAACCTTTTAAATAAAAGAGATGTGACGATGTCCTACATCATAGGAAGGAGGACCAGTTATTAACGTGCTATCTCAGCTCCAAACTCACCCTTTTATTCTCCACTTTGTGATGCTAGTCTGGGACTGTGCAAATGTTTTTGCTCTGCCAGTTGACCTCCTGGGAAGCCCTGTTAATAGGGAGTGCTTGAGGAAGACAAAGGCTCGAGGAGGAAAACAGGACTTGCTCCTTCCTGTCTGCTGTTTGTTGCTTTCTGTGGGCTTCCTGTCTGTTTTTGGTTCCCATGAGTGTCACCCCAGCAATACTTCTTCACCTCAGCAGTGGCAGTTCCTTCTGGTAAGAGCAGCTGAATCCATTTTGAAGTTTTTCCAATTCATAGAATCAGCCTCTCTGTACCCACTCCGCCATCCCAAGGCACCACTGCACACCAGCCAGCACTTGCTCTCCTCCTCAGAGTCTGGGTCGTAGTCTTCTTCTAATGCAGAGACACCAACTCCAGCCAAGCATCACCTCTCCTCAGAGGTCTGATTTTCACCTCCATGCACTTCCTCCTTTAAGCTTCTAAGTTTTAATAATTATAATCTCTTCTCTTTGTTCTCTCAGCCCTAAGGGTGATAGATGCTTCCCACTTTCATGATATCTTAGCATCCTCTTTCTACCTTTGCAGTTACCTGGGTAGCACTTTTTTATATTAAGATCTATTCAATAACTGGTATGGCTTCTGTCTCCCAATTGGACCCTCACTGATACAGAAGGAACTAGTTTAGGGGCATAGATTAAAATAATGCAAAGTGGTACCACTAGAAAGCCAATAGATAAATTAAATATTCAAACAATTCAAAAGGAGGAAGGAAAGGGAATAAGAGGAATAAAATTCAGAAGGGACAAAATAAAGCCAACCATATTACATTAAATGCTAAAGCACTAAACCACCCAGTGAAAAAGCAAAAATGATCAGAACTGATTTTTAAAATGGAAGATCCTACAATAATTCAGACCATGAAAGACACATTTTAAATATGATGACACATAGGTTGAAAGTAAATGGATAAATAGAAGATATATAATGCAAATGGTAAACATAGAAAGGCTGGAGTGGCTAGATTAACAACAGATAAAATAGACATCAATGTGAAGAGTACATCAAAGACAAGCATGGACAGTTTATAATAATTAAAGAGTAAGTTCACCAGACAGACATAACAATCATAAATTTGTATGTGCATAATAACAAAGCTTCAAAATACAAAAAGCAAAAGTTGACAGAATTAAAGGAAGAAATATACAATACACAATCATAGTGGGAGATTTAAATACCCTTCTCCCAACAATTCACAGAACAACTAGAAAAAAAAATCATTATATTCATAGAGGATCTGAATAACACTATCAACATGACCTAACTGATATTTCTACATATTTATACAATCCATCGTCCAACTTCTTTTCAAGTGCAATTGTATATTCACCAAGATAGAACATATCCTAAACCATAAAATAAGTCAAAAATATTTAAAAGAATTGACAATCAGAATAATAGCAGAGGATTAAACAACTGACATCCAAATTGAACTCAGCCCCCAAAATTAAACAATAATGACACCACCACCAACCACCCCTCCCAATAAAAGAAAAAGAACTCACACCAAAAAACATTACTATGAAAGTTCAGAATACCTGGGATATAGTGGCATATAGTATTAAGGAGCAGATCACAAAACTTCCAGATGGGGAAAATTAGGCCCCTTACAAAGAAACCAACCCAGCTGGCATCAGACTCATCAATAGCAATACCAGATGCTGGAAGAATGGAGCAATGTCTTCAAACGTTTAAGTGACAATGATTTTCAATCTAGCATTCTATTCCCAGCCTGTCAGTCATGTGGAGGCAGAAAAAGGACAGTTTAGACATGCAAGAACTAAAACATAATATTTTAGAAAGTTATCAGAAAGCATGTGTCAACAAAACAAGAAATAAACCAAAGAAAAAGAAAGGCACAAAATCTAAAAAACAGACCAGAAGAGAGTCAAAAGCATCATGTGACATCTGCGCAATCTTCCAGAAAGAAAGAAGTCCATATTGGAGCGGAAGAGGGAATTTTCGGGGAGAAGTTCTCTAGAAAAGTTAGAGCTGCTGTGCATGAGTCCATGGACAAAACTGTTCATTTATGGTAGAGATATTAGAACACTTGGAAAATTAATAAGTATATAAAAAGAAGCTTAAAGAAAAAAAAAATAATGAAGCCACTGTCATTTCCAGGAGAAAAAAAGGGCAGGACAAGGAAGGAAATATGGTTTTAATTCACTATGGCTCATCATTGGGCAATATTTGCATGTGCATAATAAAGAAACTAAAATTGTTTTATTTAAACAAATATGTGGAAAGGGAGAGAAGAGGATATCGAGGAGTTACATTTTTATCTACTACGGCAAAAATACAATAAAATATTCCTAAAATGTATCAGTCAAGAAATAAGCATATTATTTAGATTAAATGAAGTAATAGCACTTAGAACAGTGACTATTACATGGTAAGCAGTATCAGCTATTATTAGAAATACAAAGTTAAATATCAGCAGAAAGAGCTAGAATTGAGAGCGGTTGTCTCTTGGGCATAGGATTCAGAGAGGAGGAAAACTATTTCGGTTCATTACAAGCTTTTTAGTACTACATGACTTTTAAAATAATACACATGTATTGCTTTTATAAATATAAAAATTAAATTAATAATCAAACAGCTATATTGTAGAATAAAATATAAACATAAAAATGTTAAGGCAGGGACTTCCCAGGTGGCTCAGTGGATAAGACTCCATGCCGCCAATGAAGAGGGCCTGGGTTTGATCCCTGGTCAGGGAACTAGATCCCACATGCATGCTGCAACTAAGAGTTCACATGCCACAACAAAGGAGCCCACCTGCCACAACTAAGGAGCCCACCTGCCGCAACTAAGACCCAGTGCAACCAAATAAATAAATATTTAAAGAAAAAAAAAATGTTAAGGCATTGTAAATAAGGAAGTAAAAAGTAATTTATAAGCATGGTGAATGTCAATTTTAAGAAACAAAGTATGTATTATAAAAAAGACATATTAGGCTCTTTCATATACCATTGGGTTAAAAACTAAAAGAATTTTTAAAAATCATACATACTCAAAAACAAAAAGAAACATATTCCATAAACAAAGAAAGAAAACACAAAACCAAAATAAAAAACCCAAAACAAAACAGAGGTCTCCCTAAAAAGAGATCTTGAAAACGAGAGAAACAAGTGGGAAACCAGGGTGTTAAGTGAAAACTAAAACTAAATATCCAATGCACAACACGGGTACGAACCACCTACATGAAGCTAGTATTCAGAATAGTGCTTTATAGTCATTAATGGCTGCCACATTTATAGTCTCCATCCATTAGCCCAAGATTATAGCCAAAAAGAAGCCACCTGTCCATAAACAGGGCTAAGCACTGAGTTCCTGTATTAGAACTAGGACCTTAGGCCACACTGCATTCAGGGGAAGCCTCCAGAATTGCACAATTTCTGCAGAGTGATAGACCTGCCCAAGTCACAGATATAAGCCTTGATCAGAAACAGGCTGTAGGGCTGGGCCAGAAGCAGCCATGAAACCATCCCTATGAGGAGGACAACAGGTCCCAAGAAAATGAAAGGATGAGTTCACAAACAAAATTCAAAAATGTATTTTTAAAAATTCATATCAAGGAAAGAAAGCCAGTGCACCAGAAAAGTGGAGAAGGTAAACCCAGGAAAATAAGAGGAATCTGAACAATACAGAAAGGACATTAGAATGAGTAGTTTTTTAAATGCTCAGAGATAAAAGAAGGAATAACATCCACGAAAGAGGACTAAGAAATAATAAAATAAATTAATTAAAAATATTTATGAAATAAATAATTTGATAGGTTAAAATTTTAGACACAGGCAAACTGAGAGAACTGAAGTAATTGCCTGAAAAGCTATCAAAAAAGATTAGTCTGGGGAAAACAAAAAGGAAAATTTAAGAAACATAGAGCATAGAGAAATGATTAAAAAGCTCTAACACATATCTCATAATAGCAGTTTCATAAGAATAGACTAGAAAGAATGGGGGCGAGGGGGAGAGTACAGAGAGATAGTAACCGAATTTTCCAGAACTGAAGAGACCCATGAGTTCTAAGACTGAGAAAGCCCAGCAAGTTTTAAAAATTCACACCTAGATATATCATAGTGAAAGTGCACAATATCAAAATTAAAGAGAACTTAAAAGGATCATAGATAAAAGAAAGACAACCAATAAGGAAATGAAAAACATTGACAGTGGACTTCTCATTAGCAACAATGACTCTAAGAAGTCTATGGAATAATTTTCAAAGCATCAAGGAAAAGTGCTGTGAATCTGGAATTCTATACAAACCTGCCATTCGACAGATGGGATTCAGAAAATTATTGACCACAAGCTCTGTCCTTAAAAAAGCTACTAAAAGATGTATTCAGTAAGGGACATAAATTAACCTTGGAGGAAAAAGGAACTGTGTGGGAAAAAATTGGTAAAACAAGTTAGTAAATCTAAATAAGTATTGATTATAAATAATAATACAAATAATTCCTGTGTTTATAAACAAGGTATAACTCCAATACTAGATCATTCTGATATAAGATCAATGGCTGTTTACTCAGATGAAAGTATGAAAGTTAAAGCTTCTTGGAGAAGAATGATGGAGACACTGATTAAACTTTGAGGGGAAAATGTAAGTTTGAATATATATATATATTATATATATATATAACATATATATATATATAACATATATATATATATGTTAAAAGTCTAGGAAAATTCATGAAAAGAATAGAAACAGTATGTGTAAGTTCCAAACCAATAGAAGAAAAAGGAATATACAAAACTCAATCAGCCCACACAACAAGAAAGAAGGAAAACAGAGAAAGATGAAAGATAGAAAATAGGAAACACAAAATAAAGTAGCAGAAATAGCTTAACAAATGTAGATAAACTCCTAATTGTATTTTTAAAAAGAAACCCCGTAGGAGTCTCTCTGAGACAAGGCAGAACTAGTAAGAAATACAGTTGAAAACTGTTGGACTAAAACTGAAGGACTTCTGGTGAAAGAGTCTCTATCTTCTTACTAAAATTTAATAAAGAGAGTAAGGGGGACAGGAGTAGGGTTGAGACTTGAGGGGCCGTGGTGATCTTGTCAAAGCTTTTGGGTCAAAGCAACAGAAATCCATGGGCTATAGCTCATATAAAGTGCAGCCTATTTAAATGATACAGGAACACTTGTCAAAAGAAAATCTGATTGGCCAATGGTCAATAGACTGGCTCACCTGGATAGAATATCAGGTGTCCACCCTTTTCCAAACACCCGTGTTGGGGTAGAGGTGTGTTGCCTGCTGGAAAATATAATGATCTAGAAGGCAGAGTACCCTGCTTCCTACACTCATAGCCTAAAACACTGTCAGGAAGGAAGGTGACAGTAAGTCTAGCAGAGTTAAGGAAAGACCAATGTTGAGAGCTCAACCTAAAACCAGACACGGTAAGTGATAAGTGAAAGTATTAGCCAAGGTTGCTCCATTTTCTGTCGCCAGTGCACAGAATGGACGAAGCTGAAGATTGAGAGTGGAAGAGGATTCGCAAGGCTGGTAAGAGAAACGCCCTTGGGATTCTGTCTAGGTAGTGGGGGAGTGAAGCCCAGAAGGAGTTTAGGCCTGGGAGGGTAGGAAGGGTCAAGTCATGGATATCTCACTAAGGCTCTGTGGGTGGGAGGGAAAGGGCAATGCAGAAGGGGGAGAAATGGTGACTAGGAACTGCGGTGTCACTTGCTGGAGGCTTCAGAGGCAGAGCAGTTCTGGGTGTAACAGGAGAAAAGGGTTGTCCGGATGGAATAGAGGGAAAATCGTTAAAGCAGAGGAAGTCAAGGGCTACGTACGAATCAGCAGTGATGACAGGAGACCGGGTGAAGAGGGACGCTGAGGGCAAGGTGCCAGGGAGCACAGTGAATCTGGCAGCTGAGAGGTGGGAGGGCGTCAGGGTGTGAGAAAATCAGAGACCATGCGAGTGATAAGGAGAACTGACCCAAACCCAACTCCTGGAGCCAAATGTATCAATGGCTCCTGTCACTTTCGGGGTGAAAGTCTAACCCCTCGGCACAGAAGACCTTTATGATCCTTCATTTCCAACTCACCTCCCACCACTTTCCCCCATGCTCTTCACTCTTCTACCGAACTGCTTTCTGTCATCTCCACATGCCGATTCTTCAACCAGGAATGTCCTTGCCTTTTCTCTTTACCCAAATGACTCCTGCTTAGTTTTCAGAGCTAAGGCCAAGAGTCGTCTCCTCTGGAAAACCTCCCCTAGTAAGTTTCCAGTCTGAGTCGGATGTCTCCCCGCCCCCGTC
This sequence comes from Globicephala melas, assembly GCF_963455315.2. Taxonomy (NCBI): domain Eukaryota; kingdom Metazoa; phylum Chordata; class Mammalia; order Artiodactyla; family Delphinidae; genus Globicephala; species Globicephala melas. Next base: position 111,387,664 of record NC_083314.1, read on the forward strand.
ACGCTCCCACTGCACACCTGGAGCCCCTGTCACAGCATTAGCACAACCCTGTAACGTTTCTAAAGGGTAGGGACTGCATCCTATGTATTTTGATGCCCCCAGTACCTAGTGGGGTTCCTAGTATATAATAGACACACAGTACATACTTTTAAGTATATATACACGTGTCAGGGGGTTTGAAAGAAATCATGCCATCACAGTTAAGGTGAGGAAATCAGAGAAGCAACAAATATCAACAGCTGTCTCCAAGTGACATTGAGTAGAATGGAGAATCAATACGGTGCAGTACGAGCAGTGAGAAACGGAAGGAGCAGAGGACATACGGGTTGCTGTGAAGGATATTACATTGACTGATGAGATCGGGATAAAATAAGACAGAAGAGGGCTCCCTAAACATGTTCGCACCAGGCATGTGATTCTGGGTCACAGGGATAAAAGACACAGGGCACTGGGAGCCACCAACATTTGGCTATACACTATACATAATCTCATGTCGTCTGCACAATAGACCCTTGAGAGGGCAGTTGACTTCCCCTATGTACTGGAAAGCCAGCAACAAGGTTCACAGTGGAACTGAAGTGGAAAGTCAAGGTAATTCTGTGGCATTTCCTTCCCAGGTGTAGTGAGATCAGCTGATGAGGTCAGGCTTGGACCTCCTCGTGCAGGAAATTCATACAAAATCCTACAAGGGCCAAGAGCCTGCCTTTTGGTTCTTTATATGTCCTATAGCCCCTAGCATGTGTTATAGACTTCTTAGGATTCAAAATGTATTTGTTGATTGAATAAATGAACAAATGAATGAGTCAGGGAATAAATGAAGGCTGACCTGTATTAAGTATAAGGGTCAGGCACTCTGAGTACTTGGCATCCATTATTTTATCTAACCGTCCTGCTATCCATGATTATCCACCATTTCACAGATGATTAAACTGAGGCTAAGAAAGCTTAAGAAATTTACCCGAGGTCACACAGCCTGTAAGTGACAGAGCAAAAATTTCCCCAGGCCTTTCTGCCTCAGAACCTCCACTCTTAACTACTCTGCTACATGGCCTCTCAATGAATGGATTCCTCTGAATTAATGGATTTTTCTGGAAATCTCAGCTTCCCCGTATGAAGACAGATGGTCCCTGATGTTACAGCCCTATGAAAAAAAAAAAAAAGCACAGAACATTGGGAGTTGAGGGTGATTAGTTCAAAGTGTAGAAAAATCTAAAAATATATTGGCTTTACTCTTAGATATTTGTCCAACAGCGGTAGAACAACTTTAATTAGTGTAACAGGACAATAGGAATTAAACAGGCTTGGTCACAAGATTTTTACAGGATGACACTGATGGTATTACTAGCCAACTTCAAAGATTTGGAAAGATGTTCTTGCTAACACTGGAGAGTAGAAACCTGCTTTCCATCAACTAGGCTGGCCTGACAAATTAAGTCTGTAGAGTCATTAGATTAAGATAAGAGCTTATCTCCTAGGCTGACATTTATTCAGAGGTTTTTATACTGTTCAGCTAGTAATTAGTGCTGTTGAATTTTTAACACTGCTTTGTCCAGTCATTCAAAACTTCTAGAGGTGTACTTGCATCTCCTGTGTATGTTTCTGGTTATTAAAAATAGATGAGAAATACAAGTGAATTACTTTATGAGGTTTGAAGAATTCTTCCACAAGTTATTCTGTGGTGAAACCTGCAGCTTAATGACTTATTTGCAGAAGGAGGGACCAGTTCTCCCAAACTGATCAGTGTGGAATAAAGAGTTGGCTTTTGCTATGAGATCTATCATTTATTTCGAGGCATACATATTAGAGGTTTATGATGTTCTAGTGGAATCATTAAAACTAGGATCCCATGCAATAATGGTTTCCTGCTGTTTCACACCCCCAATTCAGCAAACATACCATAGAGTCAGGGAACAGCTCAAAGTTGTGGGGTTTTTTTAGTCTCTTTCCTATGACTGATTTGACTGTGAAAGGTTTGTTTTTCCAGTTTTCTTGTAGTTATAATAACAACTTGATTACTATAGAATAAACTAATACATTAAGCCTGCACGAGTGTCTTGACAGTCTGTCAAACAAACGATGCTCACATTTTTAAATGCGTGGTTTGCCAAATTCCAAGCTCTATGGTGAAATACTAATAAGTAATCAGATGGGTAAGACTCCCTGTTTTAATAAAGTCCATCACTTGGTTAAAGTCGCATCCCGTTGCTATTACTATCACATCATTTATTTTGTCCTAAGTGTAGACATCTGTCATCACTCAACATATTGTGTCTGCCACTTAAAAAAAAAAAAATGTGGCAGAGAGAATTCTGCAGGGACAAGTAAAAGTATTTGACTCTCCTGTTTCACCTTACCACCACCCAAAAAGAAGCCTCAAAGAAGACCCTGCATGCTTCAGAGATCCAGCCCGGAAGATGGGTTCTCTGTCACGAAAACGTGACCCGTGAGGTTTTGTAGTTCACGAGCTTCCGACAAAGTCACATGCGAATCAGCCTCTGTGTGCAGTGGGGACAGTACCTCTCGTCAGGCACACAGTGACTGTCCCAGAAAGCAGGGGAAATTCTTCATATTTGTTATAGCACACAAGCATCCTTTCGCAACACCCCAAGTACATTCACATATACGCTTGACATCCCTGGAATGTACTGGAGTGAAAAGTTTACCATTTCAACAAGCCACTCAATCTCAGTTTCCTTAACTAAAAAATAGACGGTTTGCCCAGGATAATCTTTAAACATATCTCCCAGGGTCCTGAATCTCAGATCTATAAGCTGACCCCCCAAGGTGGAAGCCGTAGAGGACAGAGAAAATTATTATGGAAGAAGAGCCCACTGAGTTTACAGTCATCTGAGGAATTTGTAGAATTAAGTTTAAAAGAGTAAAATAGAAACTCTGTAATTATATATAATTATTATTATTATATATAATTATTATTATAATTATATATAATTATATTATATATAATATATATATAATATTATATTATATATATTTTGTCATAAGATAGAGGTCAGAGTATATTTGTTGAATAAATGAATGAATGAGTGAGCGAATGAATTAACTGAGAGGTAGCATGGGATATTAGGATTTGGAGTCAGGCATACCTGGGTTCACTCCCTAACTTGGCGGTATACTTGCTTTGTGCCCTTGGAAAACACACCCCTCTGAACCTGCTTCTTCATTAGTAAATCAAGCATAATAACTAGTGCCTAGTTTTGTTGCTAAGATGAACAAAAACCTACTTGAGCACATGGTAGGTGCTCAGAAACCATTTGTTTTCTTTACCCCCAGGAAATGCATGGTTCCATATACACTGAGTTGTAAAAATATCACCGTCCAGCTTTCAAATTCATGTACTACCAACTACCACCAACATATTTGGTATGTGTTATTATCATCTTTTAACGGGTAATGAAAAAGAAAGAAGAGAAGAGGAAAAACAGCCTAAAGCTTCCCTTCCAACTCCCCAAGGGTAATCAGGCCAGGGGAAGGTAGGCATCGTTCAGTGTGTTTACAATGTACTCCATCTCAGTACTCAGCCTTTGTTAACTCATCCCCCCCTCTCCCCCTCCCCCAGCTTTCTGAAGACCAACATGTAATTAGAGCACTAACGAGGTCATTTAGCAGAAACCATGGGTAGGGAGTAATGAATGTGCTATCAGGCTCGGAGAACAGCTTGGGCAAAAATCCAAACAGTCCATGTTCAACTCTGATGAGCCGACCTAAACTTGGAAAACAGAGCTTGGAAAAAGGCTAATGACAGGACATCAGAAATGAGAGCCCCCTCTCCAGAGACACCCAGAGCAATGTTTTGAGCATGATCGTTTGGGAGCAAGCATGAGGAGAAGCTGGGTGTCACCCAGTATCTGGCAAGATGTTTTGAGCTCTTCAGTGCCATTACTGAGGATCTGAGAGTACAAACCTGGAAGGGACTTCAGAAGTCATATACTTCCATCTCCCCATTTTACAGATGAGTTTAGAATGCTCCTGAGAGCTGAACTGGCTTGACCAGTCATTAGAAACCGAGCCTGACTCACTACCAAGGCCACCAGATAAGTGAGTAGTTTGACTCACTAGCACATGCTGTCCCCTTGCCTCCAAGGGTGGCATTTAGGAGACCATTTGGACGGTGTATAATGATACTTTAAGTGGGGCTAGTGTTACTTGGACCACTTCTAGAGTAATTAAGTCCCAGAGGAATAAACCCATCCATCTACCAGTCTGCATTTGGAATTAGCACTCTTAACTGAGTTGCAACTGCTAACATTAGCGCTCTTAACTGAGTTTCAACTGTATAGAAAAGAAAGTGAAGAAAGAAGCCAAATCCCTCCAAATCCCTGGCCCACTGATTCGCAAGCTAGAGGCATGCCCACCCCACCTTCACCTCCTAGGTCACAGAGTCGCTGCCTGCATCTAAGCACTGTCAGTAAGTAGGTTAAAGAATGGGCCACAGACTACTACTCTTCTCTTTACGGTTTATAGATGTTATTGGAATGAATAAAATAAAAATTACTACAAAAGCATTTCGTCATTGTGCTTTCCCCCCCAATCAATAGCTTCTTAAAAGTACAACAAAATATCCTTAGGTAGAGAAAGAAAGAACTTAGTCACTCTCAATACTTGAAGTGGTAAGTACGAAAGTATTAAGATTCACGGGATGGATTTTGTTTCAGGGATCATTTTCATTTCAATGAGTATTTGTTAAGCACTTACCACATACACAACACAACCAAGCAGTTGGAAGACAAAATCGAGCGTATAATCTCTGTCTTGAGAAACGTACTGCTCCTTTGGGCAGGGCTGACATACCTACAAAGACGGGGAAGAAGAGGTTTCAGGAAATGTATGACAAATCCTAGGAGTTTCTTGCCTCCTATTAAATTTATTTTTGTCCTTCATTTAAAATGGTAACTGAAGAGGGTGGCTTTGGAGTGGCCTTTGGGATCAGGAAGCATTTGTTTGCTCTTTTAATGTGTGTAGTGCTTCTCTGCGGGCCGTCTTTTTGGAACAGCCCCTCCATACAACTGGGTTCCCCAAGAATGACCCCCCAGGAACCATGTTTTCCCCAAGGGCACTATTCCTATTTTCCTGGTCATCCTATATTCCTCACACCCAGAGCCTGCACACATGCCCCCTTTGTTCCCATGGAGCTGATAGGAAGCAGGGAGAAAAATCTGCCTGACAGGGGATGACGAGTGTCAGTAGGATGGTATAGTGCCAAAAGTAATGTGAGGGCGATAACCACGCCAAGGGGATGGGACACTAGCAGTGCCATTCTCATTCCAGTAACACCGTCTTCCTTGTTTGACTTTGAAAACAATGTCATGATAAAAGAAAGCTCTTCAAAGCCCTCGATGACCAACTAATTCAGGTCCCACTATAAAACAGTGTAGAAAAAGATTTCGTGGCCACAGGTGCTGCCCAGCTGTTTAAGGACTTACCAAGAAATTTTCTCTCCTTTGCCCTTCCAGTTGTGGGAGATCCACGTCAGAAGCTGATGATGCTCTGGTGATGTGAGACACAGCCTGCTGGATTGGAATCCAGACTTTGGGGTTAGGTAGACCCTGGTTCAACTTCTAGCTTAGGAACTTCAGAACTGTGTGGCCTTAAACAAGTTGCTTAACCTCTCTGAACTCCAGTCTCCTTACTGAGAAATAGAGAGGCTAACGATACATACCTTAGAGGATGACTGTGAAGATGACGTGAGACAAAAGAGGTCAAGACAGCTAACACACAGTAGTGCCTGATGAATTTTATGAGTTTTTATGAGATTTTATGAGTTTTATGAAATTTTATGAGAATTTTATGAGTTATTATGTTTTCAAGGCAAAATTCCACCACGGTCTACTTCAGGAGTGGAAAGTAAAAACGCGCCACCTTGTCAGGATACAACAGCTGGTGCTAGGAACAAATGTAACCACATCAGGGGAGAGGGCCACCCATCCTCAGAGTCGAATGCACTTTGTAGAGATAGCAATCTGCAGCTTGTCAAATGTTCCCTAACGTTTTGCAAAAATCCCCAAATGTCAAATTAGTGAGTAATCTGTACGGTACTGCAGATCTTGTTATCCTCTGACTGATTCATAGCATATTTTGGGTGTCCCAGACACCAGTCCAAGTAAATGTTAGTAAATAAGGAAAATCACATCTCCCCTCGCAAGGCTCTGAGGTTCTTCCCCAGCTTCCACTTTCAAAGAAAGAATATAAACCTCGAGGGCCAGAGAGTAACACTTATTTCTTAGAGTTGATTGAACTGTCACCAGTTAGTATATATCCCTCATTTAGCATGCACCCAGGCCTGAGGCAGGCTGGAGATGGGGGCAGGAGTGCAGGGTTAGGGGTGCAAATCTTAATCACCGACTCCACACAAACCACTTGGCTTCATATACGTTTTCTTAATCTTCTCAAAAGTCCTTTTTATTTATTTAGCAAATACTGAAATTGTACTTGCTCTGTGTGTAGTGCTTCCCTGGAGGCTTATTTCTTGGGAGGGCCCTGCCATATAAGTGGATTAGAAATGCCTTACAGTCCTCATAACAAGCCAGTGAGGCAGGCACCATCATTATCCCCATTTTACAGATTAGGAAACAGAGGCTCAGAAGTGGCTTTCCTAAGGCCACATATTCAGTGGTAGAGTTAAGGTAGGACCCAGAGAGTCTGGCTCCAGAGTCTGTTCTCTTAACCATTAAATACTGCCTTACGAGATAGGCATGATTACCATGATTATCCCCATTTTACAGATGAGGAAACTGAGGCTCAGAAAGGTGAAGTAACACTGCCCAAGATATCATAGCTACTGGATGGTGATAGAGCTGGAGTTTCGAACAAGGTCCATCTGTTTATATAACCCTACCCAATGGGTTATAAGTTACACAAATTCTAAAACAACAGTCTTGCCTTAAGTAGCTGCTAGTTTTGCAGGCCATGAATAAAAAAAAAAGAGGGAGAAATCCCAGGAAGACCATGAGCAATAAGCACCAAAGGGCTCCACTCTCACATTCCCCTTTAATGTTACAATGAATTAATAGTCATGGCTCCAACCCATGGCTCTCAACTCCTGAATGAGAGACACGTTCTCAAAGCAGGGCTGAGGGCTCCCTGAGAAATGCCTTTCTGTTTTGCTTTTGTTTTTATAGTTTCCCTGACTTGAAGAAAATTGAGACAAACCCAAGTTGCTGAAGCTGCAAGATGCATATTTCTATGCTTTCTTTAGAATGTGTGCCTAAACGTTGTTTTTTTCACTCTGCTAACTTTTCAAAAACTATTAAGAAGAAGAGTGACTAGATGCTGGGGGCTGGGGTTGGGGGGAAGGGAGAGGGAGGCCGGAGGGAGGTGGCGGGCAGATGACAAGCAAAGCAGAGTGATTTCCATGAGAGCCTTCCTCCCCTGCCCCAGGCTCCTCCTGTCGCCCCAGAGCTTGGTGCCCACAGGTGCTCAGTGATGGCGGGACTGAAGTTTTTGAGGACAATGGGATTGTGACCTTTTGCTGTTAGATTCGAAGTCTAATGAAGATTCTTGGAAAAGAACTGGATTTAATAGCTGGAAAATACTAGGGGTGAAATAGATTGAACTGGAAATTCTTACACATCAGGCCCAAATGTTGGAAAATCTTGCTCACCGTATCACCTTCAACAAAGGGCCCCTACTTTCTTATCCCCTCTCTTCGCTCAGTGTTCAGTAACACTGGCTGCAGCCTGGGAGCACTGACCTAAGACAGAAGGACACGAAGAGACTGCTTCACTTTACTCCCCAGAACCCCTTCCCCATCTCTGCTTCATGGTGTGAAGGTCAGAGAAATTCCCCTGCACCTCTCTGAACTCCACACTTCTCAGCTCCCCCACATACAGTTAATCTCCAAGCTCTATCACTTATAACCGCAGCCACTCTCAAACCCAAGTACGTTTCTCCATTCCCACTGCTCCTGCCCTGCTCTGTCACCATCGTCTCTTCCCTGATTACTGCCACAATCCCAGCTTGTCTTTCCACGTCCCGTCTTGCCCACTTTAATCAGCATCCACACAGCAGCTAAAGCAGAAATCTGATTGTGTCATCAGAAACCCATGGCCCTCAGGACTAAGTCCAGGCTCCTCACTTGGTCTACAGGTTTTTTGTTTTTTTTGTTTTATTTTTGTGTGTGTGTGTTACGCGGGCCTCTCACTGTTGTGGCCTCTCCCGTTGCGGAGCACAGGCTCCGGACGCGCAGGCTCAGCGGCCATGGTTCACGGGCCCAGCCGCTCCGCGGCATGTGGGATCTTCCCAGACTGGGGCACGAACCCGTGTCCCCTGCATCGGCAGGCGGACTCTCAACCACTGCACCACCAGGGAAGCCCGGTCTACGGGGTATTTTTGTGATCTGGTCCTGATCTTCCCTCCTGTCTGCTTTCTCCCACCCTTGCATCCTATGCCCCATTCCCACTCAGTGTTTGCAGGTCCTTAAACACAGGCCGTACTTCTTCATCACTCCCAGCCCCTGTGCGTTCTTCAGTTCTTGCTTAGCCGTTGCCCCCTCCTCTAGGCCCACACTCCCCCGCTCTGCAGCTCTGCAGCCTGACCTCACTTCAGTAGCCAGTGTGGTCAACGCGTGCTGAAACCCTCTTTTAAAAACCATCATATGGATGGATGATCTTTAAAAATATAAATCAGATCACATCATTCCGTTCCTAAAAACTCCCCAATTTGCACTTAAAGTTGAAATTTTTACTGCCTACAAGACCTGACTAAATCTGGCCCCTGCCCATCCCTCCAGCCTCCTCCCATACAATGCCCTCCTTTGTTCACTTTTTTCCTGTCACAGTGACCTTTCTTGTCCCCAAGACACACCCACATTGTTCCAGCCCCAGGGCCTTTGCATATGCTGTGGCCTCTGCCTGGACACTATTGTATCAACTCTGCATTTTACTCAGGTTTCAGTTCAAAGTCACCTCATCGGAGAACCCTTCCCTGACTGCTCACCAATGTAACACCCCCCATAAGTTCTATTGCCTTTGTAGAAAGTATTTCTAGCTAAAATTATCTTGTTTCTTTCTTTACCTAATTGTTTATTGTGCTTTCCCAATTCAAATGTAAGCTCCGTAAGAGCAGGACTCTTTCTACCTTGTTCTCAGCTATTTCTCCAGTGCCTAGAGTAGTGCTTGACATGAGCAGGTACTCAACAAATATTTGCTGAATGAACGAATGAATAAATTAATTAATGAATGAATAAAAAGAGACAAGGAGGAAAGTTGGAAGACTAAAAGGGCAGGTGAGTGACTTTAAATATATTCCCATTACTGCTTTGTAACATGAGTTTCTTGTTGAGATTATAGGATCCTTTCGACAATACCACTGAGAGAGAAGGTTACTGTGACTTCCCTGCCAAGATACCTCAAGAATAGACAATATGATTCTTCATCGATAGAAGCACAGAGGTGAGAACCACATAATCTAGAAAACTGGAAGACATTTCAACATCATCATAGTCCAAACCATACCCTTGGTGATAAAGATCAAGTGGCTTACTCAGGGGGCAGGCCAGGTGACAATTCCGGTACCCTGTCCAGCTGCGGCTTATACATTTTACTGCCTCTCTCATCCATGAAAAACCTGAAACTACTATATGCGTTCAGTTTCTGGGGCAGCTAGAAACCCTTTCCTAAGTAATTCTTCTTTTTTCCACGTGTGGTTACTTTTGCTACAGAACAAATCACCCCCAAAACTTCGTGGCTTAAAACGTCAACAATAGTTATTATCTCCTGTGGCTTCTGTGGGCTGGGAGTTTGGGAGTGGTTCAGCTGAGCTGAACAACTGCATGGGGTCTCTCACGCAGTTGCCCACAGACCGTGGGTGGAGCTGGCCAGGCATCTCTCTTGTAGTTCCAAGGCCTCTCCTTGGGCTCTCCAGAAGGTTAGCTAGGGCTTCCTCACAACATGGAGCCCTCAGGGAAGCTGACTGCTCACGTGGAAACTCAAGAGCTCAAAAGCAAGTATTTCAAAAAAGCAGAAGTTGCTTCATCTTTTATGGCCCAGCTTCAGAGGTCACACTTGTGCCACGTTCCACTGGTTACACGCAAGTCACTAGCCCACCCAGATTCAAGGGACGGGTAATTAGGCTCCATCTCTTGGTGGGGAGTAGCAAACAAGGTTCTGGAAGGGCATGTGGAATAGGAGATATTGCTGCAGCCACCTTTGGAAAACTGAAAATTACATCCTGCCACATCACAGAAAGGAGCGGATATTTTAGACAATCAGAAATGCCATCTCCAACATCTAAAACATACTAACATTCCTCATCTGATACACAGGACCATCGAAAGTGTCATAGTGGCCTCCAGGAAACTCCAAACCACAGCAGCAAACAGCAGCAGTAAGCTCTTGGTTTTGTGCTCCCATGAAAATGACCCGAATATTTGTCCCTGTTTATTGTGAGTTTGAGAGCCTCTGTCCCTGCATGAGCCATTATGCCTGTCCATTAACTCTATAGCTATGGGTATAGATGATTATATAGAAATATGTAAAATGTGATTTTCAGGTCAG